>NC_081406.1:343771261-344086761 GCF_030272615.1 Cryptomeria japonica
GATGACAAAGGCGCTAAAATGTTGTTTTAGCGCTTTGGTTGTCTAAATTAGCACATCTGTAGTACCCCTGCCCTAATCAATTTCTAATCTCGGTTTGACCTTGGTTAGTTTATCATAATATAATGATTATAGTCAGGTGTTTTGATTTTAGTGCATAGCTGTTAATGTGGTTTTCGCACCAATGTGTATGCAAGTTATTAATTCTCCTATTTCGTGTTATTATCTTGAGCTAACGCTTTCTTTAAGTTTATATATGTATGCATGTATGACTCTTGGTTGCAGGAGATTTCAGGTACAGTGCTGCATGGGTGCGAGCTTTGTCTCCACCTGAATTTGTAGGTTTGAGTGTACCTCTCTGGTCATTAGATTTTGGACTAGGTGGTCGTAAGACCCTCATTTGACCATAGTCATGCTCAAGTGAGAGTCGTCAGTTGTCCGTCAGTTTTCCCTTTTGGTTGGGTTGTGGGTCGTCTGTTTGTTTGGCATTCTTGGGTTGCATGTTTGGTGTGTATGGTTAAATTGAGTAATTAGTCCTTTGTATTTAATTCGATTAAATATGTGTTTGTGCATTAAAGATTAATGAACTAAATTAAACAGGGTTTCTTTATGCGATTATCATTAATTGAAGTGCTCGATTCAGTTTGGTAGCAAGTGCAATTAAATGGTTAAATTTAAATATTAAATGTATTATGTTTATGCCTATGAAAAGAAAGATTTAAATTTAATTGCAATAGAATTAATTTAATCTTGTTGGCTTTTTTGAAATAGAAAGGTTAAATTTCAGTTATTTGGAAAAAAATCAATTTTAAAATTGAAAAGCAAGTTAAATTATTGATATAGTTTAAAAGAATTATTTTGTGATTTATTTTAAATAAAAATTTTAATTCCAAAAATAAATTTTTGGTCAAACCTTTCCTATATAACCTAGACTTTTGGAAAAATATGGGAGATTGATATTTTTGGAAAATATTCTTGGATGGAAAATTTGGGGGTTTTGGAAAGAAAGGGAATTTCTTGAGCTGGAGAATGGGGCTCTTCTTCAATCTTGCCAGGATTGCTGAGCCAGGTAGGCCTCTGGTTAATTTCATTGATTTTCTTGTTTTTTTAAGAGATTGTTTTGGATTTTTAAGAAATTTGTGTGTGAAGTTTGAAAAATCTCATCTATTTGGGGAAAATGAAATAGATGCAAGTTTATTTCCAATCCAAACCCTTCTTGTTTGTTTCCATTCCAAGTTTAGTTTTTGGTTACTCTGATTGTTTTTAAAATAAAAAATAAACTTGAGAAGGGCTATTTACAATGAAAATTTGATAAAATTCTAAATTATTGCTTTCAAATTCAAGCTTCAATCAGATAAATTTGCCTGGGTTTGGATAATGGAAGATTAATCCTTATCATTATGCCAGTATGGTATTGTTTTGAAGAGATTACCCTTCCTAAATCTGGGTATTTGAAAATATAAAAAAAAAAACCCATGCTTTCTGGAAATAAAAAAAAATTTAAAGTCTCTGGGACTGTATATTTTTTACTGTGTGTTTTGCCAGTAATTAAAATTTTTAAAAATAAAATAAAATAATATAAACCCATGTGGCAGGGCACAAACCCCCACCATGCGGGAGGCAGTGGCTACCAAAGGTAGTGGCTGCTACCTATTGGCAGCAGTGCTACCAATGGTAGCGGACTGCTACCTTTTGGTAGCAGCGCTGCCAAAGGTAGCGTGGGCTACCAAGGGGGACCCACGTGGGTACCCCACCCCCCCCCACCCAAAAAAAAAAAAAAAAAAAAAACTTTTTTTTAATTATTTTCTTAAAATAAATACATGTTTTTCTTAATATATTTTTTTATATAATAAAAAAAAAAATCTAATAATAATTTAATATTATTAAATGTAAATTTTAATTAAGTTTTTAATTAAGTTTAAATATGGCATTTAAATAATAAAATATGATATTTGTAATTAATTAATTGTATAGTGGCAATATACTTTAATTAATTTTCAAATTGTATTTTATTATTAATACATATTTTCTAATTAGAAACTTAATTTGTTATTTTGTTATTATCAATTGTATATATTTTATTGATTGCGGATTAATGAATATATAGTAAGTAATATTTAATTTTGGTAATTTTCTATATGCATAAGGAAATAATTGTTAAGTTAGGAATGGACTATCATTAATTGGATTCCTTAAAGTTTCCTTGATCCATATAGTTTAACTTGGTTCTGAAAAGACGAATTTGGAGGAATTATTCTTGAACCAGTATGACAATGATGTTTTAATTGAGGATTAAATATCATATTTAGTTAGTTAATGGTTGTTTAATTATATTTATGTGAAATTGGTTTAAGAACTCATAATGGTGTATTTATGTATGTTTGATGCAAATGACCTTTAGAGAGTTAGAAAACCAAGAACAACCTGTAACTAGATGAGGTATATCACTACAATCTAACTTAGATCATTTAGAAAACTTGATCGACATTTAATGTTTATATCATTTCGGAAAAGATTGTATCTGTTGGTTATTGCCTATGCGAGTTTAATTTCTGTATTCGCTTTTGCTTAAGTAATGGCAAGCCTTGCTTTGTTTGATTGGACCTTGTCGTATGGTTGATTTGGGTACCTATTTCTGTCCTCGGTCTCGAGTTGACTATTATTTTGTTGTGGTGTTGTATTGGTCATATCCTTTATGTGGGTGTCAAATGATGATTCGTGGTTGACCATAG
Source organism: Cryptomeria japonica (assembly GCF_030272615.1). Lineage (NCBI taxonomy): Eukaryota > Viridiplantae > Streptophyta > Pinopsida > Cupressales > Cupressaceae > Cryptomeria > Cryptomeria japonica. Next base: position 343,773,991 of record NC_081406.1, read on the forward strand.
TTGGTCAGGTCTCTGGTTAGAGTATCGTTAGTAAGTGTACCTCTTTTGAGTCGTGTTTGACCAGATAGATGTTCCCTCCTTTTTGAACTCCGTTTGCTTGACCATGTGTGTTCCTTGGTTTTTGAGGTCACTTGAGTATAGTCTAGTGCGTATGGGAAAGTGGCTTTCGATTGGGGGCCACACCCAAAGTGGCTGATGGGTAACCCATCGAAAGTGATTCTAATAAGTGATAACCTAACTGTAGATTAGAATATTAATCTCTAAGTAAGATAATTGTGCCTCACACATGGGACGAGTGCTAACACAGACTCGACATGCTGAGGGAAGGCCTAAAATGGCAAACCATCATCCTTGTCTTCACGAGAGGATGTGTGGGTCCACATGAGGCTTGGATGGGCTGGAGGTTCGGATTAGGTTGCCAGGGTAACCCAGTGTATGGGGCCGGAACCTATGAAGACCTGCCATGGTAACCATACCAAGTTGTGCGATGACACTTGTCCCTACATTTGCTAGTGTGTTGCTGTATTGTCCTGATAGGAGCACGTTTGTGAAGTCGTCTTGTTGTCTATGCCCTTGTGAGTACCTGGTTTCATGTTAGACCTTGGGTGGTGATGACTTAGTTTTGCTGATGCTCTAGTGGACCTTTGTATTTGTTTCGTTTATGTTCAGATGGATCCTTTCCTTTTCAGGGATCGTTTATGTATTTATTGGCCGATGTGGTCGTTTGTATATTGATTATGTTTCACCTTGATGGCAGGATTGTAAATTATGAGAACCTCTTGTATTATTAACTTTATTAATTATTAGAGGGGTCTTGCAGTTTAGCAGACCCAGAGATGTAGCCCTTTAGGGGTGAACTTCGAGATCAATTTGGTGTTATGTGATGCTTATGCTCTTATGATTCCCTTTTCAGTTTTAGCATGTATGAATGACATCTTGATAGAATGTATAAATGGTTTAGAGGAGATTTATTGTAAATGCATGTATGCAGTCGTCTTTTAATGCAGTAAATGGGAACATGAAAGAATGTAGCTTAAGATAATGGAATATATTCAGTTGTTGTTAAGGAAATGTTAGTGAACAGATTTGTCCTTTTTTTAAAATGATCAATTTTGAACTCTGTCGCCTTATTTTAAGGACAAGTTTCACTAAACAATTGGGTAAGTGTTGTATAAATCACTTCCCTCTGAATTTTTCATAGGTACAACTCCCTATCTCAGTTTTTCAAGGAATGCTTTAAACTATTTAATTTTAATAGTAGCTTTTAACCCGAAAGCATGTAAGGCTGCCTACTTCATTCTTGGATGAGAGGCTGATATTTCACACATGTTTCCTAAAAAGAAGAAAGCAATTTTTCCTATCTTTTCAATATATGAGATGACAACAACTGAAACAAAGTTTAGTACACCATTTCCACAGGTTTAATAAAGAATGAATAGATTTAAGAAACTAAATCTGTCCTCAAACATTAATCTTCTCTAGAAGTAAACAAACACTCAAAGGAAGGAATATCACAAGAATAATAATTTTCTGTAATGGAAAGATCCTTACTGTTATTTGATTAGATAAACATATGCAAAGACATGTATCTACACAGATTCAAAACACATAGATTTTCCTTCTCTCAAGAACAGTATGATCATTATATATATATGTTCTTATGCAACAAAGGCACAAAAATACATGTATAAATCTTTTCCATTCCAGATTTAGCAGTCTGATTCTTCCTTCTACAAAACAAAAAATACATAAAACAGAGGGAAAAACCCAAAAATTCATCACAAAATCTAACCCCTATACTATCTATCTTTCCTTAATTTATAGTTTTAGAACAGGGGAGGTCTCCCTGAAAACTCGACCTCCCCCATAAACAATTATGAAACCAACAAGAAGTATTTTGGGACAGATGTCCCGAAGTCTTTGCATAACCATGAGAAATTACAAGAATAAAGGGAACTGGGCCTAAATCAATGCATTATGCCACTTTTCCATCATCATCATCCTCTCCGCTTTCGCGGGCATCGTGAGCGGTTGTGAGTTCTTGAACAATGGATTGGTTCAGAAATTTCATCGCATTGAGCTTCGCCTTCGCTGCCTCCTTATTCCACCGGTGCCTCACCATCTTTTCGGAATGTTTCGACAGTTGATCATTTCCAATGAAAGTCATAGACTCAATCCTAGCCACCCTGGTTATATCTTCCGGAGTGAAATTACCCTTGGCCTTGATCTTCTCCATGTTCATCTGGAAAGACCTGATTGCATCCTGTGTGCTCAACCCACAAATTCCCAACTGCCAATCATGGTCAGGGTTAACGACCTTGTTATCATTAACTATGCTACACTGGAGATCCTGGAGTTCATAAACAGAAGTCTTTGCATCGGTGATCACAGACTTGAAGGTAAGCACTCACCACATTATGGTTTTCTTTAGCACAAAAAGCTGACATTCATCTGCCACCAGCTTGATTGAGTGTTCTGTCAAAAACCTGGTAACTCCATATTCTTCTATTTTGGCAAACAAAGGCAAGGTATTCTGCTATTTGTGCTCCTCCTCCCACGGCACAAGCTGATTTTGAACTTCGGCAATAAGGCCCTGTATTTCATTGCATAGCCTCTGGGAGTCGGTAATGTACTTCTCACCATCCTTGATTATTCCCTCAATCCATTTCTCCACAGCTTCAACAATACTCTTGGCCCGTTGAACTTGGCTCATTAGCTTTTTATTTTCCGATGAAGTTGGGTCGAAGTTCTCTGTAGCATGAGATATTGGGAGTGCCCCAAGGCAACCAATTCTATCGATGAACTGGGCCAGAACGTTTATGTGTCACTTTAGTTCTCTCTTTTCTCGCCCATCCTTCTCCAACCTAGTGAGCATTTTCTTTGCCGATACCTGGAAGAAATGATTGTCTGTGTCTCTACTCATGTTTCCCAATTCCACCTTTGTGATCTCGAAATCATCGGGCCTACCCACCTTGTTTTCATCCTTGGGTTTATACGAGGCGATTTTAGCAACCCATTTTCCAGTTCCCTCGTCATTGTCCAGGCGAGCGGCAGTCTTGAACCTTTTCGGCTTTGGATTTTTCTCTGTGTATTTAACGACCATTTCCTAAATCGAAATAATCACGGGAAGAAAACTCCATTTTTTGTTCACCGAGGTGGGCAACCACTTAGGAGTTGCACTGGAACCAGTGGTTCCTTCAATCATCTTGGAAGGTGGCGTCATAGCCACAGTCACCATATGAGAATCTAGGGCACTAGCAACATCGCCGTCCAAGTCTTCAATTTCAAATATTTGGGCATCGAGAATGGTATCTTTCACCCCTGTATCCTTTTCCTGATCCATCTTTCTTTGAGTGGCACTTCAGGACCGAGTATGCCGAGGAGTACAAAAATCCAAAGTTGAATTAGACCTATGTCTAAGCTGGGGTGACTTGTTATCCTTACCTGCATGAACAAGCATAGAATCATTGTTAGAAAGACGCTTTGGTGAAGGTAGAGGATCCTTATTACTTCTCGCAGAATTAGACTTAACGCCTGATTTCATTGCTTTCTTATTGGCCACCCACGCCGCGGTCCTTTCCAAAACTCCTTTGGTCCTTAATTGTATATCATCTTTCTCTTCCTCATCCCAGTTAATTTGAGGCATTTCAACTTCTGCACGGGCTAAGTACCCTGGTTCGAATAGCTCTAGATGATCCTCTTCGAACCCCTTAGTATCCAACTTTATCTGCAATGAAACAACTTGTTCTAACACCAATCTCATGTTTCCCCTTTTGAATACTTCAAGTTCATTTGTACAATCTTCCCAGAAATCCTCTAACTGTGACATGGGAAGGTATGGCATTAGACCAAGACTTTGGGAAAATCCCTTATTATCAAAACATTTCCTTTCAGGATACAGGGAAAAATTGAAATTCCTGAGGTCTGCTCCTATACTCAAAGCATCAGGCATTGAACTGTAGGACAACACGCCCAATTGGATGGGAAAATGACCTTCCCATTTTTCCCTGGGCTATGCCTTTTTGATTACAGAGGTTAGTTGCCTGCATATCTCCGCTAGAACAAAGCAATCTGAACAGAAGTGAGGGAGCTTGAAGGGCTCCTCTTCAAAGCTGCCTACGTGTATGTAACAGAAGTGTGGAAACTGGATATAAAAAATACCAAACCTCTTTATCAAAGTCTGTGCATCTTCGGAGATTCTTTTGGCTTTCATATTCTTCAATTCATGACACAAATCACCCAGAAAAGCATTGTGCACCCTTTTGAAATCCTGTAAAGCTTTATCCTTTTGTAGCATGGGATAGAACTCATATACGGGAACATCCTCCTCAGTGAGCTGTTTCGGTATTCCAACCATCTCCTTAACACAAGCCAAACAATACAAGAGATATGAAGACATAAAGAAGTGTTGTTTGAACTATTTAGCCAAACTCAGTTGTTCTTTCATTGAATCAACAATCAATTCAACCCAATCCAAATATTGCTTCCCTTCTAAAACTAGCTGCACATAGCAATAAATCCAATCGTCGAAGCTATAAGCTTCAGCGGATCCTCTGGCTCGGTGCAACAAAAGAATTACGTCATGAATGTGAGGCAACATGTGATTCTTATTAGGATTCTTGGGTAACTTGGAACCACCTCTTTGAGGAACCTTCAAACATAATTTTGCTACATTGTTACGGTGTCCGGTTCTGTCTGCGTTGAACTCGGTGATTGACTGAGCAGGGGAAAAGTTGGAGAACTGGTAATCAGGTATCTTGAAGACTGAGGAAATTACTTCATGATTTATGGCGAGAAGGGTTTCACCATTGTCTCTCCTAATGGTTTTAGACACTGGGTCGTATCTAGCAATACATTCCCGAATCAATTCTGGGCAAGGAATGGCTGGGGGAAAAGCTACGGCTTCTACGAGACCGCTACTCAAAATCTCCACACCAAAAGACTTGTCAATTCCCTTGAACACCCTCTCTTTCAACACCTCAAGGTTTTCCCCTTTTAGGTCAGTATCACTAACTATGGGTTCAGTGGATGCCAGGCTAAAAATGTTCCCAAACAAATGTAGTGTGGACTTCATAATTTTAAACAATAAGCCTAAATCGGTTATAGAAAAACTTTCTGTAAGAGAGAAAATGCAAGAAAAAAACCACTGGAGAGGACAAGAAAAAGACTCACCTTCACAGTTGAATAATCGGATGATAGCTAGTAGCAAACAAGACTCCTATCCAGGAAAAACAAAAACACAGCAGCGAGGAACAAATGCGGAGCACTAACAATCCTTCATACCTTATTAGTGAAGGCAATGATACAGAAACATTGAATGCAATAATTCCAATTTTCAGTCCGAGTGTGTTGAGTTTGTGGATTAGACATCGCACACATGCATTGAATGCATGGCAGCGTTTTTGAAGTAACTGCCAGTTCCCGAAATGATTACTTACTTCGAAAAACCAAGGATTGACGTCACTTAAGACATGGTTCTGCCTCGTCATATTTGGCAATGAATGCGCCATCAAATCATTAAAACCTACGGGACCCACCAACTTCGAACACATATGAACATCCTAAACAACCTTCATGGGCGTTCAAGTAGTTCAAGATGTATGTCGCGCTCAAGGAGAATTTTGCCGAGAAAACATAATATCAAGCTATTGACCACTTGTGCTATATTGAACATGTTGAACATGTTTGAACCTCTTGAACTTAGTTCAATGAGTTCAAAACCCGGAGAGAAATAAAGTAACATATCACTGAACAAGAAACTTTTAGAGAGCTGTTGCAAGACACTTAGAGAAAATATTAGTATGAAAAACCTCCCTGAACACCTAGGAACCTATGGAACCTAAATGAACCTGTTGAACCCGGTTCAAAATGGTTCAACGTGTTCACAGAGTTCAACCAATTATCTAAACTTGACTTTTATGATTGAAAAAGGATTTACAGACGTACTAAGGACTTGAACCGAGGTATCACAAGAAAGATTAGGACTCCAACTGAAAATCTTAAAGGATGACTCACTCTTATCATGAGGAATAAATGACACAGTAACAGGAAATTAAGTATGCATGGAAAGATCTCATTAGTTTATGATGAAATTCAAGTGTGTTAATAAATTAGATGCATGGATTATATTTTAATGAAAAGCTTGAATGCAAGGTATGAATGAATCATAATGGATAAACATTAGCATGTGATTTATATTTTCATCTTCTGAAAGAAATTATCCTTGTTTAAGAATTATCTCGTTTTTATGATAATCAGCTTATTGGATTAATTGTGTGAGTTAAGTTAAATGTGTAATTAAGTAATCATGTTGGGAAACTCCTTAGGTGTTAGTTGATGTCTTCCGCTATGTAATTTGAATTTTGATATCTCATTGTATCTTAATGTTGTGTTTACCTTTTTAAAATATTTTTATTGCACTCCATTTGTATGTTGTAGCTTTATCCCTTTGGGGTTTCCTGGCGGGGCATTACAACATCTGTTTCATAATCGCACTTTTATGTAGTAGTTTTAGTGCTATTGTGGGTCTAGTGCTATTGTTTTTGTAGTTTTAGCGATTTTGTTTGTTTGAACGAATGAGGTTAGTATAGCGCATGTGTCGTGCAGTGTAGCACTTTTGACTTTGTTGAGCTCTTTTGTAGGTAAAAATAGCACTATTGATCGGGTTAGCGCTTTTGTATGTTAAAATAGCATTGTTGATTGTGTTGTGGCACGTTTGTCAGTGTTGTAGCACTTTTGTCTGTAGGTGTAGAAGGATCTGTGCTGGTTGGCCCAAGTTGAATGTCAAGTTGATAGTTGATATCAACGTTTGCTGTTGCATGCGTAATGGTGACCTATGAGACTTAGTGAACCTGTTGAGACTAGGCAAGTGATGTAAATGTCTATTGGTAGTCTAGGTTCAGTGGTGAGTCGAGTTACCCGATGAGACTTGGATACTTTGAAAAAGCCTCTCATGAAGTCTAGGTAAGAGTCAATGTTGCATAGCAAAGATTATTGATAGTGTTTGTGTGATTTGTGGTTTTGTAGGAGGATCACCTAGGGTCTTGCAGATACGTGAGAGGCATCCGACCACACAACACCTACGAAATCAATTGATGGATCTGGAGATAGACTGTATATGTGCAACAAGCTTATATGATACGATGCACCTACCCGTGATACAACCGAATTGCGGATTACTGACAACGCTGACCGAGTGATGACATAGAAAGACATGCTCCTTTCATTTAGCGATGGGAGAGATGACTGTGACACTGGAGGACGTTTGGAGGATACTGCATATCTTGATTATTGGGGAGCTTGTTACGTATGACAGGGTCCTAGATGAGGTGGCACTATGACGTGTATTCTCGTATCTGGAGTTAGAGGTGTTTGATGGATCAGTTTCGTGGGAGGACATAGCGGATTCATATGAGCCATTACCAGCAGTGGTATCAGGCATCGTGGGAGGGCTAATATGCCTAGATTAGAGGTCACACAGGCTTGCAGTGGGCTGGGGGAAGGTGATTGAGTGGATAGTCAACGAGGGCACCCGATATGCATGTGGACCATGTGTGCTGGCACATTTATACAAGGATTTGCATGATGTTGTGTACCATGAGATTTCATCATTGGGAGTAGGGATTACCTTGCTTCATATCTGGTCATGGGAGCACTTGCTGATATTGAGACCGGTGTGCTTGAGGTTTAGGGTGATTGACCAGCCCTATGTATATATGTATGGAGGTATTATGACACAACCCAACTGGGGAAGCTGGAGTACTGGCAGTGGGCATTGGATGAGTTAGATATAGTGATATGGCACCCCTACCTGGAGTGTGAGCAATGGGAGGATGATGCAGAGGCGATGCCATATGTGTTAATGGGGTGGTTCCTCATTGGATGGACAATGTACGTGGTAGAGAGACATTTTTGAGGGTGGGTGATTGTTGGGAAAAATGGTGTCTCAACCTTGCATTTATGCGAGGTTACTATTTATAGTAAGTTTTCATTTAAGCACGAAATGGTGTGAAACTCTCCCTGAAGCTTCTGGTTGGCTAGATAAGCATTCCGGTAAAGTTGCGTCGCAAGGTCACAGCTAGTTTTGAAGATATTAAAGTTTTCATCTTGGAGGGGTGCGATAAAATGTTTAAACTTAATTTTGGGGGATTTAGAGGCTCCAAAATGCCCTAAAAAGTGGCCGTAACTGGCATAGTGGGTTACGAGGTGATAGAGCACTTCACAAGCCTTCCGGCGCTTCAAACGGTTTGTCAATCGGACACCCGGTTCTCAAGTTATGGCCTCCGGAAGTTTGTACTCCTGAAATAGGAAAAATAATTTGTATCGGATACATAAATGAGCTATAAAAGGGAGCGACACGTGTTGATGTGTGCTTTAACATGTCATAGGGCATCTAGAAGGGAGATAAGGTCAGCTACACCTTATTGGGTGGTTTTAGCCCATGGTTTTGTAATACCGTTTGACGGTTTCTTGTATTGTATCTCCTATTTATGAGGTGTGTGAGATAGAGGTTGTGCATAAGAGTCTTATGGCTATTGAGTTGCCTCTGAATCTCTGATTAGTGGTACTCCTGCGAAGAGCTTGCTCTACAAGTATGTTGTAATCTGTTTTTGATTGCTGAATAAAATATTGAGCTGCTTTTGGAGTGTGGGGTTTTTCTCTCGAAAGGGTTTTCCCCACATAAATCACTGTGTTGTGGTATGAATGCTATTATATCTATTTCTATTTTCTGTAACTGTTGTAACGATCTGAAAAAGTTTTGCATTACCCTCCTCTCAAGGTTAGTGTAGGAAGTTGTTTCCGCTACTTAACTTCCTTACAGTGATGAGATAGTTTGAGCATATACAGGGTTTTCCCCGAGGTTCAGGTGAGTATGCCAGAGTAGCATGAGAGAGGTTCCAGTGGGGGCCATTATTATCCCATGAGAAGGCTATAACATAGTTTTAGACATTACAGGCGAGGCCATGGCCATACCAAGAAGAGGTCATAGATGTGGGGGTGACAGATGAATATACACATTATCGAGCCGCTCATCCAATTCCACGGATCTCAGATCCCATAGAGCCCATGCCACCATTTGAGGATGATAGAGAATTGAGAAGGGGGAGGAGGAGGAGATTAGTTAGGGGGGTGGAGATGTTAGGGGAGTTGGAGGAGGTGGAGGGGGAGGTTTTGGAGGAGGAGGTGGAGGTGGAGGAGGGTGGTTACAGAGGAGAGGAAGAGGTGGGAAGCCCTTATGACTGTCACAGGGTCCGCTGATACAAGGAGCAGTAAGAGAAGGAGAGAGAGATGTTGGTGGTGGAGAGGGTGGTGATGTGGCTATGGATATGGGACAGGGAGCCGTAGGAGGGGGAGAGGGTGGTGATGTGGCTATGGAGATAGGACATGGATCCATAGGTGGGGGAGAGGGAGACCTATGAGATGTGGTGATATTACGGTTGCAGACTCGCTTGACGGCTGCCAATGCACACATCTGAGAGTTAGAGGCACAACTAGAGGCCATAGATGCAAAGATTGCAGCCAAGGATGTCTAGCTTTTTGCATTGGGGGTCGAGTTGACCATAGTTGTGGGAGAGAGAGATGATGCAGTGGATAGAGTTAGGGAGCTACAGGATAGCGTGCGAGTTTTGGAGGGAGTGCAAGGATAGGGCCCGACTGGGGAGATGATGAGGGAGATGTGGCAAGAAGGGGCAAAGATTGACTACTGGTAGGGATTATATGAGTAGGTGGTACCAAGTAGTCAGAAAGCGATGAGCTATTCCCAGATGTGGCTGACAAGATCAGAGCAGTCTCAGAGGGGTCAGAGCAGTGGTAGTATGATGGGTCGAGATGGTGAGGGTGGTGGGGGGACTACATCTAGATAGAGTGATATTTGAGGTATTTCTATGCATTGTTACATTGTTATTATACAGACACTTGGATGGCTCTTGGTAGCCAATATTTGGGACATCATTGTATTCTGATACATGTGTTATTTTTTATTTATGTGATATATGATGAGATCTCAGTTTTGTGGCGATGTTATGATATGCATTTATGTGATGACATGATTGCTTTATGCATGATGATGATATGAGCGATGTCTATATGTATGTGTTTGATGTGTTTGCTTTCTAGATGTACATGTTGATGATATGATTTCTATATGTATGATATGGATGATCTGCTAATATGTGGATGCAGGTTAATAGATGTATGATATTTATGTGATGATGTTAATGATTTTGCTAACATGTGAATGCAGGTTAATAAATGTATGATTTTTATGTGATGAAATGATGGTGATTTGTGCTAAATGATAAGATTAGATAATAAATAATGATATTTTGATAGATAATACTTTATATGTTGAGATGATGAGATAATGATATGGATGACATGAGTAAACTATGTGCTTTAAAATGTACTTAATGAATCTAATGAATGAAATGATATTAAAATGTCATGTATGATTTAAATGAATGTACTAAATGGATGAGATAAATGTATTACCTGAATGAATGCAAATGAAGGCTTTTTAAAATGAACTAAATGAATTCGTGAATGTACTTAAATGAATAAATGAATACACTTTATGATTGAAATGTAACTAAATGAAGGAATGAATGCACTTAATGAATAAAATGCAATTAATGAATGAAATGACACTAAATGAAGGAATGAATGCACTTAAATGAATAAATAAATGTATTACCTGAATGAAATACAACTAAATGAAGGAATGAATGCACGTAATGAATAAAATGCAATTTAATGAAGGAATGAATGCACTTAATGAATAAAATGCAACTAAATGAAGGAATGAATGCACTTAATGAATAAAATGCAACTAAATGACAATGCCATTCCTACATGATATATAAATGTCAAGTTGGTTGGAAAATGCAGATATGGAATGGGGATGCGAGATGATGTATCAGAAAAATCTATCGTGATTGTACCCAAGACAAGGCTTATATATTGAGCTTTCTCATAGAAACCCAAATTAATTGCATGCAGACAATAGATGTGTACAATGGATGAATGAACAAATGAATGGGTGATATGCAAAAAAATGCAATATAAACAGATGAGATGAAATGGTGATCCATGGCTTATTCATAATGCTTTATTTCCTCATCGAGCATAGTAGTACCAATCTTGGCTGAGGTATCAAAAACCAAGGTTGAGCGTTTCACCTGTAAGCAAACATTGTAGACAAGGAAAGTTTCCCTCCATTTGGGTTCATATACAAATGGTCGAGGTATACGTTGTACTTAGTAAGCCATAGTGATCCATGATTGTATTTTTGCATAGGATCACGTAGTGTAGTGAACTTCCCACATAGAAACCATTAGTATATGCCCCAAAACTTCATTGGAACGATCCGCAAACAACAAACAAAGAAAAAGATATCAAGAACCATCCTGACTACTCTAATCACTTGTGGATATCTTGGAGTAGCATAGGAACCGAATATAAATACAAAAAATTTGACCAAGTGCTTATCAGCCAAACAAAATTTTCTCGTCAAAGAAAAATGGAACCATGTCTTTTTTGTAAGGAAGGATGCATCCTTGTTAAGACGATTGTGCTCAGATGTTTGATTGATTGGTTGATTTGATAGGTGGTCATCGTTTGAGTAGCTCAAAATGTTGTTTTGTGTCTTTTGCGATGTTTATGTACAAGGAACATTTTTTTTTTGCAATGTTTTTGATTGTTTTGGATGTTTTTGTCATGTTTTTGAATTTTTGAATGTTGTGAATGTTTTTTTGTGTTTTCTTCAGGATATTTTTCAAATAAGTAACTCAGTGATTCACCAATATTTAGAATCCACTCCCATCATTAGGTTAAGAACGTTGCCCCCAGTTAGGTGTTGGTGTAAAAGCATGATGTGGGACACATGAGGCAATAACCCTAATTGCAAAGCAATAACAAGCCATGGTAGATAGGATATATGAGTGGATGCAATGGATGTGATTGCAACAAGTCTGAAAGATAATGGAGTCGTAGCCTTTACGAATGGTGCTTGTTTACCAGGTTTTTACCACTGTACTTTCCCAAGGCGCCACCGGAGTGGTTTTCACCATTTGGATGAATGATTTTTTTCTTTACTATTTTCTTGATTGATTTTTTTTTTTGGCATTTTCAGATATTTGATGAGCCTGATGCTTTGCACAACTTTATGTGTGGAAATTTTTGAGATGCATGTTGTTGATCGGATCTACTAGTGGTTCTCCTTCTGAAGTTGCTAACTGATATGCCCCAGACCCAAAGACGACAATGATGATATATGGACCCAGCCAATTGGATTCAAATTTTACCTGGTGTTCTCTGTTTGGTTGATTGCGAGGATTCTCTCTGAGAACAAGACCTCCTACTTCAAATATGTGAGGTTTGACCCTATTATTGTAGCTTCTTCTCATGCGCTGCTGATAGATGTTTAGGTGATTATAGGCAGCTTGTCACTTTTCATCAAGCAGTTCCAAGTCCTGAAGATGTGAGACTTAGTATTGTTCATCATTTATTAGATTGTGCAAGGAGACCCATAGAGATGGTAATTCAACCTCAATAGGCAAAATGGCCTCTTCTCCATAAACCAGTGAGTAGGGGGTTGCGCCTGTAGGGGTTTGAATGCTAGTTTGATATGCCCATACTGCCGGATTCAAACAAATTTTCCAATCATGACCAGCATCGTTGACTGTATTTTTGAGGATCCTCAATATATTCTTATTGGATGCTTCTGCTTGACCATTTCCTTGTGGGTAATATGGGGTGGAAAAACGGTGTTGGATATGAAACTTCTCACAAAGTTCATAGACATCTTGATTTTTGAAAGGGAACCCGTTATCTGTGATGATGGACATGGGTACACCATACCAACAGATGATGTAATTGAGGATGAATGAGGCAATTTGCTTGCCGGTGACTTGGGTGAGTGGAACAACTTCGATCCACTTGGTGAAGTTCTCCATGGTGGTAGTCATAAATTTATGATCGTTGGATGAAGATAGATGGATTTTACCCACAAGGTCAAGTCCCCACTGGCAAAAGGGCTATGGTGTTGTGATAGGTTGTAATTCTTGCACTGGGGCATGTATCAGATCTCTGTGAACTTGGCACTTCTTGCACTTTCTGACAAAGTAGTAGGAGTCTTTTTCCATGGAGGGTCAATAGTATCTTGCACACATGATCTATTTAGCCAATGAAGGGACGCTTGAATGAGCTCCACAGATACCTTCATGTATTTATTCTAGTGATGTGGTCACCTCACCTTGCTCTAGACATCAAAGGAGAGTACCATCGAGACCTTGTCGGTATAAGGTTTCAACAATGATGGTGTATCGAGAGGATTGGCGTATGAAGGTTTTTTTGTTGATTATTTTATTGGTTAGGGGAAAGGATTTGATCATGTAAATAGGCATAAAATTCACCATACCATGGGGAATCGAGACCGATGAGTTGACAAACCATCTCAAATTCTGGGATATCATAAGCGGGGATCCAAAGTTGTTCAACTAAGAACTCATAGCGTGTGGAGTTCTGTGGAAGATCAAGGAGATAGGCTATTGTAGCCATTGCATCTGCAACTCTATTCTGGTCTCGAGAAATCTGCTCAAAAGTGATAGCTGCGAATAGTTCTTTGAAGCTATCAACCATTTTCTTGTAAGGCATGAGCTTATCATCCTTAGTTTGGTATTCATCATTGACCTATCAGATTACTAGTTATGAATTTCTATAGACCTATAGCTCTTTTAAGTTCCACTGCATGACCATGCATAGTTTTGTGATCAAGGCTTCATATTCTGCTATGTTGTTGGTGCATGGGAATGTAAGTCGATATAATTTTTGAATGCTATCACCTTGAGGTGTGATGAAGAGAATGCCATATTTGGAACAATGTCTGGTGTATGAGCCATCAAAATACTTCCATTGTCGTGTTGGCATAACTATGAAAATCTCCTCATTTGGAAAATTGGAAATGAGAGGATGGTCGCCTATGAGCGGTGCTTCAGCTAGCTGATCTATAATGACTTGTCCTTTGATGGCTTTGCGTTCCACATATTCTATGTCAAATTCACTGAGGAGCATAACCCACTTTGCCAAATAGCAAATTAGTGCTACTACTGAGTAGATACTTGAGTGGATCTATCTTGGCAATGAGTTGTATCTTGTGTGTCAACATGTAGTGCCTCAATTTGGTGGCTTCCAAATTTACTGTTAGACAATCTCATTCAATAGGGGTATAATTGAGCTCATACCCTACCAATGTTCTGGAAAGTAGTATACTGCACATTCTTTGCCTTCTGCATTATGTTGTGCGAGTAAGATGCCTAAGGTCGTAGTTGTAGCTAATATGTATAACAATAAGGGTCTGTCTGGAGATGGTGGCTTCAGTAATGGTGGCATCATTAGGTAGTCCTTTAGCTACTGGAATGCTTGCTGGCAATTCTCTTCTCATTTGAAACGAACATTCTTGTGAAGCAAATGTATGAAGGGATGACATTTGTCGGCCAATTGTGTAATGAACCGCCAAATTGATTGTAGCCTTCCTTGTAATGTTCTTAGTTGACTGATGTTCCTAGGAGGTGGCATTTCCATAATTGCTTTGACCTTTGTGGGATCAACCTCAATTTCTTTGTTTGAGACAATATATCCCAAGAGCTTCCCAGAGGTTACCCCAAAGACACACTTCTTTGGGCGTACATTATATTGCTTTAGTTTGTTGAATATTTTGTCTAGTACATCAAGGTGACCCTCTCTAGTTAATGATTTAGCTAGTAAATCATCCGCATAGTCTTCCATCAGTGTATGCATCATAGCATGGAAGATAGTAGTCATTGCCCTTTGATATGTGGCACTAGAATTCTTGAGACCGAATGACATTACATTCCAATAGTATGTACCCCATGGGAATGCAAAAGTTATTTTGTGTTGATCCTCTAGAGTAATCTTGATCTGGTTGTATCCTGAAAAGCCATCCATGAGTGATAGCATTGCATGTCCTACTGTGAGGTCCATGATCATATCAATGTTTGGGAGAGGGAAGTCATTCTTATGACATGCTTTGTTTAGATCTCTAAAATCTATACAGATGCCCCCAGTTGGTTTTTCCACAGGTACCAGGTTGGAGATCCACTATGTATAGTCAATGGGTCTTATGAAACCCACATCTAATAGCTTTTTGAGTTTAGCTTTTACTAATAGTGCAATATGAGGGTGCATATTTCTAAGCTTTTGTTTTACTGGTCTAGCTCCTTCTAGTACTTTTAAGTGATGCATTACTAGTTCTGGATCGAGTCCTGGTATGTTTGCATAGGACCACACAAAATTGATTTGTTTCTTGCAAAAGAACTCTTTAAAATCATGATCTTCTGTTGGAGTTAGTGATTCTACTAGATGTAGTATGTGTGAATTTTTCAGGTGTCCCTAGATTGACCTCCTTTGTTTCTTCTATGAGAATAGACGATCTCTCATGATTAGTGCTAAAGGGGAGAATGTCACACCTTCCATCCTTAGGTGCCTCAAAGAGGTTTTCACCATTGGATACGTCCTTTGTTTTTACTCTTTTTATTTCCACAAGTGCCATATTGTGGTTTTCACTTGAGGATCCTATTTTGATTGTAATATTTTTGTGAATGAAAGGTGTGGCATTGTCTCCAAAGTAAGCCGCGCTGTTAAGTTCGATAGCATACCCAGCTTTGTGATCCCCACTTGGTATGTCATCACATAATTCCAGAAAGTCTATGATTGTGTCATCATTTTGGAAGGTGTCAAGGTGTGGAGGATCTTGCGGGTTCCACTCAATGAGTTCGAGGTGAATAATTGGCATTGTTTCATCGATTAGGTTAAGTTCATAGGATGTGTCGGTTATGGTAAGTACGGAGGAACCAAGGTTATCGTCAGTTCTATCCTCTTCGTAATGAGGTTTAGGAGGTGACCTATCTATTGTTGAAGTATCCTCATTAACTGGCTCCCAAAAGGTTTTAATAAATGCATCTCCTTGATATTTCTTAACCTCAAAAGTGTCCCCATCAGATGATTGTGAAAATGAAGAATCCCACTCGTATTCATGTGAATCCGTCTCGGAATCACTCCATAGAACTTTGTCGCTATATGTTATAGGGATGTGTGCTGATGTGAAAGATTTGTCGATAGTTGCTGCAAGGGTTTAATCTGTCAGGATTGTTGGTGTTGCTTGGGTGTCTGAAGTAGACAAGAGTCTTAGCCCAGGAATTATAGTTTTGTGGGCAACATAACTCCTTTGCTTACTTGCGGTAAATTGAGGAGTATTTTCGTAACTTGAAAATTTAGACCTAGGAGGTTGATTTGCAATAGATATTGTGTTGCTTCTAAAAGGGGTGATCTTTGAATTGGTCCTCTTATGTTTGCTTAGAATCCCGAGCTTAGAAGAGCTGCATGAACTAGGGTTGAATCCGAGTCCAGTTTTATCTCGTGGTTGTAACAATGGTTGTAATGGCTATTGTACACCTTTCTTGTGGAATCCCAATGCACTATGGCCATCATAGCCCATCTTTTTCATTAGGGTAAAACCTTCCCCATACCTTTTTGTTGGGATCCTGACCTGTTGTCTAGCTATGTCGGAAGGGTCTTTGTAGATCCATTCTGCCAAATCTTCATCAATAGTTTCTTGTTCCTGTGATCTGCCTGGGATGAAGCCATCAAGTGTAGTAGTAAGGGATGCAACAAGTGGTTTGAGTGACTGTTGTGGTTTTCTATAAGTCCTAGGTGAGAGGGGTAGTTGGCCAACATAGAAAAGCTGACTAGTATTATACTCTTATGGGCCTTCATCTTGTACTTTCATTTTTAGATTTTTTTGTTTGGGTGTAGGGATCGATGGATTGGTGAGGTTTGTTGGGTGAATGTAAGATGATGAGGTGGTGGCTTTTGTATTGCTAGGAACTATGCGAATGGGTTGGCATCACTAAGGATAGTCATCTCTACTCCATTATATAGAAACTTGATGCATTGATGGTATTGCTTACATGGTGTGTATCGATGGTCTACCTAATAGGAGATTGTATGGAAGAGGGAGGTCTAGAACTTGAACAACCACATTCTTCACCATGGGTCCTACCCTAATTGGTAGAGTGACACACCCTTTAGAGGAGAGTTTTGCATCATCATAGGCCTTGATGGTGATCTTCTTTCTGGCATCTACTGCATCTTTTGCATATCCTAATGCTGTCATTAACTGTAATGTGCAAATGTTAAGGCCAACTCCATTGTCAATCAAGACTCGCTTGATTATGTGTTTATGTATGAATCCCTCAATGTAAAGAGGGGCATTATATGGTTGTTGAAAGGATGCATCATCATTCTCTGCAAAAGTGACACATGGTGATGATTTGAGACTCCCAACCATGGCTTGAAATTGATCTATATTGAGGTCGGGTAGAACTGACGCTTCTTGGAGAGATTGATCTAAGATGGTTTTATATGAGGTGGATATACGCAAAAGCTCTAGTATGGAGATAAGTGCTGGTGTCTTATCTAATTGGTCCATAAGGTTATAATGTTTGGGCACATATGTCTCTTTTGATGGTGCACCTGGTAAGACAAGCTTGCTATGACGGGTAACAACATTGCATGCGAGATCCTTGCCTTGGATGGTAATGGTAGCAACTTGTTCATTGGCATCATAAAGATTATTGATAATATAGGTATAGGTTGTGCATGTATAATATGTCATGTTATCTTGATTATTACCTTGATGGGAGGGACCTCCTTTCTCATATGATGGGAGTGGATTTTTGAACATGGTATGATTAGTATTGGAAGTTTTTGCATTGTGACCATCCACTTCTATGTCACCTCGATCAATGAGGTCTTGAACGATATCCTTTAATCGGTGACAATTGTTTGTTTTGTGCCCTCTTCCTTTATGAAATTCATAATAATCATTATCTCTCCACCAGGAAGGTTTGACTTGTGGTTAACAGTGTGATGTTTTAGGTAATGTGATAAGATTAGAAGAGATGAGCAATCGTAAAATCTTTTCAAGAGATTCTCCCAAGGGTGTGTAGGTGCGATTGGGTTTGTAGGTCGGGTACCTATTTTTAGGTTCCTCTTGTTGTGTGTTTGAAGGTTGATTTACTAGATTGGTTTGAGGAGTACCGTGATTGGTAGTGGGGTTGTTGTGATTATCCGCAGCCCTTGCAATTTTTGACTATGGGTTGGGCGATTTTGACAGTTCGTACGCCCACAACACCATTGTTAATAATGTTTTTATTCTTAGCCCAAAACTTTGGTTTGTCACTGTTGTAGGCTGGTCTTGGACCCTCCTTGTTGTCATTGTATATTTTGATAAGTCTCTTTTTGATAAGGGATTTTTCTATTTTGAGTCCTTGAGCTATGACATCTTTGAAATTGTCAGAACATTTTATGTCTAAGTAAAATTCCATTTCCTCATTTAAGTTTGAAATAAAAATTTCAACTAATTGCTCTTTGGGAATGGGAAAGGAATGTCTACTAGAAAGGTGTCTCCATATTTGTAAGAATGTTGAGAATAACTTGCCATTCTTTTGTTTTGTATTGCATAGATCAGCCATAAAGACCACCCATTCTATGTTATGCGCATGATGAGTGATAAATTTTTGTACGAGGTCCTTAAAGGTTCTTATCCCACCGGGTAGGCATGAGAACCATTGCATGGATGAGCCTCCTAAACTTTGGGGAAAGAGGCACATTAAATATGTGTCCTCATATGCCACCTCTAAGCAGGCGGAGAAAAATTATCGTACATGATCTCTAGGGTCTCCCTTTACTTTGTATTTATCAAACTTTGGGGTTTCTAAGGTGAGTGGGAAAGGAGATATGTATACGTTTCTATCAAATGGATATGGGAAGATATCTTCGAGAGCATATTAATTTGTGTCCTTCCTGAGTGCACTTGTTGGGTGAGATCTTGCATATGTTGTCTTAACATATCCATTTCTGTAAGATGAGGGGGGATGTTGCCGTGTTGATAGTTATCATCATAGTTACATGTATTCCTTGCCTGCATTTCACCATGATTTTGTTCTTGTAGATGGCTATGTTGGGCTTGTTTTGGTATATCCTTATGTTGTGATACATCAAAGTTAGTGGGAATTTTGGCTCCTTCTTGAGCAAGTTTTAGAAAATGGGCATCAACACTTGCCTTGAGAATTTATTCAAAAAGTCTGTTAAATCTAGGGTTGCTAAGTGCATCTTCTATTTGTTCTTGTGTAGGGGTCTCTAGGTCTCCTCTTTTGGAAAAGGGGTTAATGTTTTCTTCTTCTTCTTCCCATGTTTTATTTTGTTTTTGTCGATGACTTTGAGGCCTAGTCCTAGCCATGTATGAAGCACGCTTTTGTGGGTGAAAAAGTGTGTGGTTGAGAATGGGATGAATGAAAAAGTGGATGCGTGATCCCTTCTTATGGCTCCAAGAATTTAGGATGATGATGATGAGTTGAAGTGTTTGTGGATGTTTTATCTCCTACACTAAAAGTTGGGTATCAACAAAGTCCTCTTTAGAATTGCTTGTTTGATTTCTTAACAATTGTGAGATGAGGTGTAGCAAGGTTTGTGTTGTTACAAACATAAGATACCTAGTAATGAGAGGATGCACTCATGGACTAGTTTTAACCTATCTAGATGTTTAGTAATTCCCTTTTAGGATGATTGATCCTAGATGTAGAGACACACTAGAAAGTAATCTCATTCGTATGATAAGCAACATCCAAAAGGACGAAGGAAAAGACCTCTTTGTGTTTGAGAGTTGAATGAATTTTTGATGTGTTTGGAATGAGTGTGAACCTTGGAATTTCTATTAAGGGACTCTGATTTTTTTGGAAATGAATTTGAAGTGAGAAAGTTGGAAGAAAATGTAGGAGGGCTATGTGAACTTAGGAATCTCTAGTAAGTGATTGCGGGTTGTGGAATGTATGATGGAGGAATGTGTCGACCGTGATTGTGATGATATGATAGAGCCCTTCTTTCAAAGAAAGCTTGTGATGCAAGTGGTTCTAATTAAAATTCATCGGTAAAATCGTGACTAAAATTGTGATATTGATGGATGAAAGTGCGATTTATCAACAACTTACGGTTTTTGTATAATAAACTTATTCTTTTTTGGGTTTTCTTTTCACTTTACTTCTTTTTGGTTTTTCTATAAATTGACTTTTTGACGTATTTGAGAGATTTCCAAACACAAAGCATGGGTAGCTTTTTGCAAGAATGTGTGAAGTTGTTTTGTTTGAGATTGTTGTTGGGGGGTAACTTGTTTTAATTTGTTTGAATCCTTTGACAAGAAAATACGTCAAGCACACAAGCACATATTCTTGTATTTTTCAAAAATGGTACAAAAGGTGTGGGTCTAAATCAACCCAATCATGAACTTTTTGACCTTGATAAATGTATGTATGTTCATAGGCCTAAAGTCAGCCCAAATTTTCACTGGTATGAAACAAGACAAAGACAACTCAAACACTTTTTATCCCTAAGGTAATGGCCAGTTGCGATATTTTCATCCCACAACTTGATATTTCTTCAAATTTGGTACTACATACCTTATGTATCCCACCATATCAGGTAAGGATATGATATACTAAGTCTTGGGTGAGCATAACAGATAGGTGGTCCCTATGATGGGGGAGTCACCACTTTCATCAAGATACAATTAGCCTTTCAAAAAGCCCTATTTCTACTCAAGGAAATATGTATGGTGAGCATCTTGGGAGAAAAAGCATCTATGCTCTTGCATTGAACTTTTCACAAATATCCTCAATCAATAGAATGGGTGGGCTTCTAAAATAAGGGGTGTCTAGTAATGTTCTATGTCTTTAGATGTAAGTTCATTCTGCAGTGACTCACTGAAGAGCCTTGTAACTCACGGTGGGGCCCATATGTCCTTTCGGCAAGTTACACTGTAGGAACAACTGCACCCAAGGCTATAGATTTCACTCTCACTTGATTTCTATAGTGGATCAAAGGATTTACAGTGCAAGGTCATCCCAAGAGTGATGTGTCTCTTGATAGACCTCTCTTAAATATATAAAATTTAGAGTGTTTCTAACACTTTTCTCTTGCACCTAGGACCACAAGAGCCAAGGGAAATGATAGTGTGTGTTAGAATTGGGACCACTCTACAGATTTGCACAAGCGTGCCAAACACAAAAGATACTTGTTTTTTTTAACCTTTCATTGCACTATGATCTATTTGCTACTTGGATATGTTGCTCAACTAGATATGGTGGTCTTTTTAACCAAGATAGCAAAATGATTTTGACACTTGACAAAATTTTTGGAAAGTAAACCTGGTCAACAAAAATAAAGTCGTGTAGCCTTTGTAGCAAAAAGGTAGATGTGAGGTTCTTTTTATGCACCAAATGAAAAGTTGAGTTTTTTTTAGTTGCACCAAAATACAATGGAGTTTATTTTATCCCTTTGTTTGAAAAACAAGAAAGCTTTGATTCATTTTATGCATCAAAATAAAAGTTGAGTTGTGTTTTAAGTGCACCAAAAGACAATGAAGTTCGTATTACCCCTTTGTTTGAAAAACAAGAAAGATTTGATTCATTTTATGCACCAAAATAAAAGTTGAGTTGTGTTTTAAGTGCACCAAAAGACAATGAAGTTCATTTTATCCCTTTGTTTGAAAAACAAAAAAGATTTATTTTAAACCAAAGAAATTAAAATGCTTTTTAAACTAACTCCTTCCAAAACTTGTAACAAACTATTAGATTAGGCAAAATGGTGGGCTTGACAAGCCTAAAACTCCATTTTTCTTACAAAAAATAGCTCTCTGCTCGATACAAAAGCGCTAATCTGGTGTAGGTTTTTAAAGTGCCAGACAGAGAGCAAAAGCGCTAAAATAAGTTAAGAGCATTATAAAATGTTGCAAAAGTGCTACAATATGACAAAAGCGCTAGAAAATTGAACAAAAGCGTTGGAAAACCAAACAAAAGCGCTATTTCTAAATTTTTAGACTGGTAACAGGGCCCTAAACCGCACTGCAAAAGTGCTAAAATGTGTGAAAAACACTATTTCGGGCGACGAAAGCTCCAAAACTCCGTGTGTGCGTGAAAATCTGCAAATTCAGAATGGTTAGTTAAAAAGTATCAGAAGGTTGCGTGTTCGATTCACGTTGGGTTCACCAAATGATGTCATGGAAATGGGGACAAGGCAAAAACATAGTTCAATGTTAATAAGTTAGTTCCAACCAGAAAAAACAAAACAAAGAACTGAAAACCATTCCAAACATATCAAAAGATTTCAAAAAGCATGAAAGAAGTTTTAACAAAACAAAAGAAAGGAGAAGAGTCTCCCTAAGATGCTTCCATGATGTCTTTTGATGCTTCTCCCTTGTTTCTCCCCTCTCCAAGTCCCAAATGAGTGTAGCTCTCAGCTTTTAGCACTATCCATGGATGCCATATGGAGATTCAAGATGGTTGTAGATGATAAATAAATGCTTATGCAAGTGCAAAAGGGTTGCTATGAGAAAGTTCCTAATATCTATGTGAATTTCACTATAATAACAATGCTCTAATGCTCTCCATTGCCCTTTTTTTCCTTGGGGAATGAGGTCCTTTTATAGGGAAAAATGTTGATTGAATGGCTAAGATTGAGTGGGCTTGTGAAGGGTCAAGATTGATGGGTTTAGAATCCATGTGATGACTTTCAACCCAATCCCATGATGACAAGTGTCAACATGAGCTGACTTGAGAGGAGAGAGAAGGAGCATTTAATTCCCAAGGAGATATGAGGGTAACCTCATGTGGGTTGGGTTATTGGATAAATCTATTATCCAAGGGATAAACTCGTGTGCAAGAGTAAAAGTGATAACCATGGTCAAAGCAATGAATGCTTGAAGAGACCCATGAGTTAAAGGATGGTTAAGTTAGAGAGAAAGTCCCTAACCAAACCAAATGTTAAGTTTGAGTTAACCATTTATGGTCATGTAAGAGCCTTTAATGGTTTTAGAAGACTTTTGATGTTAGCTTGTTGGAGACACAAAGCCTTTAATGGTTATTGAAGACTTTTGGGTTGTTTTGAGAAGTGACCTTTCTTAAGGGATGTGCAAATGATTAGAGAGGGGGATTAGGATAATTAGAAGGGGTTAGAAGAGTCTAGAAGGAGGTTAGAAGAATCTAGAAGGAAGTTAGTGAGCAAGTGGGTGAGGATAAAAAAGGATTTTAATTAAAATAAAATTCATTTATTTTAACTAAAATTATGCAACTTGCATTTGTAGGAGAATGAAAGTGAGGGGGTTTTAAGGATTTAAATAAATATTTATTTATTTAGATGTGAGAGAGAAGATTTTAGGGATTTAAATAAATGTTGATTTATTTAAATGTGGAGAGGGGTTAATTAAACAAATATGCATTATTTATTTAATTAATTGTCAGAATATGGTTTAATGAATTAAATTAAATAAATTAAATAATTTATTTAATTAATAGGAGAAGAGGGTTAAGATGAATTATTTTAATTAATTATTGATCGATGGTTAAATAATAAAATAAATACTAAGTATTCATTGAATTAAGTAGACAGATTTGGGTGTCTACAATTGAACTAAATAATTCTTCCACTTGAAGTAACTTTAACTTTATCTATAGATATTTCCTACAAATGGTAACCTTATCAAATATAAAATTCTTAGAAATGAGCTAATGCTTTGCCCCTAAAATTACTTCATAAAAAATATTATTTAATATTCTAAGCGATGATGGGACAGGTTTTTAAAAACTCATTTTGCTTGATTAAGACAAGAATCCAAAAATCTATATCAACAAAATCTAGCTTTTATCCAACCTCCAAACTAAGTTTCATTAGTCATATACAAAATAAGATAAGTGTTTAATTCGAGATGTAAAAAGGAGTTTTCTCATCCTAATTTCTCTTTTAGTTTTAAGAGGCACTAAAAGAATCTACGAGTTTCTAAAATAATGTTTCATAGTTTGGTTTTGATTCATTTCTAGTTACCAATGGTCCTTAAATCGTTTATATTTTAGATTTAAGTTTTCTAATCCTATCATCAAAATTAGTTAATGTCCCTAACTTACCAAAAATAGTCATTAAAATATTTAATTCATCTAAACTAATTCAAATAATACTTCAATCATAATTTCATAATAAATATCACTTCAATTTTTAACTAACTAATAGATTCAGTTACACTAATTTCTTTACAACTACTACGATGACTACTTTTAATTACCATTGATCAACTTTTGAAATAGAAATAAATTAATAAAAATTCTATTTAAAGGCTTTATAATTTATTACTAACCACTTCCAAGACTAATTATTTTACCATCTTCACCATTTTAATTAATTAATTAATTTGATCGAATTTAGTTTTGATTAAGAAAAAATAGGTTTTTGAAAGGAACTCGAACCTTTTACAAAGCAGGATATTTAGAAAGAGCTAAAAAACACCGTGCCTGATCACATCAAAAACTAAAACAGATCCCAACTGAACAAAAAGGGATCACAACCCATAAAACATAACATTACATTTATAAACCAGGAAAAGACAACATCCGAAAAGCAGAACGACAACAAAAAGACATAAAACAAGACAACTACCAAGATAGAGACAAAGACAACTATATATTCTTCATGATATCCTCGGCTTGGACAACCATCAGCTTCATGTTGTCCGTTGAAGTCTTTAACTCCTCCATCTCATGACCTTTGATGTCGCCCTTGATCCTAGTATTGGCTCTGGTCCTCTTCTCATTGCCTTTTTTGTCCAGCTGTTCCTTGTCAACATCCTTCTCAATATTGTTCTCAAATCTATTGATCAGGATGTTCATGTTATCCACCGAAGCTTTGAGGATCTGGAAGTTTTATTCTGCAATCTTCTTAACAGTGAGTTCCATCTTATCAATTCTGCTACCCAGATTATTCATAGCAGTGTCCATTCCTGTACCCTCCTTGTTTTCTTCCATCTCTTTAACCTTTTTTTCAGTGGTAATAATTTTACCCACCATGCTTTCAATGGCTTCTGCGTTATTAATTGCAACTGCCAACTCTTTAACATTTTTCGTTGGGGGTTTCTTACCAACCGTATCTCTTTTGACAGTCAACATATCTTTCTTCAAGCTACCTATATCCTTCACCATTGTACCAACAGTCTCACAGAAACCCTTTATAGTCGCATTCTCACCAACACAGTCACTAAGCTTACCACTTTTGTCTTCTTTCTCCTCTTTCTGCATATCTTGGGCATTCAAACCCTCAATATTGTCCGTGACCTGGTTCTCCTCCCCCTCCATATCCTGTCCCTCATCCCTTTTATTCTCCTCTGCCTCTTCTTTAGAATCAATCAGGATTTGGTTGGTATCTTTATTGCTTTCCTTGCTGGTCTTCTTCCTCTTCTTTTTCTTTCCAGTAACTTTCCCTTTCTTTTTTTTAATAAATTTCCCTTCAAAGGATTCGACCTCAGACTCTGAAATATCTAAATCCACCACAATCCTTTCCCTCTTAGTCTTATTCTTACCTTTTTTGCTAGTCTCCTCCGAATCTCCCTCAGTCTCTGAGTCAAATTTAAAGCCACTGGCTTCACTCTCCATGTCCTCATTTCTTGCATCGCTTTAAGCACTTTATAGACAAGAGCCATAAGACCCTGGTGAAGGGCATGACCACCTTTAGGATCTTTCTGAATCTCCTTGATAGTGTGGTCCATGGAGCAGGCTAGGTAATACGGAAAGCTCACCTTTTCCCCATGACGAAAATGGTTGAGCAAAACAAAATGGTGACCATAGGCTCTGGTAAACCTACCATCTAAAGTGATATAGGTGATAGTAGTGAATAAAACAAACCTCCATGGCCTGCATATCCTTTTCAGGGAATGATAGGAATTTTTGACTTTTACCATCTTCTTCTTCTCATCATCCGTAACAGGGAATTTATCTGTAGCTTTATTAGAGATGCTACGGTCCCTATAAAATTTCATGCCCTCAGTAATCATCCCCGTAGCTTCAACAATAATCTCCTTATCTACAGTCATCATCTGGGACCTGACCAAGATTTTACCATTCTTCTAGTTCTTGATAAAATGTTTGGTGACCACAGGATCTTTCCCACTAAGCCTCTCCATAAACACACTCAAACCCCCCTCCTGAAGGATATCCCACACTTCCCTGTTCTTCCTCCAATCGGAGCAGGAAGTAGGTTCAAATCTTTTTTTATTTCCTCCCATTTTTCCTTCGCTATCCTTGAATTTCCTTCTCTCAACTCCTAATCTTCTTCTCTGGTTTCTGTGGATGCCCTGAAAAAAAGCCCAGATTCTGTGCCAAACAATAATGAAAAGACACTTGAATAAATACTTATTACCTCCGTAATAACCTTTCTTTGAAGTAAGAGGAGGGGGCATTTAGAAATTATATTTGATCGTGCCACGTAGCCTCGTCTGGATACGGTCCAGATCGAGTAGATATTTCACATCACATGCAAGCTCACTCTCTCCATAAGTAGTAATAATATCTTCCGTTTAGCAAGCCAGGTTGGCAGCCCAGTCTGTGCATGAGTTTGCTTCCCTATAGACATGTGTAAAAACACACATTTCAAATTCCTCACTCATTTTCTTTGCCGCTTTGATTGTCCAAGAAGGAGGGAACTTCTTATTCAAACAATTGATTATATTTAATGAATCTCCTTCGCACTAGACTCTAGTGCATTTGGCTTCCTTAGCCAGGACCATCCCATGGTATGCAGCCATAGCCTCAACTACATGATTTGTCTGATTTCCAATGGGTATACTTTTTATAATTTTGCATCTTCCCCTTTCATCCCTAAGGACCACCCCACATCCTGCTATCCCAGGATTGCCCTTTGATGCACCATCAAAGTTTATTTTCATCCATCCATTGGGTGGGCTTACCCATATCACTCCCTCTCTAGGTCATTCTGAAAGTGTTCACAAACTTTTAGTCTCCACTTCTTGAAGATTGATTGATCATCCTTGTCTTGAGGATCTACAATGCCACCTATTATATTCATATTTTCCACTATATTTCTTTTAATTTTCTCAAACACAATTTGAGCCTTGGACACCTTCTCTCTGAAGACTCTTTCATTTCTCTCTTTCCATATACCCCAACACATATGGGGCAGAGATAATTTCCACAACAAAGTAGTAAATTTGTTCTTTGAAGGATGATACCAAGAATTAAAAACCTCTTGAACTGACTTTGGGAAACTCTAGCTGATTTTGAAATGATCCAGACATCTTCCCCAAACCTCAACAGAAAAAGGACAGTGAAAGAGAAAATGGTTGATGGTCTCCTCACTCTGAAAGCAAAGAAAACAAACAATAGACATACACATACCTCTTTTTCCGAGGTTCTCAATATTTAGAACTTTATCTTGAAGGGTTGTCCAGAAAAAAATATTAATCTTAGGGGTAAGGCCTTTCACCCAGGCCTTAGCCCAGCAAGGACTCTCCATATTAGAATACTTATGATAGTAAAGAGAAGCCATAGTGAATTTACCATTTGCTGTGAGTTTCCAAATTAATTGATCTTCCTCTTCCACCACAACCACAGAGTTCATAGTTTTGTCCAGACTTCCCAAGGTCTCATCCACCTGAGATAAATCCTTCCACTATCCATCTTGCCAATAATCACTCACCATTGATCCATATATTTCCTTGCACTGGTTTTGGAATCTGCTCCACTTTGAAATTTCAGTCAAAGGGGACTCGAGCAACCAGGAATCTTCCTAGAATTTGATAAGATTCCCTTTCCCCATGTTCCATTTTTCACCTCTGACAATTAAATCTCTTGTTCTAGTGACATTTTTTCAAATATTGGAGCCACTTGTGATATCTTCTGCTTTGAGGAAACTTTGAAGTGTGGGACATAGCCTTTTATACTTGTTGTCCCAAATCCGTTTCTATTCTCCCTGGCTTTTATAGCCTCTCCAGATCTGCTTTGCCATAAGGTATTCATTCATTTCTCTTATTCTTCTAAGAACCATACCTCCCTTTGTTATTGGCTTACAGACCTTGTCCGATGCAATCAGATTTATTCTCTTCTTCTCCTCAACCCCTGTCCACAAAAAATTTCTTTGGATCTTTTCAATAGCCTCCGCATACTTGGCAAGAATTCTGAAAAGGCTCATGGCATAAAGATGGATACTTTGAAGAGTTGATTTCAACAATTGAACCTTACCAGCTTGGCTAAGAAGAAAGCCCTTCCACCCAGCTAGCTTCTTATGAAATTTATCCACCAAAGTTCCCTAGAAAGTGTCAGGAGGATCATGGCCTAAGGGAAGCCCCAAGTAAGATGTAGGAAGACTCCCCAATTGACATCCCAAGATATTACTTATTTTGATCTTTCTTCTCTCTGAAGTGTTGATAAAATAAACAAAGATTTTAGACCAATTAATAATTTGCCCAGTAGCAGATCCATAACTATCCAGACCTTTCTTTAAACTTCTAGAATCCAGCACTGTAGCCTTCCCCATAATTATAGAGTCATCCACAAACTACTGATGGGAACAAAACTGATTCACTGAAGATGGATTCAACCCACTAAACTCCCCCTTCTCTACCAACTTACCTATACCTCTCCCCAGACATTCCTCCATAATAATAAAAATAACCAGAGAAAGAGGATCTCCTTGCTCAAGTCCCCTTGAGGACTTGAAGAAAGGGGAGGGAGATCCATTAATTAAAACAGAGAATGTAGCCAAAGAAACTAATTGCCTTATAAGACTAATACTTCTAACACAAAAGCCAAAAGCTGAGAGAACTTCCATCATGAAATCCCAATCCACTCTATTGTAGGCTTTAGATAAGTTTAGCTTTAGAAGAAAGCCTTCCTTTTTTGAATTAGATAAAGAATGAATGTTTTCATGGACTGAGATTATCAAATCCAAGATTTGTCTTCTAGGTACAAAACCACTTTGTTGAGGCGAAATGATAGAAGGGAGCAGCTTCGGGATTCTCGAGGTTAGAACCTTGGAGATGATCTTGTAAAGAGAGTTGCAAAGACTTATAGGTTTGAAAAGGTCCATGGAATCAACTCCTACCTTTTTGGGAATAAGAGCAATAAAAGTACCATTTATCTCTTTCAAGATTCTTCTAACACCAAAAAACTCTTTCACAGCTCTAGATACATCATCACCAATAATGTGCCAATACATTTGAAAAAAGAACACAGGGAAACCATCCGGGCCTGGCGCCTTATTGCCTTAAAAGGAATTGACAACTTGCAAAATCTCATCATTGGTAGGGTTAGCAATCAGGTGAGAATTCAGGCCA
The DNA here is from genome assembly GCF_030272615.1 of Cryptomeria japonica. Classification (NCBI taxonomy): domain Eukaryota; kingdom Viridiplantae; phylum Streptophyta; class Pinopsida; order Cupressales; family Cupressaceae; genus Cryptomeria; species Cryptomeria japonica. Next base: position 343,803,230 of record NC_081406.1, read on the forward strand.
GCCTCCAGGATTGTAGGGATGCAATCTAAAGGTTCTTTTGGGCCTGCTTGTCCAAATTCTGATCCTTAGCTAGAAGATTGGAGAAGAACTCCATAGCAGCCCTTCTCATAGAATCTTCCTCATCAACTCTTCTGCCATTCACTTTAATCTGTGATATTATGTTGATGGCCTTATGTTTTAAAGTGGACATATGGAAGTATTTAGTGTTTCTGTCCCCTTCCTTCAACCATACATTTCTTGACCTTTGTTTCCAAAAGGTTTCTTCCTTTGCTATTATGTCATGATATTTCATAAGGATAACATCTTCAACATCTCTTGAAGTGTTAGTATATCCATTATTCTGAATCTCATCCTAAATATTTTTTAGCTCTGAGATAATAGTCACTTTCGAGGCAAAGATACTCCCAAAGCATTCCTTATTCCACCTCTTGACATTCTCTTTAACAAACTTCAACTTTTTGACCACTTTATACATGACGTTCCCTTCAATACAGACCTGCCACCATTCCTTGATCTTGCTCTCCATATCCAGGTGTTTAGTCCACATTCTCTCAAATCTGTAAGGGAAATGTCTCTTTCTTTTCTTAGCCTTTGCCGTAAAGGATATAGGATAGTGATCCGATCCTGCTCTTATGTGAGCAGATAAAGAACATAAGTAAAGATTAAACCAATCTAGGGAGATAAGAGCTCTATCAAGTCTTACCTGAATTAAATCCTCACCACTCCTTCTATTAGTCCAATTAAATTTAACTCCTTGCAATTCCAGGTCATGGAGAGCATTATTATTGATAAAGTCCATTAATTCCACTCTACTATCCAGATTAGTTTGGCTCCCTCCCTTTTTCTCATTTTCCTTCAAAGGGGTATTGAAGTCCCCCATAATCACCCAACTATCTTTAGCAAACCTACTTCTTAATAAAGTAAGTTTATTCCAAAAATCACTTTTGCCAGTCTTAGTGTTAGGAGAATATAAATTAGTTAAGATCCATGAAGTGCTATCTTTCAGATGCTTAAATCTGATACATGCCAAGTTGTTGTCCTGAATCAACACTTCTCCCTCAACATTGTTTTTGTTCCAGAAAGTAACAATACCTCCCGAGGCATCTTTTGAACTGCCACCACTAACTCCTCCATTATTGAAAATCTTTAGATCTTCTACCTTATCTTTAGACATCTTGGTTTCTTGAATTAAAAAAATATCCGGATTTTTGTCTCTAATCATACTTTTTATTAAATCGTGTTTGTGAGGATTATTCAATCCTTGAATATTCCAAGAGATGATCTTCATAATTTTTTAGAAATACCTGCCTCAAAGATGGTTCTTTGAGTCCCATCTGCAATATTCTTGTTTGTTTCCATTGTCCTCTTCTTTGCATTTGAATATCTTCCTGGAGAGGTATGCTGCGCTCCTACATCCCCAAGCCCGCTTCCGGTATTTCTAGTAGATGTGTTGTGTTTGATTAAGTAAAGATAGGTTTTAAGGGACCCGAAACCCGATTACATTCAAAAGAAATCCAAGAAGGAAACAAAACAAGATAGCTGCAAAAGACCAACAAAAAACCAGTAGCAGAGAAAGGGACAACAAGAGGCCAGCAAGAAATTGGCCCCAAGCCCAGCATTACAAGTTAATTAAAAACTCTTCATAGTTTCCTCAGCATTCTATACCAAGAGCATCATCGCCTTGGCCGCTTCCCTCAGGTCGTTGTTTTCCTATCCCAGCTGGCTCTCTTTCATTCTGGTGTCCTTCCCAATAGTGGTCTGCCTAGTTCTGCGTCTAGGGTTCTGGTGGGTGGGGCTAGTAGATGTGTTGTTATTGATATTGTTGTTATTCTTTTTTTTTTGCTCGATCTTTCTTTTTTCCTCCACTGTTTCTTCTTCCTCCTATTTAGACTCACTCTTTCCTAGAGCTTTTATAATGTCTTCCTCATCTCCCCATTTTGGCTCTTTATCCTCCGGAAAAGTCATCTTAACCTTAGTTGGAGAGGCTAATGAGATCTTCGACAACCCTTGATCCAAAATATTATCAGGTTGAGCATCTTGGATCTAGTCAATTTCTTTTTCTAATTCAGTCAAATTAGAAACTAAGTTGAAATTGTCTCCTTCCTCTTTTATGACTTTGGATTGATTATCTCCATTATTCTCATCATTATCTGAGTTTTGCTCAGTCTTATCCTCTTCTCTTTCCTCATTTCGGCTGCTTACTTATGATTTTCTTTCTCCCTTATCTGAATCCTTTCCATTCTACTCCTTCTCCTGATGATCTATTTTTTTGTTGTCTTCTTTCTTCGATTCATTTCCCAACTCTTTGATGATCTCTTCCTCTATCCTACCAACATGGGACTGTTTTTCCTGATCTTGGTTATTATATTCCGTAGCTTTCAAAGAGCTATCTACTTTTTTCCACACTTTAGGTTGGGGTTGAGGTTTGACCCCATTACTAGGACATTTTTTAGCCCAATGCCCAACTTTCTTACAATGAAAGCAAGCAAAAGGGATTGTTTCATAAATAATATTTTGCTTCTATTTCCCAAGTTTAGATTCTATCTCTATCTCCTCTGGCATGTCCGTTTCAGGCCCAACTCCTACACATATCCTAGCATAAATAAGCCTTCTTCTGGATGTCATGACTGGATCAATAGCAATAAGCTCCCCAAAGGAATTGGCTATTCCTACAAGCACATTTTCCTCCCAATATTCTATTGGGAGCCTAGGTAGTTTTATCCAGACGGGAACTTGGACCAAATTTTTTTTTTCTTTGCCCACGTTAGGGTACCACTTTTGAGTGTACATGATATATTTTCCAATCGCCCATGAACCAAAGCTGAGGATGTTTCTGCGATCATCCTCACAAGAGAAAGAGAAGGACATGCATCCTTTGTTCATTGTAAACGTCTACCTAACCTTTCAAGCTCCACTTCCTCTTAACAAACCCACGAACAACCTCAATATTCAGTCTCGTTCCATAAAATTTACCAATAAGAGTATTTTCCATTCTAGAAATATTATGGTCTATGATTTGGTTTGGAACAGAAATGGCAAACTTGCCCTAAGACACATTCGAGGTATTTTTGACCGGAGGCAAGGACGACTTACCTTTAGGTTTGACCCCAAACATAGAGGACCACTTGCTAATACGTCCATTCAATCTGGGTCCCCCCTTAAGATCCTCTGATCTCAGTGGGTTCTCGAGATCCTTCCCAGAAGAGTCTTTTCCTTCCACAGTTGCCTCTGAATCGCTAGCTGTTTGTTGACCTAGAGCCACTTCCGGTATGCCACCTCCCGAATTTGAAATTTGAACCTGTTTGTTCTTGCTACCTCCTGCTAACTTCTCCTCACGTGGTCTTGGACCTCCCCCTGGGTCCCCTCGAATCCAAAGGAGCATCGGGATCTTTTCCACCTGAACTCCCCCCTTCCACCAGACTCTCTGAATCTCCTGCAACATACTGTCCCAGCACTGAACTAGAACTCTCGCCCAAAAAAATTGAATTTTGCACCCAACTGCTCCCCTTCTCCTCCCTACTCCCCATTAATGTATTGTTAATAGGTTCTATCGATCGAATTTAGTTACCTAATGATTAATCAGTTTAATAATTACTACTCATCTTTAGATATTAAATTAATTCTAGAATTTGGGAAATTACTTACAACTAGTTTTGCAATATGAATCTCATTAATAGATTTAATTTGGTTTGCTTATGGTCATAATATGTTATTTTTGCAAAACAACCTATAATTTAATTATAAAAGAATTAAACTATTTTTTTATTTTTTGGGGTAATACTTAAATAAGAGCTAATTAAAATCAATGCTATTTGCCTTGACAAAAATTATAATTTTTTTTGATTAAATTTTAACTTGTAACTATTTATGTTTTTTTTTTGGTTGAAAAGAGATGAATAAATGAATCTACTTACACCGAGAGGCGTATTATACTCATAGATAGATGTAAGATTCTCCATCAATACAAATGAAAGTCATTTAAAGTTGACGTGCATTTAGCGGTCAACCAATTTGTCAATTAAAGAAAAGCATTATGTATATTATTTAAATTATTTTATTTAAATTCAAATTTTAATTTAAAATCGATTTTACAATATTAGTAATCAAAATATAATATAAAATTGAAAAAAAATTGAAAAAAAACTTATAATAATTTGTAAATAAAATATTTATTTAAAAATTTAAAAAATTAGATTTAATAATTTTTAAATAAAAATATTTAAAAAAAAAACAATCTATATTAATTAAATTATTTTATTTAAATTCAAATTTTGCTCTGAAATTGGTTTTAAAATATTATCATATTAAAAAAAATTACTAACCAAAATATAATATAAAATTAAAAATAATAATTGAAAAAAAAAACTTATAATAATTATTTTGTTAAAACTATTATTAGCTCAACAATTGTAAAAAAACTTATAATAATTTTTAAATGAAATAATTATTTAAAAATTTAAAAATTAGATTTATAATTTAAAAATTGCAAAGAATTAAAAAAGAAGAAGCATAATCTATATTATTTAAATTTAATTTAAAAAAAAAAATTGTTTTACAATATTATCATATTCAAAACAAATTACTAATCAAAATATAATATAAAATTAAAAATAATAATTGAAAAAAAACTTATAATAATTATTTTGTTAAAAGTATTATTAGCTCGATAAAGAAAGCTAGACATATAGTTATTAGTCAATTGAATAATATAAAACCAAAACTTTATTATTAAATACATGTCAATGAATAAAGACGAAATTGGAGTTTTCTTTCAATAGATATGAAAGTATGAATTTTTTCAAAAACAACATAATTTATATTATTTAAATTATTTTATTTTATTGAAATTCAAATTTTCTTTAAATTTGGTTTTAAAAAATTATCAAATCAAAAAAAAATTACTAACCAAAATATAATATAAAATTAAAAATAATAATTGAAAAAAAAACTTGTAATAATAATTTTGTTAAAATTATTATTAGCTTGATAATTGGAAAAAAACTTATAATAAATTTTATATGGAATATTTTTTTAAAAATTTAAAAATTAGCTTTTATAATTTTAAGATGCAAAGAAATTAAAAAAAAACATAATCTATGTTATTTAAATTATTTTAATTTATTATGTCGAGAGGTGTATTATACCCACATAATGTATTGATAGATATTCGTGATTAAAAACCCTTATGATTAAAATTAACACTCGTCATTATTAAAATTAGTTTTACTATTGCTTAAATGAAAATAAATTAGATTTCCCTATTGAGAATTGAACTTGGGTCTCCATAGTGAGAACCCAGTGTTTTAACTAGTTAAGCTCAACCCCTTGGACTAAAATAAAATAATAATTAAATTAAATAATTGAAAATAATTAAAATTAAATTAAAATAAGCTACATGAAATTAAACAAGTGCCACATAGTGGCTAGTACTTGCCTTGTTTTTAGTATAGTTTTAATAATAATAATTATTTAATTTTAATAATGATTATATTTTTAAAATTATAATAATTAAGATAAAAAAATTAAACATAATTATTTCATAATAATTAAAATTTTACTAGAAAAAATAATATAAATTAAAGAAATCCTAATAAATTTTTAACTTCACAAAATAAAGTTAAATAATTGAAATAGTTTTAGATTTAAATATACTTTAAAAACGAAAATATAATAAACAAAAATGTGTAAACAAAACTATATAAAAAATTAAATATCTAGAAAAATTAAAATTAATAATGAATAACAATAGTCTTGATAGATAATAATTTTATTAAGTCAAATTAATTAAATAAAAATAGTTATAATTTTTTAAATTCATTGTAATTTAAATATAATAAAATATGTATAAAAGTATAATTAGTTTTAAACATATTAATTCAATAAAAGAAAACTGTAACTAAAAATAACAAATCAATTTATTTTATTATAACATAACATTTTTTTTACTTATGTAATTATTATTATAATAACCTTAAAATTTTATACAATTTGATACTTTTATTATTTGATTTGATTATAGATCTATTTATGTTATAGTAATATATTATTAAAATAATATAACATTATAAAATTCTATATTTATTTTCCTCTATAAAATATCTATAATACATATAGCAATATAAAGTGCATCACAAAAATAAAGAAAGTTTAATTTTTTAGAAATAGTGGCTGTGACTATTTTTCCTAAATTTACATATATTTCTCGCTATATAGTTGCCACTAAAACTAATTATTTTGGATTTCCTAAAAATCCGCTTATAATAGCTAAAATGTATTTAGCCAATAAGTGTACAGAAAAATAATTTTCGTAATTTATAATGTTAAAAATTGTACAATTAGACTTTAGTAAATAAAAAGATTCAAAAAATTAAAAGTTAAAATTTGTTTGTGATTGGTTCAAATTAATTGTTTTAATAACTAGTTAACTGGAAAAACAAAAAACTCATTACAATAGTATTGGCTAACGACAAGTACTAATAACTTAAATAAAAATAAATTAAATAACTTAAGTTAAATAACTTAAATGAAATAATTTAAATCAAACTAAATAAATTAAATAACTTACATTAAAATAAATAAATTAAATTAAATTAAATAACTTATGAAAATAAATTAAATAACTTAAATTAAAATAAATTGTATATGTAGTATTGTAACAAGTTAGAATCAATTTAACATTTAATTTTATTTGACTATATCTTGTTATTAATGCATGAAATTAAATAATTTAAATAAAACTAAATTAAATAAGTGGCCTTCATGTGTAGTATTGGTAATGCATGGTTGTACTTAGTTTGGTAAACTTGCAGTTATATTAAGAGTTCTCAAATTAAATATTAAATTTTTTCATTATATTTCTCTCTCTATGTAAATAGAAATCAATAAATTGTTTAATAGATTTTATTTCAAATTAAAGTAAATAAAACAAAATAAAGCAATAAATTAAATTAAATTAAATAATTTAAAATAATTAAAATTAAATTAAAATAATCTAAATTAAATTAAATAACTTAAATTAAAATAAATTAAATAACTTATATTAAAATAAATTACATGTGTAGTATTGTAACAAGCTAGAATAAGTTTAATATTGAGTTTTATTCCAATATATATATTATGACAGCTCCCATAATTACAATTAGTTTTACTATTACTAAATAAAAATAATTTAAATAACTTTAATCTAGTCAACCAGTTATAATAAGAGTTCTCAAATGCTGATTGCACATGTCAACCCAATACTACAAGTTACACATGCAATAGGTGGTCAATATAGATACAAATGACACATGATAAGTTTCTCGCAAAATGTTTAATATGTTGCACAAATTTTGCCACATACAATAGACCAATTGCCAATCATTGTTGTTAGAAGAAGGGATCAACGTAGCACCAATTTTGAATGGGGAGTTTGAGCAGGAACTTTGACGAGCAACCTACTCCTTCGATCATGACAAATTGTTGTGGGTTCTGGACCCGAAGGACAACAGGCAAGACAATGCGGTGAAAAGACAGGAGACAGTCAAGGTGAAGGTGCAATTTCTGAAGATGGGGACCCACAAAATGGGGGGATTCAGATAACCATAGTAGGGGCTCTCGTGAAAAAGGGGGTCGGGTTGCTGACAAACTTTGGTCCTCCCTCTTTGGTGTTAAACCTGGTGGTAAGTCGACGTTCCCTCCTATTAGTAATATTTTGAAGCCGACTTCTGGGTGTTTTGCATTTGATGTCCCTGATCAGGTGATAGATCATAGCATCTTTATTATGGCTCTATCATTAGTTGGCAAGTTCATGGGCCCTAGGCCTAATATTGATTTGGTTAGAGCTTTTGCCAAAAAGAAATGGCTCTTGAAAGGTCAGATTGAAACAACGACTATGCCAAAAGGCTTTTTATCCTTTGTCTTTTCTTGTGAAGAAGATTTGTCTGATGTTCTTTATGGAGGCCCTTGGGTTATTGGGAAGACCTCTTTGGGTTTGAAGCGTTGGTCTCCCAATCTAGATCTGAATGATGGTATTTTTGCTTTTGCCCTTGTTTGGGTCAGATTGCTTGGATTTCCCTTGGAATTTTGGCATGAGGATGTGTTTAAGGGTCTGGCCTGCTCCTTTGGAGAACTCTTATCTATTGACCCAATGACGGTGGCCAGGAAAAGAATGGTTTACACTAGGATATGTGTTTGTATTAGTCAGAATATTGATCTCCCGTCCTTGGTGGATATCATTTCTAAGTTAGGGAAATGGACTCAACCAGTGGAATTTGAGACTATGCCATTTGTCTGCTTTCATTGTAAAAAATCTAAGCATTGGACTAAGAAATGTCCTTTGTAGACCAACAAGAATGTTGTCCCCAATAACAAGAATGCTATCCCCAAGAGTGGCCCTCGACAATAGATATGGAGAGAGAAAACTAAGGAGGATGTTGGTGCGGTTGAGACTTGTCCTATATCATATGAGGGGGTTCAGATTGGGGATAACATCCCTATTTCTAAGGAGAATGCTGGTCAAGGGGGTCCAGATGGATCTGTTGCTATTGTTTTGATTAAGTTAGAGCAAGGTGGTGGTAATGATAGTCTGAAGCCGAAGACTCTAGACCAACATAAGGATGATAGAGAAATGGAAGAAAGAAATAGTGATGATGGTACTGATAAATTGGAGCAATGTATTGCTGAAGATTGTCTGAAGCCTAATATTTTTGACCAGCAGCTTGAGGATGGAGAGATAGATGAGGGTAAAAATGATGGTGGGGTTTCTTTAACTAGTCCTAAGCGATTAGAAATGGAGGGTCTGAATATTTCCTTGAATTGTTTGAGTTCTCAATCTATGGAGTGTGTGATATCCACCTACCTTGAGGTGGAGAGGTCCCCTCTTTCTCAAACCTTGGTGGAGATTAATCGAAAGGAGTATGTTGGTGGGATTGGTCCTCTGAAATTGGGGAAAGAAAATAATGTTCCTACTCAAGCGGTTTTGGGGGGTGAACTCCTGTTTACTCATGTGGAGAAAAAGAAGTCTAAGAAATCGGGATAAAATGTTGGGGCTTCACAAATTGGTGTTTGTACTAGGCAGAAGTGTAAAATTGATACTGGTACCCCGAATGTCACTCATGGTAGGAAATCTACTAAATGGATTAGAGATCAAGAATGTCGACGTAATATAGTGGATGGTAGTCAACGGACCATCTATGAGGTATGTTCTCTTGGTAAAAAATCAAATTCATTTCCTGAAACATAAGGAGACTCAATGCACCCCATAAACAAGATATTATTCATAATATGGTTAGGGACCATAAGCCAGATGTGCTAGGCCCAATATGGAAAGCTAATGTACTAAGAGGGGAGGGGTGAATCAATACTCCAAAACTTTTCTTGAATAATAACTCTACTGTTATGCATAAACATAATAGTGCAGTAACATAAAATAAAGTTAAAACAAATAGATGACAATCATACATGATTCACTCCATAACACATATATTTTGGTTACGCAGAAACTCTTGGTTAGAGAGAAAAACTGTGGTGGGGATGGCACCCACAACTTTACTACTGCAATAATAAAGAATGCTCGATGAGAGCTACATTTTAGCTATTTTTGATAGCTTACCCTATTAGGAGTAACAAGATCTGTTAGATCTACCTTGCTAAAGGATTTTACAACATTTATTCAGAATGCTGCACTTGGTTAGAGGCTTTACAATTTATAGACTTGATTAGAGTCTTTTACCCTGTTAAAGGTTTCTCTTTCAACTTCACAATATTACAATAAAATCATTACAAATATCTGCAACTTTACATCTGAAATGTTATAGTAGATTCTATATGCTCAGAATAGATTACCTTTCTTATAGCATACCTCGGTAACCCATATAGTAACTTGGTAAACCCTTCTGTTTACTCTGTTCTTCGACTGTTCTCTGAAAAACTTCTCGGTGACCTCTGTGTCTCTGTAACATTCTTCTTACACACATACATACACTTTACTAATGCTGTATAAATAGATCTTCTTAAAACGGTGATCCAATTCATTGCTTCGATCTTACAAACAAGATTCCTTGAATGAATAACTAAACAAAATATTTCATTGGTTAGATTGTCCTTAAAATCATACACAATCTTCTGGTGCAGTTTCCAATGTAATAACGGTTAGATGTGCCTTAATCTTGTAACACGTTTTCATATGCATGTCCAGGTTCAATGTATCTGGTAACACATTTCACTTGGTGTATATCAACTCGGTGTGTCATCTTTTCTTCTCGGTAGTCTCAAAAAGATACTCGGTAGATAGCTCGGTGTATACTACGTTCTATGACTTCTTTCCTCTGTAACTGACTAGACTGTGCATACCGACTTCTCTATGTGTACCGACTGCATGATTCGGTAGTGCTTAACCGACTAGAATATATAGTATGACTTTGAATATAAAAACTAATGGCAATTTGATAAGTAGTAACAATCTCCCCTTTTGACATTAGTTGAGATGTTTGACAAAAAAACTACTTTCAAAGTCATAACTCAAAAATCTATATACTTTGCAAAATGACTATACTTAACAATAAATACAATAGTCAATGAAATAGTATATTCAGATATACTCCCCTTATCATTATACTGTACATAAATCTGATTTTTGCATGCTTGGTTCTGTGCTTGTGTGCTCTGCTTACTGTCCTTGGATATTCTACATACTCTGCTCGGTATACTCCCCCTGTATACAATACTCCGAATACTGTATCAAAACTGTATTACTCAACTGTATTACCAAAACTGTATCTCCCCCTATATAGTATCACTCCCCCTTTTTGACAAACATCAAAAACTTAATTCCCATCCGGGGGCGGTAACTGATCAAAAATAGATTTATACTTCTTCTGGGCGTCGGTGAGTGCGACAAAGAGTGCATCCTTTACACTTTCCATTAAAGAATTTTGTGCTTGAATATCAACCAATAGTGATATTAAGCCATCAAGAGTGCTTCCCTCTTGTGTAGTGGATAGGCGTGTAGCTCGGTTAATCTGTTCTTGAACTAATGAAAGATGAGGAAGGAATAATGTCTGGACGGTCATTATATCCATCCTGATCTTATGCTCTTCATTTCTGAGGTCTAACTATTGAGCCATGAGCCATTGAAGCTTGGTATAAAATTTTTGAATGAAATTTGGCTTAGTGGTCAACCTATTTGAGAGATCGGTGATCTCTTTTTCAATTGCATCAGTTTTATTCTTGATATCTTTAATGAATATGGAAAATGTACAAAGTTTCTAAAATAAATAAAGAATATGCTTGAGTTGAAGGGACAACTCAACAATGAATTTGACAAGTTTGACTTTTCCAATAGCTAGAGCTTTTTGTACCTCTTCTATCATTTTTGCGGTAAGCTCCTTGTCTTTGAGCTTGCTCAGGTACTCAGATGCATCAATTCCAGATGTTTCTATTTGATTAAGGAGTTCATCCAGTTGAATGTGGATGGCTGCATCGGTTGACACTGTAGCTATAGGTAGCATATATGTCAGCAGTGTCTTCACCTTCTGAAGTACTTTATTCTTCTTTTGTATGGCCATTTGTTTTTCTTGTTCAGCCTTTGCTTTGCATAGTTCACCGAAATCAATAAGTGCTTGCCCCTTTAATTTTGAGATATCCACATTGGGCAACACTATCGATTTAGTCAAATCAACTTTAAAACTATGCCTTTTCACCTTCTTCTCTTTACCTTTGGTCGGTTGAACTAAGACAATAGCTTGAGAGGCTTTCTGACCCTCGGTAGGTTGCTCGGTAGAGGCAACACTTTGGTCGGTTCCTGTAGCTGTTATGGCATCTTTTGGTGTCTCGATACTAGATGTCTCAGCTGCTACATTTTCAGTGCTTGACAGTGCATGAGAGGTCTTTTCTTGAGTTGTACCTTCTGCTGCTTTAGACTGGTGACCTTCGGTGCCTTGTGTTGTATATTTAGGAGCTTCGGTAGAGACAAGTTGAGTGATCAATGGATAAGGCTGAACTTGTACTAACATAGATTCACTAGATACAAGTTTTGCATATGTAGTGCCTTCGATCATCTCCTGCTCCTGTTCTTCTATATCCATGACATATTCATCAATTTGAATAGTGTCAGTTGGGTCTTTCTCGGTAGCGTCAGGACTGTGCTCGGTGACATCAGGATCTTGTTTGGTGACATCAACAATTTCAACTTTAGATTGTTCACCGACATCTTTTATTTTGAAGATTTCCTGCCACTTTGCTTTTGTCTCATTTTCTACATCAATGTATAGCCCATTCATCAATTTTAAGGCTCTCTGTTTGACAAGAAATTTAGAATTGTAGGTTGTCAAGTGTTCTTTAATTTCTGCTACAGACATATTAGGAAATAGATGGACTAGACTTCTTTCTCTGATTTGTTTTTCTGAGTCCATTGCATATTTCCACCCGTTATCAATATGTAAGTACAGTTCATTTGGAAGTGACTTGACTAGTTCTAATGGAGCTAGCCGAAACTTTAGAAGTGTACAAATGACAGCTTCTTCAATTTGTCGCTTCTCATCATTATTTCTAGTCTCATACTTGACATATCTAAAAGAACCAAATCCACCATATTCTTTTAGATTGGCACAAAAGTTTTCAACACTATGTATATTTACCTTTTTGCTTTTGACAATTTGGAATTTGTTGGCATCCTTAGATTCTGTATCAGTAGACTCTTTTGCCAAGATGAGTCTCCAAGTAGATTTCTTGTACATCTTGGTTACCTTGGGAGAAGTAACACTCTTTTGTTTCTTACTCGGTGATGCAGCTGATGCTCTTGTATTAGGTCTCTTTGTTGGAGGAGTCGGTAGGGCCTTTGGAATGTCCTGTTTCTTTTTTTTCAATACTTTACCCTTAGGTAGTTCGGTGCTCAATGTTATTGCTGCCTCTTGAGCTTTTGATTCCTCTTTGGTGATGGCAAGAGTACCTTTGATAGGTGTGGAGGAATATTCTTCTCTGAATTTCTCAGATAATTCCTTAATCATCTTTGTGGCCTTTCTTATAGCTTTAGGTACTACAATGCTCATTTTTACCTTTTCCTTAACTTCTTCATAAGTTCCATATCTCAGTTCAGTAGCATGCCTTGGCAATGTAAGAAATGCATCAATTTGTTGTTGTGTGATATCATAGTCAATCTCGTAACCCACTGGTGGCAAAGATTGAGTCCTTGGTTCAACAACATTCACATAATAGTAATCGGTGTCTACCTCAAAGCATATTTCATCTTTATATTTCTCTACCAGCTAGGGTGGAATCCGGTACCTGTTGTGCATCTTCTCTTGAAATTTGCTAAAGTAGTCATCCATTATATCATTGAAATTATCTCCCAATTTCCTGATAAAGTCATTAATTTGATGGGTGATTGGTCGGTGTAGCTCCCAAACTACTTTACTGACTGATGGAAAGAATTTCTCAAAGTAGAAAAACATGCATACAAGAAGTGAACCAAACTTTAGTGTATTTGCCGAGTTGTTCTTCTTCGGCTTCCTTATTGTGTTCAGGTTCTCAAACAAGTTTTTCAATAACACTTCACATAAATCAACTTTCATTTCCTTTTTCACAATTTTATAGGCTAAGTCAATTTCTGCACAGGGTACACTGTTTTCCCTTGCTGATTGGAAGAAACAGTAACCAATTACTCTAATGGCAAACTTAAGTTCTGCATCAGTGACATTATTCAGTTTCAGTCCTCGGTAATCAGATTCTGCTCCAGTTAAACTGATTAACTCCTTCTATGATATCATCTTCTGTGCTCGTCCATGATCATAGATAGGATAACCGGTGATCACATAAATGATTTCCTTAGTGATTTTGAATGGTTTCTCCTCTAGCCACATAAAATCATCATGAACTCTGCTCAAAACAAACTTAACCCACTAGGGTTTGAACACACAGGGATAGGCTAGCGCTTCAGTTAATCATTTGATTTTGATATGCTCATACTTGCTATCCATTTTGCCATCGGTACATAGCTCATCATATGTGTCACTTATCTCAACATGATCGAGTTCTTCAACTCGGCATTTGGTGAAGAATCTAACATCTTCGACTAACAAGACTCGATCTGAGATGAGTGAAAAGGTAGTTTTGTCATTCGATTCAGAGGTGACTTTAGGAGTCAGTGTATTTCAGTGAGGGGCTTCTTGACATTCTTGACAACTATGGGATCTTGGATCTTGGGTGCCATTTGTAAATTTCAGATAAAACTAGTAGACTATCCTTAGGGTTTAACGGTTTACAAATGGCAGATGCTTCACACTTAGTAGATAATAGCAATTTGACAAGATTGGTAAACTAGCTTAACAGTGTGATGAGATCTGATGTAAATACCTTGGATTCGCTTTGAATGAGGTTTGATTGCCTTGATTCGCTCTCTTGAAAACTTGGTGAATGAAAATGACCGCGAAAATACCTTTAAGTACACAAAATACCTTATCGAGCTCCATGCGGGTTAGGTCAAAACATTAAATGCACTCGGTTCACCTTTAACCGATTTACTCCTTTTTTTTTGTTTTAACCGAGTAACCAAATTTCCTTCATTTACTGACTTGACAGGCTTCCTGTATACACCGACTTGACAGGTTTCCTATAAAGTACTTTTGATAGAATTTCAAACTTACTAATGCATCTAAACTATGCAGATTTTGAATTTAGTACATAATAGAATAGGAACTGTTATGATTTTAACCTTCAGAGAATGCAGTCCCTTCATACCTTTTCTGATTAATTTGGAATAGGTGCACCTAACTCGGTAGGTAAGGTGCTTTCTTCATTTGACATGATTTCCTTCTTTTTCCAAATCATCTTTAATTTTTCTTTTATTTCTTCAATGTCTCCTCTAGGTTGATCTCTGCAATCTCCAGCCAAGTGTCCAACTTTGTGACAATGAAAACATGCCATACCAGGATTTCTCCATGATCTTCGGTTGTTCATTCCAAACCTTATAAAACAGTTGGCACTTATATGTCCATATCTTCCACAACATTCGCACCATATCCTTGTATTGTAATCCCATGGTACTGCTGCATATTGTCGCTAAGGATTTGTGTGAGTTCGGTAACTTCTAGTGTTTGCTCGGTGTGCATACCACATGCAGTTCTTTTGCTTAAGACAACACTTCTCGGTACTATGCCCATATCTATTGCAGTTTTTACAAAACCCTTCGAATTTTGCCTTCAGATAATTGTTAACAGACTTTGTCCTACATTGATTAGATGTGTGACCATATTTATTGCAATTGTAACAATAACCATTTGATTTAGTGATATTCGGTTGCTTACCTTTTCTGATCTAGCATATGTTGGCAGTATGACCTTGATTTCCATAGTAGTAGCAAATAGGCTTCTTTCTTTTGATGTTATTCCTGTTTCCAGCTTGCTTTGATGATTCTCCTCTCTCGGTAGTATGAATTCCTTTCTCGATAGATTCTTTTCCTTTGTAACCAAGTCCTGCATCTTTGTTGTTGGGTCTTCTTGTATTCAGTTGCTCATCCAACATCTTTGATGCTTCATAACTTTTCTTCAATGTTTCTTTTGATTTCTTCTCTGTTTCAAGTTCATCGGTCAACCTTGATACTTCAAGTTTCAATGCTTGATTTTCATCATTCTTCAGAATTGCTTCATGATGTGCATAACCTAGTTGATCTGTCATATTTTATTGAATCCCAGTTAACCTTATGATTTCATCATTCTTATCAGATAATAAGACTTCAAGTTGTTGTTTCTCTCTTTGTAGATCTCTTTCTTTATCCTCAGCTGTCCTTAATGCATCTAGATTTTCAGTCATTTGTGTACTGAAATGTTCATGTTCTCTTTTCATTGCTTTTAGCTGATCAACCAATGCTTTGTTCTTTTCTTTCAATACTCCAATCATTTCTTCAGTTTCTTCAGATATACTATTCTTAGATGATGTCTCAATTTGTTCCACTAACTCTTGAGAATCCTGCAAGTCATCAGATAATCTTCTTCTTACTTTCAGAGATTTTTGCATTTGCCTTTGCATGTCTACAATCACTTGATTTGCATGATCCAACTCTTCTTGCAGATATACAATCCTTCGAGATTGTTTATAGCCTTCCATTGATAAGATCTTTCTCTTTAGGTAGTTAAACCCTTTTCCAAGATTCAGGCTCTGATACCAATTGTTAGGCCCAATATGGAAAGCTAATGTACTAAGAGGGGAGGGGTGAATCAGTACTCCAAAACTTTTCTTGAATAATAACTTTACTGTTTTGCATAAACATAGTAGTGCAATAACATAAAATAAAGTTAAAACAAATAGATGACAATCATACATGGTTCACTCCATAACACATATATTTTGGTTATGCAGAAACTCTTAGTTAGAGAGAAAAACTGTGATGGGGATGGCACCCACAACTTCACTACTGCAATAATAAAGAATGCTCAGTTAGAGCTACATTTTAGCTATTTCTGATAGCTTACCCTGTTAGGAGTAACAAGATCTGTTAGATCTACCTTGCTAAAGGATTTTACAACATTTATTCAGAATGCTGCACTTGGTTAGAGGCTTTACAATTTATAGACTTGATTAGAGTCTTTTACCCTGTTAAAGGTTTCTCTTTCAACTTCACAATATTACAATAAAATCATTACAAATATCTGCAACTTTACATCTGAAATGTTATAGCAGATTCTATATGCTCAGAATAGATTACCTTGCTTGTAGCATACCTCGGTAACCCATATAGTAACTCGATAAACCCTTCTGTTTACTCTGTTCTTCGACTGTTCTCTAAAAACCTTCTCGGTGACCTCTGTGTCTCTGTAACAGTCTTCTTACACACATACACACACTTTACTAATGCTGTATAAATAGATCTTCTTAAAACGGTGATCCAATTCATTGCTTCGATCTTACAAACAAGATTCCTCGAATGAATAACTAAACAAAATATTTCATTGGTTAGATTGTCCTTAAAATCATACACAATCTTCTGGTGCAATTTCCAATGTAATAATGGTTAGATGTGCCTCGATCTTGTAACACGTTTTCATATGCATGTCCAGGTTCAATGTATCTGGTAACATGTTTCACTCAGTGTATATCAACTCGGTGTGTCATCTTTGCTGCTCGGTAGTCTCAAAAAGATGCTCGGTAGATAGCGTGGTGTATATTGCGTTCTGTGACTGATTTCCTCTGTAACCGACTAGACTGTGCATACGGACTTCTCTATGTGTATCGACTGCATGATTCGGTAGTGCTTAACCGACTAGAATATATAGTATCACTTTGAATATAAAAACTAATGGCAATTTGATAAGTAGTAACAAGATGTTGTCCTTATTCAAGAAACTAAAATGGTTAAGGAAAAGGTGGAAAATTTGAAGTTTTTCAAGCATTGTGGGGTGGTTGGTAGTAGTTCTGAAGGGGCTTCGGGTGGGACTGCTATTTTTTGGAATCTTAACTATATTAAGGGTAAAATTTTGGAAGTGGAAACCAATTTTGTCTCTGTCAGATTTCATCATATTAGGGATGACTTTTCCTGGGTGTTTTCTAATATCTATGCTCCCAATTATAAAGTGGACAGGAATAAGTTTTGGAAGAAGTTGGAGGCTCATCGATCCAAGCACTATAATGACAATTGGATTATTATGGGTGATTTTAATACTCCCTTTCATAATTCTGAAAAGTTTGGAGGCTCTCAAATCCAAGTGGATAGTCAGTTGGACTTGATGGCTTTTATCGATGCTCATTCTTTACATGATGTTGATTTTCAAGGTGCTTCTTTTACCTAGATCAATAGGAGAGCGGGTGATGATTTGATCCAAGTGCATCTAGATCGTACCCTTATCTCTAATAATTGCCTGGTAAAGTATGTCTGCTCTCTTACGACCCTCCCTAGGGTTGGATCTGATCATTTCCCTATTTCTTTTGTTGCTGAGGCTATTGATGGTAGGATAAAATTTCCCTTTAGGTTTGAAAAGATGTGATTGTCCCATCCATTGCTGGAAGATAGTATTAAGCAGTGGTGGAGTATTGTAGTGGATGGGTCTGCTATGTTCAGGGTTGCCAAAAAATCAGATTTGTGAAAGATAATATTAGAAGATGGAATAAAGATGTGTTTGGTAACCTTTTTGCTTCTAAATCTTCTATTCAGTGTGAGCTTAAAGATATTCAGGACAAGATTTAGGCTGAAGGTTATTCTTCTGGTTCTTTGGAAAGGAAGAATGATATTCTAAAGAAATACCATGAAATCATTACTAGGGAAGATGTCTTTTGGAAGCAAAGGTATAGAGAATTATGGTTGTTTGTCGGGGACATTAATACAAGATTTTTCCATTTAACTTCTCTTAAACATAAATCAACCAACATGATTTTTAAGTTGGTGGTGGGTGATAGGATGTTGTTGAAAGATGATGAAATTTGTGGGGAGGCCTCTATATTTTTTGCTTCCCTTCTTTTGGCTGAAGATAATCTGGATGTTGAAGCTCATAATTCTCTTTTATATGTCATCCCCTCTATCTTGAATGAGGAAAGGAACAATTTTTTGACTGTCATTCCTTCTAAGGATGAAATTAAAGCTGTCATTTTTTCCTTTGAAGGTAATAAAGCCCCAGGGTCAGATGACTTTCTGATGTTTTTCTTTCAAACTTTTTGGCATATTGTGGAGAAGGATGTCTCTGATGGGATGAAAGAGTTTTTTGGGGCCATGAATTTGCTAAAGGAGCTTAACTCTACTTCTATTGTGTTGATCCCTGTAAAGCGGAAAATTGCGATCGAACCCTAGTTGCTCTCCCCTCTTCCAACTCCAAGGAGAGAGAAGGGAGATTCACTAGGGTTGATGGTTTTCACTTAGGGGAGAGACTTTACATTCAAAAGAGGGGTTGAAACCCACAAGATCCAATCCCACACAATGCAAGATTGGATGCTAAATGTGTTTCAAGGGTTAAGAAAGCAAGGCTACCCTCTTTTGTAAAGAATGTTGATAGAAGAATTAAGCTAGGAATGCATAGAAAGTGACAAAGATTCACTTATAAACTGAGATAGGGATATAGGATGAAGTTGCGGACCTGGAATTAGGAGTAAAATGTTGATACGGCGCTGTCCTGCAAATTTGAGCAAAAGTTGTCGGGACGATGGCGCTTGAGCACCACGGTCCTCCGAAAAAATCCGTGAAACGAAGGGGGATCTGTTCGTCTCTGCACAAGGATTCCAGATCTTCAATGTCAGCCACGTACCTGCAACCTACACACAGAAAAGCGAAGATGATTGGGGGGTTAGGGATTAGGGGTTTGCCTTTAGGTCAAACCCCGGTTTTGGAATTAACCAAGAAATGAGCAATGCTGTAAATGTAAATGTCTGTAATGTAAAACAAGTACTAATACCTTGTTGTAAGGATGTTTGTATCCTTATGTGCGAAGGTATAGATGTTGTATGTTGTATGTTGTAGTAGTATGTAGTAAGTGATCTCCTCTTCAATGGTTGAATCCTTGTCTTGAATGCAACACTTAGCCTTGAATGGAGACTTGAAATGATCAATTGCTTGAAGGAATGCTTGAATGCTTGAATGCTTGAGTATAATTTCCACGCTTTTTCCATCATGTCGAATGAAAGAGGAAAATGTAGTTTATATACTTGTCAATTAGGGCTGATAGACTGATTTTCCCGACCTTAGGCCGACCAGGAAAGACAATTTTCCAATTTGCAAACATAAAGACCCGAAGTCCAAAAGAGACCGGGCCCAAAATAGGACCCAGGGACCAGGGCGCTGGGCGCCCTGGTCCTGAAGGACCAGGGCGCTGGGCGCTCTGGTCCCACCTCCCGGGACAGCAGGGTGCAAAGGAGGTTTAGGCCAGGGTGCAAGAAAATGCAGTTTTTGGTGTCATGAGCAAGTTTCAGGGTCTCCATTCAGGTTCCGTGTTGCGTCGCCATCGTGAAGACCGAAATGCAGTCAAAATTGCAAGTGTCACAATTTTAGGACGCTACATTTAGCCCCCACTTTAGCGGGAGTATGTATGCTCATACTTCCGGTAAAGTACAAGGAAACAATATTGAAAGACTTTCACCACGTCAAGGAGGCAAGACACACCAAGCCCCCAGTGGACTAAGGATCTTACGACTTCGATTGACAAAGTAAAAGGGAAGATCACAAGGGAGAACCATGACTGTCAGTAGTAAGGTTCCCTCACTATGAGTCATGCAAGAAAGATATCAAAAATTTTCGAGGCAAAGCTAAATTTGTCAAGAAATTTTCAAGTATCTTGAAAAGATATGAACGGGATGTATGCCCCCCTACGTTAAAGCGATCGCACACGCCTCACCGGGGGTGATTGCTTTAAGGTAGTGATACATATAAGGAATGAGAAAGGAGCACGTTACCACAAGGATTTAGCTCCCAAGTGTGAGATAAGCCCAAGGATAATAGACACAAAACACCAAGCACGAGGTGACTTCGCTTTCCTTGGGGTCAGTATGCTGTATGATAATTCATGTATATCATATGTATGTATGCATAATTGTTCTTCATTCCCCAATCAAGGAAGGTCACCTAGAAGAAGGGAACACATGTGTCTTTTGAGTCAGCATGAGAGAGACCAAAAGAGATCTCAATGCTTTGCATCGTCCTCAAGTAGACAACACTAAGGACAACAAATAGAAGAATGAGAATAACATATAGAAGAAGTAACACAAGAGAGGAGGAGAGAATCTGCTATGCTAATGTAACTAGTCTAGCACGTCATCTACCCCCCGATCTTGCTGATCAATGTTTCGGGAAGGCAGGGAACACGCTAGAGGAGGAACATTCAACACAGCAGATGGAGCTATCACAAGATCCAAACAAGGGCTATGTTCATATCCCAAGCCACGGTGTTCTTGTCTAGGAGCTAGGATAAGTGCTTTAGAAAATTTATTAGATAAATGGTTATCAATATCAACAAGTTCATATTCACTATCAGAAGCAAGAGAAGTAACATTTTCATCATGAATAACATTTTCATCTATATCATCATCAAGATTTATAAAAATAGGATCTTTAACTCGCACAGGATCAAAACCATCATGCATCTTATGTTTAGGAGATTTAGGCTCAATTTCCGGCTGAGGAGAAAATGGAATAATGCTTGTTGAAGGTGTTTTTGGAGATTGCAAAGTTTGAGAAGCAGCTGCTTGAGCCCTAAGACGACGCTTTCATCGGCGTTCACGTGCAGAACGATTTCGTCTAGTCTTAGTAGGAAGTGGAGAAGATTGAGGAGGAGGAATGTTCTCATCCTTATCACTTGGGTGTTTAGGTTGTGGTCTCTTAGGCTGGATAACAGGAGAAGAAGAAGGTCTCTTCTCTCTATAAAAAGAAGGAGGAGGGACTGCTCCATATAAAGGAGGAATATTTGGTTTAGGAAGAAGACCAAGTCCATCATGACGAGGAGGTATAGGTCTACTCTTAGAAGGTTTATTAGGCATAGACATAATCACATCCATGGGAACGGGTTGGGAATCTTCTTGAGGAAAGACATTAGTTTTATCTTTCAAAGGAAGAACTTCCTTCTCAAGAATGATAGAAATATCAAGTTTAGGTGTTCTAGGTTCACTTAGAGATAGGATCATATCTGTTTTCCACTTTTGATAAGATTTGAAAAGATGATCACTTCGCGGAGGAAGAGATTGGAATTGTTTAGGCCAAAAGTAATCAATAGGAACGCTAGAAGTTCTTTCAGCTGGTTTAAAGAGACTATGATTGATAGTAACAACTTCACCATTATGGGGAAATTTCAAACACTTATGAATAGGAGAAGCAATAGCTTTCATGGAAGATAGCCAAGGATTACCAAGCTTCACACGAAATTGTTCGGATGAAGGAATAATAGCAAAGTTCACATCAAGGGATTTGTTATGGACCTCAATAGGCAATGTAATAGAACCAATTGCAGGAGAAGAAAATGCATCAAATAGTTTCACAATCACATCTGTTTTGTCATAAATCACTTGATTCAATTGCAAAGTAAAAAGAAATTCTTCAGTAATAACATTAACCATGCACGAAGGATCAATAAGCACTCCACGGCAAGGTGTATTCTTGACTTTTGCAACTATGTATAAAGGACCATCAGGTGCCCTAATGGTTTCACTGGAATCAAATGTGATGGAAGGTTCTTTAGGGTTTTCTTGCTGCTCTACAAAGTTAATCACATTCGGAGTCATAGACACAAGACCATCAGATGAGAGAGAGGAATCATTAGCCTCAATTGCATTAGAGGTATGAGAAGGTAATGGATCAGTGAAAATCTGAAGATTTTGATTAGGAGGAGCTACAGATGTATTGCCTTTATCATTCACTCCAGAAATAGAAATAGTATTGTTATCAATCAAATCTTGAATTTTACCCTTTAAAGAAAAACATTTTTCAGTATCATGCCCAGGCTGACGATGAAATTGACAAAAAGCTTTGTTATCAAAATAAGGTGAAGTAATCTTTGCAGGATCAATTTGCCTTATAGGAGGAAGAGTAAGCACATTTTGTTCCAATAACTTATTCATAATACTATGCAATGATTCATTCAAAGGAGTATACTTTCTTTCTTTCTTGAAAAATTTAGAAATAGGAGGCACACCTGATGCTGCATTCACATTGTTGTTGATGATGTTTTCATTGAATTTGATGGAATCTCTATTCGGTTTAAACTTTCCAAATGGTTGTTGACTGCTATCACCCTTATCACTCGGAGCCATAGGATGTGATTGTTCCATTTGACTCACAGTCAGTTGATAATTGTGAAGAGTTGCACACAACTGTTGGAAAGAAGTAAACTCAGAAAACAGAAGTTTGTCTCGAATATCTTTTTGTAAATTAGAAATAAAGATTCTTTGAATATCATTGTCAGGCACTGGAAAAGAAATTTGAGCATACAAATGCTTATATCTACCAATGAAATCAGTCACTTTTTCTTTAACACCTTGTTTACAATGCATTAAATCAATCAAAGTAACTTTAGGACTTATATTGTTTTGAAATTGTTGAATGAAAGCATTTGCAAGTTGTTCAAAAGAAGTAATAGAATAAGAAGGCAATGAGCAATACCATTGTAGGGCTTTGTCTCTTAATGTTCTAGTGAACAGTTTTGCAAGCAACCTTTGGTCATAAGCAAAATCAGTACATATTGTTTGAAAAGTCTTAACATGTGTTAGAGGATCACCTTTACCATTATAAAGCTCCAAATGCGGGATTTCAACATGTTTAGGAGGGATAGCTCAAACAATGTCAAGAGAAAGTGGGCTCGCAACATCAAATGTGGGCACACTAAACTTAGATTGATTCATAGAGGCAATTTGTTGCTGTAAAGAAGAGATAGTTTGTGGAAGATTGTTAATGGTCGCTTCAGTCGAAGAATTCATATTAGATGTGTTAGATTGAGATGGAGGTGTTATGTTATTGAAAGAAGGTAAAGAGTAAGGTGGTGGGACTCTATGATAATTAGTCATAGGAGATGATTGGACAGGAGGAACACTACAAGGAGGAATGGAATGGTTAAACGAATTGCCCCCTTGTGTCATGTTCATTTGTGGAGATATAATAGGGACACTCATTGAAGGAATGAATGAAGAAGTCGGATTAAATGGAGGAAGAGGGTTAATTGAAGAAGAAGGATTGCCCCCATGACTGGCGATCACAGAAGGAATGTCTTGTGTAGAAGTAGGCATTATGTTTGATGTAAAGGTAGGTACGCTAGCAATAGAAGTCATCAAAGGAATAGAATAATTGACTTGAGTAGGAGGTTGTGTATAACCCAAATTTTCAGCACAACTCTTCATAGGCATCACATTCAAATCCACAATGTGTGCAATACCACACAAAATATCAATTCCATTCTTATCACTTTGAAGCATACATTTTAGACCCTCAATTAAAGGAAGAGCTTGACTATCAGGGTATTTTTGAGACATCCATTGTCAAAAATCGTCAAATTGGTTATCCAATTTTGAAAGTTGTTCTACAGAAACCTCATGGAGAGCTTCTTCATCGTTAAGAGGATTAGAGGAATTACCCATGTCCTCGTTAAAAAGGCTATTCAAATTAGGTTCCATCTCCTCGGTAATTAAACCTTGGAAAGACTTAATTCTACGGCTTCGTCTAATGGGAATAGTGTAAGTAGGGCTTATTGTTGTAAAACTCATGCACTAGAGAGAGAGAGAAAGTTTTGAATTTAGAGGTAGCAATTTTTAGTAAAATCAGCCAATCTTCTGGATTTAAGCTGTTAAATACAATCAGGACAATCTCCCAAAATTTTAGAAAAAATGTCAGGGACCGTGGCGCTTCGGAGTGTACACGGTCCCGACAACTTTTTTCGAAATTTGCAGGGATGAAAGTTATGATGATTTTAGAGCTAATCCGAAAAAATTGAGTGATTTTACGATCTGTAGATAGGCCAAATTAAAGTTGCAATCTCGAAATTGAACCCTACCAAGATTGTCGAAAAATGCAAAATTTGAATTTTGAAAAAGAGAGGGAAACTGAAATTTTTAATTTTATGATTTTAGAGGGAATACCAAAAGCAATGCAAGTTTTGAAATTTAAAAGTTGACTCAATTTCACGCAAAATTCAATTTTGAAAGCGGAAATTAAAGTTGTTGTAATTAAGCACTTAATTTCAAAAGTCACAAATTGCAAGAATTTGAATAAAGCACTGAAATTTCGAATGAATGCAAACACACTTTTCAGATTTAGGACAGTAAGAACACAATTTTGACACAAAATTTCAATTTCAATGATTTTTGAATGATTAGAAGCGTTAATCCAAGCAATCCCTAGACCAACTTTGAATTTAATTTTGAAAGTGTTATAATTGATAAAATCAACCAAAATTCTGGATTTTAGCAGAAAAATACAGTAAGATCTAGCTCCCGAAATTTCAGAAAAAATGTCGGGGACGATGGCGCTCGGAGTGCACACGGTCCTCGCAACTTTTTTCCAAATTTTCAGGGATGAAAGATATTGTGATTTTATTGCAGAATCCAAAGTTACAGCTGATTTGGAGATGTTTTGATCAGTGAAATTGTCGGACAAAGGTTGAATCAAGAGGGTTTCAAAAATTAGGGTTTTGACACTTAACCACTTAATTTTCAAAATTAAAGCACAAATATGAATTGATAATTTGTAATAGAAGGGCAGATCTGAAACAAGCATTAATAATTAAACATTTCACAAGTTTAATTACTTAAAAAGGAAATTTAGGGTTTTTATGCAATTAACCTCTAAAATTTTGCAAAAGATCAAACATGGAAATGTAATCAAGGAATCCAATTTTCAGATCTAACCATGAATAATCAGAAAGGATGTTCACATCGGGTTCACCAAAATGTAAAGCGAAAAATTGCGATCGAACCCTAGTTGCTCTCCCCTCTTCCAACTCCAAGGAGAGAGAAGGGAGATTCACTAGGGTTGATGGTTTTCACTTAGGGGAGAGACTTTACATTCAAAAGTGGGGTTGAAACCCACAAGATCCAATCCCACACAATGCAAGATTGGATGCTAAATGTGTTTCAAGGGTTAAGAAAGCAAGGCTACCCTCTTTTGTAAAGAATGTTGATAGAAGAATTAAGCTAGGAATGCATAGAAAGTGACAAAGATTCGCTTATAAACTGAGATAGGGATATAGGATGAAGCTGCAGACCTGGAATTAGCAGTAAAATGTCGATACAGCGCTATCCTGCAAATTTGAGCAAAAGTTGTTGGGACGATGGCGCCCGAGCGCCATGGTCCTCCAAAAAATCCGCGAAACGAAGGGGGATCTGTTCGTCTCTGCACAAGGATTCCAGATCTTCAATTTCAGCCGCGTACCTGCAACCTACATACAGAAAAGCGAAGATGATTGGGGGGCTAGGGATTAGGGGTTTGCCTTTAGGTCAAACCCCGGTTTTGGAATTAACCAAGAAATGAGCAATGCTGTAAATGTAAATGTCTGTAATGTAAAATAAGTACTAATACCTTGTTGTAAGGATGTTTGTATCCTTATGTGCGAAGGTATAGATGTTGTATGTTGTATGTTGTAGTAGTATGTAGTAAGTGATCTCCTCTTCAATGGTTGAATCCTTGTCTTGAATGCAACACTTAGCCTTGAATGGAGATTTGAAATGATCAATTGCTTGAAGGAATGCTTGAATGCTTGAATGCTTGAGTATAATTTCCATGCTTTTTCCATCATGTCGAATGAAAGAGGAAAATGTAGTTTATATACTTGTCAATTAGGGCTGATACTTATTTTCTCGACCTTAGGCCGACCAGGAAAGACAATTTTCCAATTTGCAAACATAAAGACCCGAAGTCCAAAAGAGACCGGGCCCAAAATAGGACCCAGGGACCAGGGCGCTGGGCGCTCTGGTCCCACCTCCCGGGACAGCAGGGTGCAAAGGAGGTTCAGGCCAGGGTGCAAGAAAATGCAGTTTTTTGTGTCATGAGCAAGTTTCGGGGTCTCCATTCAGGTTCCGTGTTGCGTCGCCATCGTGAAGACCGAAATGCAATCGAAATTGCAAGTGTCACAATTTTAGGACGCTACAATCCCTAATTCTGCTGGGGCCGAGGCTATGGATTGTTTCTGCCCTATTAGCCTCTGTAATTATTTTTACAAGATTATTTCAAAGGTTCTCACTTTGAGAATTCTATCTATTTTACCTGCTATCATTTCCCCACAACAAAACGACTTTGTTTCGGGAAGGTAGATTCTTGACTCTATCATTACGGTGCATGAGAAAATCCATTCCTTGGATGTGTCTCATAAAGGGGGATTTTCTTATGAAGCTAGATCTTTCCAAAGCTTATGACCGAGTTGATTGGTCTTTTCTTTCTAGAATCCTTCAAGCCTTTGGGTTTTGTGATAGAGTTATTAGGCTTATTTGGCAGCTAGTCTCTACTCCATCCTTTGCTATCCTTATTAATGGTTCCCCTTCTCACTTCTTCAATTCTTCCATAGGTTTAAGATAGGGGGATCCAATTTCTCCAATCCTCTTCACCATTATGGCAGAAGCTCTTGGTAGTTACTTGCTAAAATTGGTTTCGAAAGGATCTTTTTTGGGTTTGAGGCCTTCTTCATCTAATCTTGTATTCTCCCACCAGCAGTTTGTTGATGATACTATTCTTTTGGGGAGTTATATTATTAGGGAAGCAAGAATTTTGAAGAATGCTCTTAATCTTTATAGTAAGGCTTCTGGTGAGTTGATTAATTGGAATAAAAGTTCCCTTTTCTTTTTCAACACTCCTAAGGTCAGGCAAAGAAGGATTGCAGACATTCTTGGTTGTGATATTGGTTCTTTTCCTTCTACTTATCTTGGCCTTCCTCTCTGTTTGAAACTGTTTGATTCCTTTCGGTTGTCTCTGATTGATAGATTCAATAAAAAGTTGGTGGGGTGGAAAGGTGTTTTGTTGACTCCGACAAGGAAATTACAACTTATGAAGTCTACTCTTCAAAATATCCTAGTCTATGCCTTAAGTCTCTTTAAAATTCCTACCAAATTTGATGAAGTTATTGAAAGGATTCAAATGCGGTTCCTCTGGTCTAGGGCAGAGGAGAAAAAGTGTATGCCTTTTCTTTCGTGGGAGAGTGTTTGTAAGCCTAAAGCAGGAGGTGGTTTGGGTATTCAATGTATCTGATCCTTTAATATAGACCTCTTGGCCAAACAAATATGGAGGATTTTTGAAAATAATCATGAATGGAATTCAATCTAGCGCAACAAGTACCTGTTCTATTCCCCCTCTTTGAAGGAGGTTTTTAGTGCAGAAGCTCTCCACTCAGGTTCTTTCCTTTGGAATAATGTACTCAAGGCTAGAGAGTGGCTATGATGGGAAGCGCTTGGAAGGTGGGAAATGGTAAGACTATTAGATTCTAGAAAGATTCGTGGCTGTCTCTTGGTCCTCTATGTGACAATTCGGATTTTGCTCCTTTTATGGAGGATTACAAAGCTACTTTTGGTGTTTGTATGGCGGACTACTGGAAGGACTCTGGGTGGGTGAACTTTTCTGATGTCTTTCCTTCGCTCCTTCCTATCCAGCTGTCTCTTCTCTCTTGCCTCCCTTGTCTGAATTCTCAGGATTCTCTGATTTGGAAAGGAATGTCTTCTGGTCACTTTTTGGTGACCTCTATTATTTCTTTGTTGTCTCCTGCTTCCTCTCTCGCCCGCCCCGCTAGGTGAATGCGTGGGTGAAGAACCTTATGCCTAAAGTTAACATCTTTTTCTGGCTTATGCTTCAGAATAAAATTGCCACTACTGATAATCTATGTAGAAGGGTTTTTTTTCTCCCCAACAGATGTTTTCTTTGCTTGCAGGAGGAGGAATTGATTTCACATACTGTTTTCCATTGTTCTTTTTCTTTTGATATTTGGAGCAGAGTCCTTCAGAAGTGGAACCTCTGGTGGGTCTTCCCTCAACATATCTTGGATTTTTTTAAGCAGTGGAGGTGTCTTTCTTCTAACCCTACTTTAAAGATGTTGTGGTCCTTTATCTTCCCTCATGTCTCTTGGGGGATATGGAAGGAGAGGAATAACCATATTTTTCAGAGATTCTTCTCTTCCCTTTGATGTGGTAGCTGAAAAAATTTGCAGGGCCATCTCTGAGAATATTAATGTGGTGTTTTGTGTTGTTTCTTTGTTCTCTTCTGTCTTGGGTAGTGATTATGAGTGTGTTGTATCTAAGGAGTGGAGAGTTATTATGCCCAAAATTCAAAGATAGGTGAAGAAGACTAAAGATGGCTGTGTGTGGAGCTTTCCTCCTTCAGGATGGGTTAAAATTAACTTTGATGGGGTGGCTAAGGGCAATCCGGGGCTGGCTCGGTGTGGGGGAGTGATAAGGGATGAGCATGGTAGGTGTATTGTAGTGGTGGCACTCCCCATGGGTACCCAGACCAACCACCTTGCTGAAGCCATGGGCGCCTTCCAAACTTTGCAAATTTCTAAACAATTACGATGCAGGAAGGTGTGGATTGAGGGTGACTCGAATAACATTATTCAATGCCTAAGGGGGAAAAGTAGGCCTTCCTAGACTATTGACAATATCATCAAAGCCTCTATGAATATAATCAAAACCTTTGATGAGTCCTCAATTTCTCATAACTATAGGGAAGTTAATTGTGTAGCGGATTATTTTGCTAATATGAGGGTTAGGCTTAACTCGAAGAAGACTTAGAATAAAGAAGACACCCTGGAGATTGAGGTTCGGTCCTTTCTCATGCACATGGCATATTTGAGGAGATTCCTACTAAATTCGACGATGAGAGTGATTAATTTTGTCATCATTTTTTGGCTTGTGTTTGGTCTGAATGCCTTCACTTATAATTATTACCTCTAGACCTCACACGCTTTATGGGTGTTACTTGTTTTGGAAGCTGGTGTTGGTTTTTTTGTTGCCGACTCTATTTCACCTTAGAGTACTATTTCTATGTCAAGAATTGAGATGATGGGGGGGAAGAGACGTAGAGTGGAGCCGACTAATTATGCTAACTGGAAGAGGAACCCTACCATCTAGCACAAGTTGCAAAAGGGGGGTGTGGCACCATTCCTGGAGAAGCTGCATGGGCACAATCAGAGTGTTACCAGGCAATTTGTGAAGGGGTGGAAGGATGGTAAGGTGAATCTATTTGGTAGGGTTATAAAGACTAATGAAGAGCTTATAGCTAAAGTGACAGGCATGTCCATGGAGGGGATAAAAGTTTACAAAGATAGAAAAATCTCTGATGCTGTCGTGAATAAATTCTCCAAGAAAGATAAGGACCATGAGTTCCTGGTGAAAGAGAACATGGCCCATTTTGAGCCACATCAGATTAAGGCCATTTGGAGGGGGCTCTAGAGGGTGATTATAAAGTTTTTCACTTTGGATGGTAGGTTCACCAAAATCCACGGGTATCATTTTGTGCTCCTTAACCATTTTCGCTACAATGAGAAATTCTATTTTCCATTTTATCTATTATCTTTGTTGAATGCTAGTATTTTTGATTTTAAGGAGAATCCCCATGTTAATCTGGTTTTGCACCAAGGATTAATTTCCCTTATCTACGAGCATTTGAAGGTTGGGGCTTCTGAAAACCTAGCAAGCCCTCTCCCATTTCTGTAGAAGAGATTGATGATAGTGAGGATTCAGAGTTGGAGGGTTGGGATACTGATAACAATGATGGAGATTTCCTCCCCCATACCAACAAAAAGGCTAAAACTAGGTTAAGATGGTTTCTTAGGGTGTTAGTAAGGGGTCCCCTAATGTTGGTGGAGAGGGTTCGAGTAAACGACCTAAGGGGAAAGCTCGAAAGACCACTTTGAAGGTTTTGAACAACTCTGGTGATCAAGACTCCCCGGATCAGACTCAGAATGTTGAGGTGTCTTCTTCCTCCCATGGCTCAGAACAAAATTCCCAAGAGTCAGTGGATTTTACTTCACAAGACTTTCATCCTAAATAGGAGATCCTGTTTGAAGTGTTGAACATTTCCAAGAACAACTCTTTGGAGGTTTTCCGTGTTTTCAAGTGGGTGTTTTATGAGATTAAGAAGATTAATCTCAAGCAACGGTCTTTATCTTCCAAGATGGAAGTTATGCAGGCTAAAGTGAGTGTTGGGGAAAAGCCACATGTTGTTGTTGGGGCTCATCCTATTAGTACTAGTAAGGAGGTGGTTGAGAGTGCTTCAATGGGTGCTCTATGGACTGAAAGCGAAAAGCAAGTTATGATTGATTGTATGGCTAAAAACATGGAAGCCACCCAAAATTTGAAGGAGATTTGTGATAAATAGTTTGTGGATGTTGAGGCTAGGATTGCGAAATGTGAGTCTACCCTCTGGGGTATCATGGAGAGCAGTCATAATATTGTTAAGGTCTATGCTGAAACTATGTCTACAATGGTTAGCACGCTAGAGAAATCTCATATAGAGAGGACTGCGGTGGATGTGGATAAGGAAGTGGCTACTGGTGCTGAAGAGTCGAGTCCCCCAAGCAAACATACTCATGCTAGCTTGAGAAAAAGAGTCAATGAAGTACCCCAAGACATTCTGGAATTGAAGAATGCTACCAAGAAGATGCATCAGCTGATTGTTGATGATGCTGAGAATCTTAAAAAAATGGGTTTATTTTTTGTTTCTATTGTCGTGTCGGTGCTAGCTGTTTGCTGGCTTTTTGTTGTCTCGGTGGTCTACATGGTCTTTTTTGTTTGTATCTGATGTCTCTCAGGCCAGTGGGGTTTTGTCTATTGGTTTTGTTTTATTTGGGCTTTAAATGATTTATCTTATGTAATCTTGATGTAAAGGGTTTTGGGTCCCTTCAAAACCTATTTTTTTCGTAATAAAAAATGTAGCACCAATCATAACTTTACAGTCAATAGGATTGTGTGTATAAAGCGCTTAAGTACAAAGTAGAGCATGACAAGTTTTACTTTGATGTTAGAATTGATGAAAATGCTCTCAACAATCTATAATTGTGATGAAAATATTTTCAACAAATTGAAGATAGTGCACATGGAATTTGATTTTGATGGAAATGAAATCATATTTGTAGGTCCACTGATTGAAATAGACAAAGGTAATATAATTGAGCACACAACATCAATGGATTCAAAGCCTCTTACTATTCATAGAGAGATGGAACTGATCCATGCATGGGTTAATAACCTCGATGCAAATCCAACAACATTGATTGATTGACTAGGAATCGGTGCATCTCCTATCAATGAGTATGTCACATAAGGATTACTTGATATGTCATTCTCAACATTGTCCCCTGATGGAATATGTGATTGGTTAGAACCTCGAATGGGGAAAGTGCATTTGCATGAATTTGTGAAACATCTATTGAGGTATAAGGATCATTATTTTGGCCAACATCCAAGATTCAAATATTTTATGATGAATATGATAATAAGACATTGCGCACAAAATCAATCTACAATATTTGTGAAAATAAGTTTTCGAGAAATGTCAATCACCATTAATGAGCTGCGTCAACATATGGAAAATATGCCACACTCTCATCTAGCTGATAGGTTAATGCATTTTGAGACCAAATTAAGGGGTACAAGGGCTTATTGGGCTCAATGTCATGCAAAATTGACAAATATACTTCATCAAATTGGTACCCCTACAATATTCTTTGCATTGAGTGTTGCAGACATGCATTCACTTGATTTGCATGCATTAATGCTAGGATCACCACCGCCTACTCCACATGAAGCTCAAAATTGATGAAAATAAAATGTTATAGATTATCCTCATATTGTTGCACACTACATACACTTAAGACATTCAATATTCAGAAAAGAAATTCTACAAAAATAAAAGAATGTTAAAGATTACTAGACCAGATATAAGTGGCAACATAGGGGGTCACCACATGTGCATGGGTTCATCTAGATGCATGAAGCACCAAGTATGGAGAACATCAATTGGTAAAATGAGGATAAAAAGAAAAATATTGAGAGTTATTTTAATTCCATTGTCCATGCATGGCATCCTAGGCAAGATCCACATCAGCAAAATATACAAGCATGCACATAAATATTTAAATACATATACATCTAATATATCACATGAACTACTTATAACTGATCAAATAACTAATACATTCATTTGTGTTTTCAATTTTAGGCATTCCAAAATTTTCACCAACATCCATGTCTAAAAAATGCAACACAACTTGCAGAGATAGATGTTGAACATTACTATGAAGAGAAACTAAACTCTATAGAACAACACCAAGTGTGTAGGGAGGGTATTGTTGCCATTGTGTTGTCATTGATGTCAACCGGTATAGAATTACCGATGTGGGAGATTGAAGTGTATTGGTGACATTGATGCCAGCCAAGTATTGCTGGTCACCGGTAGACAAGTCAGTGTTGGCATGTGTTGTAGATATGCACTGGAGACTGCTATGGTATGATGACAAGTAAGTTATGTGTTGGCATTGAGTAGGCTGCCAACTGGTGTTACAGAAATCACATCAACACCAGAGGCGAAGCATGTGCATTCCACTGATAAGAGTTGGATGTTATACAACAAGACTCCCACCAGATGAAGAGAAGAGTGACAAAATGTGATGCTTCAGTAAGCAGAGGTAGGTGATTGGATGCATAGACCAGATGACTAACATAGAAGATGAGGAAGCCTCCATAGGATATGTTCAGAGATGTGCACCGGTTCAGGATGAGAAGACATGATGTGCTACCGGGGTAGAGAAGGAAGAGTTAAGATGGTGAGTTTGCCTTTTGGGAAAACTGGTTGAGAAGAGAACCAGTCAAATGAAAATGAGGCTCTGCAATTGCATACATGGAACTATCGGTATGCGGATGGAAAGCGGTGTTGCCACAAATGCATAATGGATAGAGATAGTTGGCATGAAGATATCATGCACACTACCAGTATGAAGGCAAAAATATGCAAATTGGTAAACAAGGAGAATATAGACATACAACCAAGTGGACATAGAGATAAAGGTGAAGTGCTCCCAGTTTGATGATGATACACATGTTGTGTCATCCAAGATTGCTGCTGAAGACCGACATGATTGATGACCAAGCTGATGAGATCCATTGATACAAGGAAGGAAAAGGCAAGAAGGTTAATCGGTAGGCATAGAGGGACTGGTAGTATGAAGCATACACCGGTTGTGTAATATTGGTCAGTGACCATGTTGGTTTGACATAGTGAGCTAAGGCAGATGTCGACAAAGGTGCTAAGAAAAGACATACCAATAGGGTTACTAGAGAACCGATAGGGTTAGATGTCTGGTAGGTGTGCACCAGTTGAGTGTTTGGTCGGTGATCCTATTTGAACCAACATAGAGGTCTAAGCTGAGATGGATACCAACAATGATGCCACGTGGAGTTGAAGTGGCAAGCTTGCAGAAGTCAGTGAAGTGTCATGATAGTGAGGTTGTTGCAAAGTTGGTCAACATTTAATGTTGACTGTGACTGCTATGGGTCGAGTTGCAGAGGGGTTACGGCTTGAGGTAGGACATATCTGATCGGATCCATGGAGTGCACTGATCTATGCAAAATGTTTGGATACAGATTGAACTAGGTGAAGCAAATCATCGAACCATTTATGACGATTAACCAAATGATGAGCCGACAGATTGAATGTAGATTGCTAAAAATGGAAGGCATGCACTGGAAGGCACAATGCTGGTAGTGATGTACATGCAATCATCTCAGGGACATGATTTAAGGAGACTTGATTGGATATGGTATGGCTTGTTGGTCGAAGAAGAAACCCTAATCGCACCAGTGTTTGAATTGGTGTTTTGGCGGGAAAACCTTGATATATGTATGAAGACCAAAGACTAGGAGATCACTGATGTTGCATGTCGAATGCTGAAGTGTGGAGTGTGAGAGAGAAGAAAAGAGCCAACCATTTAGTGACTCCATTGAAGATCATATAAACTATGTGTTGGAGATGCAACCGGTGAGAGAGTTTTAACCGGTAAGGTGAAGGCCACAAGTAAAGAAGTATTTCAGCATGAATGCTAGTTGAATGGTAAAGAAGAAAAGGTAGTGAACCGACAGTGAGAGAGAGAAGTGGAGGAGATAAAGGTGAATCGACAGAGCAGAAATATACTAGGGGTAACCAGTAGAGTAGAATCGGTAAGGAAACAACATAAGAGTGTTGTAGAGAGCAGAAGATAGTGATCCAATAGAAAGCTGAAGAGAGACAGAGTGACCGAAAGAGTAGGGAACCGATAAGGTAGAGAAGGGGTGATACCGATAGAGAGATTATATGTAGTGGTTGCAAGATTCACTTGTAACAAGTTATTACTTTTTTATTTGATAATGATTCTTTGAAGATTACTGGGTTGGTGCTCGGTGCAGGCGTTGTAGCTCCTTTGGGTTGATGGCCATAAACTGCAAGAGTGGTACTCCTTGGGTTGGTGACCTAAATTTTGTAATTGAAGTGTTTCATTATGAGGCTGGATTGGAGCAGTAGACTCCAACAACATTTCTCACCGAGGTTTTTCCCATCTTGGGTTTTCCTTGTATATACTGGTGTTATGGGATGTGTCCTTGTGTATGCTTGCATTGCATTGTCTTGATTTATCTTATCAGTAAACCCACTAGGTAATAGGTTGATAACCGGTATACACACATAGGATAGTTAAAGGGAAAAAGATTGAGAACCACTGATTCACCCCCCTCTTAGTGTTACATTGTGTCTAACAGGTGCATGCCTATGAAAAAAAGGAGGAAGGATGGTTTGCGGGTGACTATTTAATTAGTCAAAATATTTTTACAATGTTTTTATATATAAAAATTATGCCAATTAATAAAATACACGAGTTTATATTCATTCTAGGTATAAATCCCCTTGGCCATTGAATTTGAGAGGATCTAAATTATATGAAGACATAGAGATGAGACAATAAATTTGAAATAACAAGGAATGATGAAAGAGTGAATTCACACAATCACCACATATTTCAATTGTGGAGAGCAAATATAGATTGGCAACCTGTTCTTTCCAACATGTTGTAATCAAATATATTGCAAAGTATGCAACAAAAGTAGAAAAAGCTCATAAACATATAGCCAAATGTTGATGCGCCTTTCAAATGTTGAAAACCCTGATGATTTAGCTACATGAGCATATAAAAGGCTTCTAACTGAGAAAATTATAGAAAGATTTACATTGGAGCTCAAGAAATATCTCACATGCTATGATAACTTCCATTAGTATAGAGTGGTAGAAAATTTGTTAATCTAAATGTTTCACGTCAGGTTTTCAAACCTATAGTTGTATATATTGAAGAGAATAATGAAGATCAAACAATATCTCTCATTGATGGATATAAAACAATTCCTCCTTATATAGAAGGTGTCTCATTCCTTGATGCGGTCAAATCATGGATATATAATCCTATACGAAGAAGAGACAACAAATGGGAGCCAAGGAAAAGTGCATCTATCGTCAGAGTTATCCTTAGGCTTATATCTATTTCTCAATGTGATAGATAAATGGATTGACTTCTATTTCTCAAAATTATTATTGTACAAACTATTTTATGACATAGAAAGAGATGTTGGTCATGATAATGACTCCATTATAGCAATGTGAAAGTCACTCAATTATAATCCTTGGCATGTGGAACTAACAACAACAATAGAAAATATTTAAAATACCAATAATTCTGAAACTGAAGACATTGAACTTGTTCAAAGAAATACCATAGAGCATGAATAGGAAATTGGTGCAGGAGCACCTTATAGACTTTGAAGACAATTTGAGAAATGAAGGCTCTTAGAGGTGTCTATAGGTTCCTTAATTGTTTTGAGTTTTAATAAGGTCGTTCAAGATGATTCATTTTATTTTGATTATCCATGTAAGGCTTTGGTGTCATTTTGTAGCGTGAACTTCTTAGGACCTATTTGGTCAACCATGGTCAAATGACATACAAAATGCTTGATTGAGTCAAGAATTATATTTTGGATCCTATGTGGCCTATTTGTAAGGTTTATGGTGTTTCCCAATAGGTTACATAGGCAAATGTCATAGATTGTCAAGTTTTGTGCAAAGTTGTCAAGTTTGGATGACAACTTTTGTTAACTTGTAACTAATCTCCCTCCAACTGCTACTTAGTTCAAATTTCAGTTGGATTAAGTTGAGGAGGTTGGAGAGACCTTTTTTAAGGCCTTGGAGGTTAAGAAGAAAGGATTCATGAAGTTTTGATGAAGTTTTGGATGTAAGACAATGATCAAATTCAATAAAGACTCAGAAATTTACATAAATTCGTTGTAACAGTGCCTTGTGTGGTCATTGTACAAACTCCATGTGCAAGATAAACCATTTTTTTGATTAGGCCTCTATGTTGATGTTTATTTGGATTTGATTTGGTAGGAAAAGAATGATAAATAAGCGATATATCCTCATTTTTGTGAAAGGTGGTCTGAAAACCCTCCAAAACCAAGGTTTCCGAGGAAATGCTTTCTTAACCCCACATTCCTTAGGCTAAATTGTCTCAAATTTAGGGGAATGGTATGGGAGACAATGTACTTTAAGATTTTCAAAGTTTCTGAGTGGGCCATGTTGGTTACAAAATTTGCCCCTTTCTTTAAATTATATTTTAAATTACAATATGACTCATGCACACCCCTTTATGAAAGGAAAACAAATAAACCAACAGTTGGGTGAATAGATTATAGGCTCATCCTCTGCATTAGAGTCCATCTCCTCGTGAGATGTACAATGAATTTTTATGCAATTTTTTTTGAAATGAATACACTTTTAACCAGAAAGCGCGAAAGGCTTTCACATTCATTCATCAACACAAAGGAATGCTTACAAAACAAAACTGAAAGAATATCTTGAAGAGCTATTTCAAATGTAGAGCTCACAGACTCCTACTTCCACACATGTTCATTTAATAAACTCAAAACAAAGCAAACGCATAGCAGTATGAACACTAGTCGATTCTCTCTCATGTCTCATAGGACAAGGGGGGCCAATACCACTTAATCCATAATGAATTTACTTGCAAATAATGAAATCAATGAATTCAGGAACACAAAGAGAACTGGTAAATGAAATATATATTTCACGCATCAACATATATCCCAACTGAGATCGCTAATCCATCAAACACACAGATTTAAAAGATTGCATCCAAAATATCATTTTCATTCAAATACCAGAGATATCAGTTTTGAGAAATTCAAGGAAATCAAATTTGTTCCTCCAAATCACAATTTTTTGGACCTTTACATAAACTAACTTACCAACATTAATAGCCTCCAG
This sequence comes from Cryptomeria japonica, assembly GCF_030272615.1. Lineage (NCBI taxonomy): Eukaryota > Viridiplantae > Streptophyta > Pinopsida > Cupressales > Cupressaceae > Cryptomeria > Cryptomeria japonica. The sequence continues at coordinate 343,840,926 of NC_081406.1, forward strand.
GCTAATAGTTTGTTACATCATAACTAAAATTTAACTTTAACCACAGGTTAAAGAAACCGTTTGCTTAAAAACAAAAGAAATTAAAACAACAACCATAGATCGGCTGACAACCCATTCCTTGGTTGATCAGGACTCCATCGTGGTAGAGGAAGCCATTGATTTATCCTACTTTGCTGTGGAACTGCGCATGCCACGCCACTCCAAATGTGCTGCTGAGAAGTTCAAGATGACTTGAAAATAGGGGAGTCTAATATGCAAAATATGTTGCTTCCAGACCTCCTTATCCATGTTTACCTGCGACACCTTTGCCTTATGTGCCTCCAGATGATCAAAACAAACCATGAGCATTGACTCTATTCTAGCCACCTTCGAGAAATCATCTGTAGTCAAGGATTTTGTTTCCCTGATGAACTATATCCTTTCCTGGAAAATTTTCGCCATATCTGTAGCAGCTTCGATTGTCTGAGCATCTTATTTCATAAGTTGGATGTCAATGCACTTAAGATCTTTTTGCATTGTGTCGATTAGATCTGTTAACCATTTCAACAATCTTGTAGATTCCTTGTGGCCCTATTTGATGATTGGATTTTGCCACTCTACATTCTTCTTCGACACATATAGTACATTGTCATCCAAACTCCACAGGTTTCTCAGCCAAGAACTTCACCACACCAAATTTTTGTACATCTTTCATTTGCACAAGTACTGCCACCCACTTAGTCCTTTCCTTCTCCTAGGCAACAACTTCTAATTCCAATTCCTTTCTTACAGTCACAACATCTTTGTATACTTTTACCATACTGAAAATATATTCTGAACCTTGTTGTATTATGAGATCAAGCCATTCATTGAATATCTTTGCCACCATTCTGTTCCTCTGAACTTGATCTAACATCTTTTGGTTCGTTGGAGATTTGGGGTTGAAGGATAATGCCACTTGTGACAAGGGTTGAGGACTTGGATGGTGTATAGCATTAATGTGTTCAACCATTTGGGTGATGATTTGCTTCAACTCTTTTTTATCCTTTTCTTCCTTCCATGATCTGGAAATCATCCTCTTTGTGGAGGATTCAAAGTGCTTGAAATCAACAACTCATGAAGAAACCCCCAAATTAATTTTCTCCACTATGAAGTCATCTTCAGTGGCCTTGTACGAGTCTTTGCCTGGGATAGGTTTAGCTATCTCGGTTGTCCAATGACCTATTGCCTCATCTACCTCAAGCATTGTCTGTGTTTTAAGGTTCTTTGGCCTGGACACTTTTCTGAGACACTTGCTAACCATATATTTCATAGGTATTATGATTGGGACCACACTGCATTTCTTCCTAATGGAAGCTTCTAACCATCACAGAGTGATCAAAGGTTCTTTGGACGGAGGGGTTGTCTGAGTAGTCTGTGAATTGATGATAGTTAGGGTACTTATTGGATTTATCTCACCCTCTGGTTCTTTACCTGTGTCCACATCTTCTACCGAGGGTTCATTCAATTCTTGTTGATCCATTATTATTTCAACTTCCTCACTTGGATCGAGGTCTACAATGATTTGGCTCAATGTTGGCTCTTTGCTCTTCTTCTTGCTTCTTTCCCGAGTCACTCAGACTAGTGAGGAACTTAGCAGGGACCTTTTTGATCTTCTGGGTTGAATTTCTTCAACAACTGGCTTTGTATCACCTATTACCACAATGAATCCATGAAACCCTCTCAAGAAAGTAGAGCTGAATTTACCTTCAATGTCTCTAGTTTGTTCAATTATAACAGCCCTTCAAATTATGGAGATGAATTCATATATCTTTTTTGAACAAACGGGGAAAAACCAAGAAAAAACTACACACGCTTCATAATGATTCATTTAAACATGTGAAGTAATAGTGATATGATTGAAAACCCGACACTTTCTTAATTGCCCATCACCTCCGCACAAATAGTTAATGTCCTCACGATTACTTTCCAAATTTAGAATTTTAAATTGTTAGATGCCGAGAATATTCCTTCTTACCGCGCTGCCTCCAGTGTTATCAAAATCCTTAGAATCATCTTAGAGTGAACTTTTTGAACCTTGAACCATCTCACAAGGAGTTCAATGGTTCAAGTTCATTTAGTGAGAACAACAGTGAACTAGTGGCTCAAAACAATACCGGGAACGAGAAATAACCATAACTAACAAGTGAAAGGACTTTGAACTTTGAACCGTTGAACCGAGAATACAAATGGTTCAAGGTTCAAGTTCAATACCAACTTAAACACATTTACACTTTCTTGTTAAATAACATTACATAGCCGCAACTCACGCAAAAGGAGCTTTTGAACCTTGAACCAAAAAGGTTCACAGGTTCAAAGTTCAAAACACATAACAACAACATGCTTGCTTTAGTTAAGACAAAGGCTGCTAGAGACATTTCCTAAAATGCGCTTTGAACCTTGAACCTGTTGAATTGTTTAAAGGTTTAACGACATAGGTTCAAAGTGAAGAAATACAAAGATCGAAAAGAAAAGAGACACCATAAGGCAACCCCCAAGCTTGAAATTTTTAATAAAAAATTGAGGGGACACCAACATCGGCTCTGACTGGGGACTAGGACTATAAGGGAACTAGACATGAACTCAAGGATCTCTGGTTTCGCAAATAGGCTTTATTAAAAGACTAAGACAAACACAACAACAAAAAAGAAACTATAGACTAAACAAACCAAAACTTATGTACAAAAACCACGAGAGACTCTCGTTTACAATTGATATAGTTTCAAATCTTCCCCATTATAGGTTAGGGGAAGAACAAAACCATCTTGATATGCAATTTTGAAAGAGTTGGGGCCTTTTACCTCTTGAATCACAAATGGTCCCTTCCGTAGCGATTCAAACTTCACGTGTGCCCCCTTTGGTTCCCTTCTTCTGTCCCAGAGCAAAACCTGATCACCTAGCATGAATTTTTGTGGCCTGACTCGCTTGTCTATTATCTTCTTAACTCTCATTTGATGCTCTGTTATCTGATCCACTAACTTGTCCCTTTCTTCATCAATCCTCATCAAATGCATAATCCTTTTTTCAAGAGAATCCTAAAAAATAGGCATCCTCAATGACGGTCTGTAACTTGGTTGCCACATGTTCTAGAGGAAGTGCTACCAGAGCACCTACACCATAAACCAATTCATATAATTTTTTATGCCAATCTTTGAAATTTTCACTCACCAATTTCTTCATAATATTTATGAGATTTTTATTGTTGGAATCCACCTGACCGTTCCCCTGAGGATAGAAATTGGAAGAATGAGTGAGGAATATCCCATGATCATACCAGAACAATGAAATCTCAGCAGAAGAGAAATTAGTTGCATTATCAGCCATAATTTTTAGAGGAACTCCAAATCGAACCAAAATATTTTCTTTGAGAAAGTTACAAACAACCTCAGAAGTTGCCTTCCGCACCATAATAGCTTCAACTCATTTGGTAAAATAATTTGTGGCTATCAGTATATGTGTATGCCCTACACTTGAAGTAGGGGTCAAAGGACCTATAAAATCCAAACCCCACTGTTTGAATAGTTCATCTACAATCATTGGTCGAAGCGGTAATGTTGCGAGTTGTGGCTTACCTATGAATAGTTTACATTTCTCACACTTGGCTACCCATGCATATGCATTTTTGAACATACTTGGCCAATAATAACAATTTCTCAAAATTTTATAAGCAGTTACTGTGGATGAAAAATGACCACCACAGGCTTCATCATGAAAGGTCTTCAATAATGACTTCTGGAGTGATTTATCTACACAACGCAAGAAAGTTCCATCTAAACCCCTTTTGTACAACACATCATTAAAAATTACATATTTGGCAGCTTTTAGCCTCAGGTTCTGTTTTTCTCTTGGAGAAAAATGCACAAGACAATCCCCATAGGTCAAATAGTACGCAACATCTGCAAAACATGAATCTTGAAGTTCGACAAACAAGACTAAGGGAAATTCCCCAGTCACTTCACTCTTACTTTCAACAATCAACTTGTACAGACCCTGTCCCCTCACCAGTTTTGTGGGTTTCATATCCAAATTGAATTATTGAATCTTGGACACCCATGAAGCTCTATTATTCATTCCTATATCATGTTGTGTCAAAATGCTCTTGACTATAGAGTGAGGCACATAAACAACCGCATGAGAATGAAGAATATAATATCTGAACTGTTTTACAACTTTTACAACTGTATATGCTTATTTTTCCATCAGGGAATATTTCAATTCATGTTTCTTCAGGGGAACGCTCATCAAAGATATCGAGACTTCTTCATTATCTTCATTCTTTTGCAACAAAATCCCTGACATAGTATGCTCTGAGGCATAGCAATAGATAATAAAAATCTTTTTTAAAATCTGGATTGACCAGAACAGGCACATGACCAATAGCCTCCTTTATTGATTCAAATTCTTTCTTTCCCTCCTCATTCCATTTAAATGCTTTCTTTTCTCTCATCAAGTTCACAATATACCTAGTGGTTTCTGCAAAATTTGGAATGAATCTCCTCAGAAAATTTACTTGTCCAAAGAAGGATCTGACTGCATTTCTATTTAATGGTAGACTTAGCTGCTGAATTGCCCTTACTCTTTCAGGATCCACTCTTACTCCTTCTTTAGAGACAATGTGGCCAAGCAATTTACCCTTTATCACTCCAAACACTGACTTTTTTGGATTTAGGGGCACTTCATGTTCATGACACCTTTGTAACACTTGTCTCAAATCTCTCAAGTGACGCTTTCTCCTCTTTGAAAAGATAGTTAAATCATCAAGATATACAACAATTATCTTATCTTTCAAATGACCAAAGGATAGGTCCATAGCTCACTAAAAAGTCACCCCTGCATTAATCAGACCAAATGATATTCTATTATAAGCAAAAGTACCCCAGGGAGTAATGATGGCAAGCTTATGTTGATCACTTTCTAAAACACTAATCTGATTATAACTTGAAAAGCCATCAAGCATGGACATCATTTCGGAACCTAAAACCATTTGCAAAATATGATCCATAGCAGGTAATGGGTAGTTATCTTTTAGACTATCTTGATTCAGGTTTCTAAAATCTACACAAATCCTTATTTCTCCATTTTTCTTCCGAATAGGAACTATGTTGGCTATCCATGTAGAATGATGGATGGGGTATATAATCCTAGCCTTCAACATTTTATCTACTTCCTGAAATATGGCTTTAGCTACTTTAGGATTGAAACTTCTAAGCTTTTTTTGAAAAGGACTTACTCCAGGCTTCAGAGGCATGTGATGTTGAAATTTTCCATCCCTGAAGTTCTTTAGGTCATCATAACACCAAGCGAAAACATCTTTGAATTCCAATAGAAGACTAATGAATCTCTCTTTCTCCATAGGTGTGCAACATTTTCCTAGATTTATATATTTGGGATTGTCTTCAGTGCCAATGTTAATTCTTACGTAACCTCCAACATCTTTAACTGCAGGAATCTGTTCACCTTTGCTTTTCTTGTAAGCATCATGACGATCAAAAAGGCATTCTAAAGAAACCAACCCTTTAGAAATCTTATTCCCTTTTAATTGCATAACTCCATCGCTCAAATCCTTGGCCCGTTCAGGTGAAAACTCTTTACATTTTGAATCTAACCCTTCAAAATATGTAGTAGCAAATGTTTCAACACATTGCATGAAATTGTTAATTTGTTTGTTATTTTCAAACACTTGCCAGAACTTTGAGTTATCAGGAACACTAGGCCGATATATTAATTCCACTCGATAAATATCATCAACAAACTCAGGATGAGGAATCAATAAGGAAGCTGATATGGCTAATGAATCTGCTTTAGAGTTTTTTTCTCTAGGAATAGCTTCAATAGAAAATGCATCAAAATCTTCAATTTCATCCCAAACTCTATTTCGGTAGTGTTTTAGTCTTTCATTTTTTACATTGAACAATCCTCTGACTTGTTTGACTCGAAGAAGTTTTACTCCCAATTTCTTGGCTTCAGCTAGACCTAATAACAAAGCTTCATACTCAGCCGTATTGTTTGTGTTCTTGAATTCCAATTTAAAACAAAAAGGAACGTGAGTACCAGAAGGTGGAATAAGTACAACCCCTAAACCAGAAGCTGACGCTGTACAACTTCCATCAAACTCCATCAGCCATAGATTTTCCTTTGCCTCTGATTGTGACACACTTCCTGCTACTTCATTATCAGACAAAATCATGTAGTTTCCAAATTGGCACTCATGATACAAAATTTGAGCCTTTGGGTCATCAGAGGGAAACACAGTGAGTTTGGATTTATGTTCAGGGTGCAAAATAACTCATCATTTTCCTATAGGAATAGTAGCTTGAGACCAATCCATTTTTATCTCACCTCCTAGGTCTCTACAGAATGTACAACTTAGCAACATGCCATAGCTAGCAAGAATATCAGCTATTAGAATAGTCAGCTTGATTCTTTTATTCGGGTGAGCAACAAGGGCTACTTGAGAATCTTTGATCTGTCCCAATAGAGGTATTTGTTTGGAGTCCATTGAATAACATCTACCAAAAGTTTTCATCCAGGATAACCCCAACACTTTGGCTACTACAAAGGGCATTATATTATCCGATGCACCTGAATCTATAATACAGTTGTTTAATTTATGACCATTTATAAAGAATGATATGTAAAAAGTCTCTGGTTTTGACTCGAGGACAGATGAAGTATCATCTATTTGGAGGGCTGTTATTTTAGGGGTCATTTCATGAGCAACAAGATAATCTAACACATCACTATGGGAAGACAATGTGGCATTTACTGACTATTGTGTTCCATTAGCTTGTAACACATTATTTCCTTTTTACAATCTGAATGAGTCTATCCAATTCTTTGGGATTTAATTTAATATACTCAGCCGATGTAATTTGGATCCGGGAAGATTTACAAAAATCTACAATATCAAATGAACTTTCTTTTTCTAAATTTTTTTCCAACTGAAGTTCTTGAGGTTTATGATCATTGTTATGAAATCTGGAAACAATTTCTTTACCTTTAAAATTCATAACAGGGGATGAAGAGACGCCCTGAGGTTTTACATTCTGTTGATTTCTTGTGAGTACAACACATGAAGGATCCTCTAAAGTAACCAAAATGTCACTTCCTCTTTCTGAATCTGACTAGTACTCTAAGAAGTGGATTTCAGAGTCGCCAGGTTACTTAAAAGATTCTTCTTCACTCAATTCATTTGAAACCTCTTTAGAATTAATTAGTTGTGCATAACACACCATTTTAGGACAGGAATTGCCATCATGTTCATTTGTAAGATGAAACACACATACTTCCCTTGGATGGTGGGGCTTCAATCGCCAATCTTTGTTGGGTAGGGGGTAGCTGTAAATATTTGTTTCCAATCCCCAAAGATTTATTTGTATTCCTTCTAGGTATGTCTTGATAAGGGGATGAGTAAGATGTACTCGCTTTAGGTAACTGTCTTTTAAGAGTTATTACATCATTCATCAGTCTCTGGATTACAGGGTTTGAAGAAGTAGAAGGTTGAGCATTAGGTATCTGTAGAAGGTTTTGACATCACTTAGGGTTGCAACTCTTTGCCTACGGATCAAGAAACCTATCTCTAAAGGCATGGAATTTATAAAAAAACATTTCGGATTGTCATCCGAGGGTTTCTAATTGACTGGAATTTTATGTACAATCTTATCAAATTTTTCTACAAAGTCCCTCATGGACTTCGAAATCTCTTTCTTTGACTGGGCCAATTGAGCTAAAAGAGAGTGTTCGTCCTCTGCTACTTTGAATCTTGCCTCAAATCTTGTTTTCAGCCCCTACCAATTTGTTATTGCACTGTTCGACGGGTGATAGAACCAATCTGCAACTGCTGCAGTTAGTGTTTGTACAAATAGCCTCACAACAAAATCCTCATGTTGAACAAATATTATCCCATAGGCAACATTAAATTCATTCAAGTGCTCATCAATAGTGGTTTTCCCATCACCACTAAATTTTGGCAAGTGATCCCTCACTCCTTTGGGTAGGGGAATCATATTTAAACCTAAGTTCAGTGGAGCTACTACAGCTCCCCAAGGATTATTTACTGCCATTGGGAGGATGATATTAAGAGAAGTTTGATTAATTATATTGGGTAAAGAAATACCATGTAAGGTCAGAGCCCAAGAAACTGAGGATACAGGAAGTGAAGGAGACGGAGAAGGAGGCCTACTTCTTGCTCGTCTCTGAGGAGAAAAGGTGGGCTGAAAATTTAGGTTTTGTAACTCTTGAAAAATAGAATCAACTATCCCCTCCTACCTTTGGGACCTAGTATATCTTCTCGACTTCAGTATATTTATAATGCAAAGCTTTGATGGCACACAAAAATATTTTTTAAAACTGGCAATCCAATTCTTAATACTTGGTAACTAGGCAACCAGTCTTGTAATTTGACTCCCTAGCAGAGTTGCCAAAAATATATTGGTTAACAAATTTGCCCCTTTCTTTAAATTATATTTTGAATTACAATATGACTCATACACACCCCTTTATGAAAGGAAAACAAATAAACCAACAATTGGGTGAACCAATTATAGGCTCATCCTGTGCATTAGAGGGCAGCTCCTCGTGAGATTTACAATGATTTTTTATGCATAAAACTTTGAAATGAATACACTTTTAACAAGAAAGTGTGAAAGGCTTTCGCATTCATTCATCAACACAAAAGAATGCTTACAAAACAAAACTGAAAGAATATCTTGAAAATCTATTTCAAATGTAGAGCTCACAAACTCCTACTTCCACACATGTTCATTTCATAAACTCAAAACAAAGCAAACGCATAGTAGTATGAACACTGGTCGATTATCTCTCATGTCTCACAAGAAAAGGGGGACCAGTACCACTTAATCCATAATGAATTTATTTGCAAATAATGAAATCAATGAATTCAGGAACACAAAGAGAACTGGTAAATGAAATATATATGTCACGCATCAACATATATCCCAATAGAGATCGCTAATCCATCAAACACAAAGATTTAAAAGATTGCATCCAAAATATCATTTTAATTCAAATACCAGAGATATCAGTTCTGAGAAATTCAAGGAAATCAAATATGTTCCTCCAAATTACAGTTTTTCGCACCTTTACATAAACTAACTTACCAACATAAATAGCCTCCAGGCTAATAGTTCGTTACATCATAACTAAAGCTTAACTTTAACCACAAGTTAAAGAAACCATTTTCTTAAAAACAAAAGAAATTAAAACAACAGCCATAGATCGGCTGACAGGCCATCCCTTGGTTGATCAGGACTCCATCATGGTACAGGAAGCCACTGATTTATCCTTCTTTACCGTGGAACTGCACATGCCACACCACTCCAAATGTGCTGCTAAGAAGTTCATGATGAGTTGAAAATAGGGGAGTCCAATATGCAAAATACGTTGCTTCCATACCTCCTTATCCATGTTTACCTGCAACATGTTTGCCTTATGCGCCTCCAGATGGTCAGAACAAACCGTGAGCACTGACTCTATTATAGCTACCTTCGAGAAATCATCTGTAGTCCAGGATTTTGTCTCCCTGATGAACTATATCCTTTTCTGGAAGATTTTCACCACATTTGTAGAAACTTCGATTGTTTGAGCATCTTATTTCATAAGTTGGATGTCAATGCACTTAAGATATTTTTGCATTGTTTCGATTAGATCTGTCAACCCTTTCAACAATTTTGTAGATTCCTTGTGGCCCTATTTGATGATTGAATTTCGGCACTCTACATTCTTCTTCGACACATTTAGTAAATTGTCATCCAAACTCTCCACAAATTTCTCAGCCAAGAACTTCATCACACCAAATCTTTGTACATCGTTTATTTGCACAATAATTGCCCCCCACTTAGTCCTTTCCTTCTCCTAGTTAACAACTTCTAATTCCAATTCCTTGCTTATAGTCACAACATCTTCGTACACTTTTACCAGACTGATAATATAATATGAACCTTACTTTATTATGAGATCAAGCCATTCATTGAACATCTCCGCCACCATTATGTTCCTCTAAACATGATCTAACATCTTTTGGTTTGCTAGAGATTTGGGGTCGAAGGATACTGCCACTTGTGACAAGGGTTGAGGACTTGGATGGTGTATAGCATTACTGTATTCAGCCATTTGGGTGATGATTTTCTTCAACTCTTTTTATCCTTTTCGTCCTTCCATGATCTAGAAATCATCCTCTTTGTGGAGGGTTCCAAGTGCTGGACATCAACCGCTCGTGAAGCAACCCCCAAATCAATTTTCTCCACTATGAAGTCATCTACAGTGGCCTTGTCCGAGTCTCCCTGGGATAGGTTTAGCTATCTTGGCTGTCCAATGACTAGTTGCCTCATCTACCTCAAGCATTGTCTGCGTTTTAAGTTTCTTTGGCTTGGACACTTTTTCGAGACACTTGCTAACCATATCTTCCATAGGAATTGTGATTGGGACCACACTGCATTCCCAATGGAAGCCTCTAACCATCGTGGAGTGCTTGAAGCTTTTTTGGACTGAGGGGTTGTCTAAGTACTTGGTGAATTGACAATAGTTAGGATACTTATTGGATTTATCTCACCCTCTGGTTCTTTACCTGTGTCCACATCTTCTACCGAGGGTTCATTCAATTCTTGTTGATCTATTATTATTTCAACTTCCTCTCTTGGATCTAGGTCTACAATGATTTCACTCAATGCTGTCTCTTTGGTCTTCTTCTTGCTTCTTGCCCGAGTCACTCAGAGTGGTGAGGAACTCAACAGGGACCTTTTTGATCTTTTGGGTTGAATTTTTTCAACAACTGGCTTTGTATCACCTGTTACCACCATGAATCTATGAAACCCTCTCAGGAAAGTAGATCTGAATTTACCTTCAATGTCTCCAGTTCATTCAATTATAATAGCTACAACCCTTACAAATTATGGAGATGAATTCATATATGTTTTTTGAACAAACGGTAAAAAATCAAGAAAAAACTACACACGTTTCATAATGATTCATTTAAACGTGTGAAGTAACCATGATATGATTGAAAACCTTACACTTTCTTAATTGCCCATCACCTCCGCATGAATAGTTAATGTCCTCATGATTACTTTCCAAAATTAGAATTTTAAATTGTTAGATGTCATGAATATTCCTTCTTACCGCACTGCCTCCAGTGTTATCAAAATCCTTAGAATCAACTTAGAGTAAACTTTTTGAACCTTGAACCATCTCACAAGGAGTTCAATGTTTCAAGTTCATTTAGTGAGAACAACAATGAACTAGCGGCTCAAAATAATACCGGGAACGAGCAATAACCACTTCTAACTTTGAACCGTTGAACTGAGATTATAAATGGTTCAAGGTTCAAGTTCAATACCGACTTAAACACATTTACACTTGCTCATTAAATAACATTACATAGCCATGACTCACGCAAAGGGACCTTTTGAACCTTGAACCAAAAAGGTTCATGAGTTCAAAGTTCAAAATGCATAACAACAACATGCTTGCTTTAGTTAAGACAAAGGCCAGTAGAGACATTACCTAAAACGCGCTTTGAACCTTACACCTTTTGAACTGTTTAAAGGTTCAATGACATAGGTTCAAAGTGAAGAAATACAAATATCTAAAAGAAAAGAGACACCCTAAGGAAACCCTTAAGATTGAAATTTTTAATGAAAAATTGAGGGGACACCAACAAGCCGTTGAATTGGTGGATTTTGGGGTCAAGCCCTAGGCTAGGCATCCTCATGTGACTAGTTAGGTTTGACTGTTAAAAATTGTGCAGAGGTAAAACCAGGAGTGGTGGATCCTATATAATGGTGGATTTGGTGTTTTGGGATGTGTGTAGACCTTTCCCATCCATTGGTGTGTGGCTACTTTGTAAAAGTTGCCTAAAATCCCTATTAGGCCTCCTGTAGCAGCAACGTTTGACCCAGTCAATGCAAGAGTTGAGGTCTGAGTTTTGGAGGTGTTTTTTAACACCATAAGAGGCATCAGAGAGTGTCATGAGTCTGGGGTGTCATTAGGAGGATTTCAAATTTTTTCTCTTAAAGGCTCGAACTAGGGCTACAAGGAATAGGTGTCTTGTAGAGGGCAAGTCACCTTGATTGAACCTGTACAAACAAAGGGTGTTGTCTTGGTTACGGTTAATGTTTCTAGGCTTGGATAAGAGGTTCTATAGGGTCCATATTTGTTCTATAATGGTGGATGTGTTATAATCCAATTTGCTCATAGGTGACCACAAGAGAGTAGGTGTCAAGGAGAGACTTGATGTGAGAAGTTGTATCTCAATGAGTTGTTTAGGGATCAAGAAGGGCCCCATCAAACAAAGGGAAGTGTAGAGGTGTTCTTGTATGTTGCTGACATGATTTTCCAAGAATCCATGAATGCTGAGACCTTAATTGAGGGTCTTGTAGAGTGAGTTTGTGTGAGAAGTCTTTGTTCCTTGGGGCTCTATATCATATTGGTATCAGAGAAAGTTTGATCATTGGGAGGACAAATTTTGATGTATGTCAGTAGAAGAGAGCCAAGAAGAGGCTAGTATAATGCCTCCAAAGGGGATGTCCATAGAAGTGGCTAAGAAATTCCAAGAGATGGAAGACATGATCAAGACCATGGTCAAGGAGGCACTAAAGGCTGAACTAAAGGTGATGAAGAAAGGAAAAGGTCCAATTGAGGAGACTAATGAAGAAGGGGAGAAAGAGGATGAAGAAGAAGAAGAACCCCAAAGGTAGGAGACAAAGATACCTGGTGATCAAAGACCATTCATTGAATCCTTAAAGACAATAGGCAAAGACTCTTCTAAAGCCAAGATGGAGATTCCTACCTATAGTGGGGAGATGAATGCTAAAGAACTTGTAGATTTAATAGATGCCCTAAATAATTATTTTGAGTACAAGGAAGTGGCTAAGGAGAAGAAAGTGAAGTTTTCAAATACCAAACTAAAGGGTGTTGCTTTAACCTAGTGGAGCTATACTCAAGGTGAAAGGGTGAAGATGGGAAAGAGTATGATTCATTATTGGGACAGGATGGTGTCCAAACTCAAGGCCCAATTCATGCTTTCTAATTATGAAGTGCAACTATATAGTAGAATGCAAAACTTGAAGCAGAAGGATTTAGATGTGGCTTTCTACATAGAGGAATTCCACAGATTGAGTTTGAGATCATGGCACCGTTAAGATGAAAAGGAGAAGGGTTATAGGTACTTGAATGGACTCAAATTCAACATTCAAGATGAGATGAGTCATATGACTCCTAAAATAGTAGATGAATGTGCTGGCATAACTGATGGTGTTGGCACAACTGATTCATCAGTTAGTATTGTCATTGATGACCAACACTTTCCGGTGAATAAGGCCAATCTCATAGGCAAAGAGGTGTGGTAAACCTCAATGGTTTACTAATGGTTGCAAACAATATGGAGGATTTAGTGCTTCCCTAATATGCATTATTGACACACCTAAGCAGTGTGTTGGTCGAAGACTAGTCGGTTGAAGGATAAACAGAGTAGTTGACCAGTTAGTCAAGCCTCCGATAGGTGTTGAGATCAGTTTCTTAAACATGTAGTTGAAATGATGATGCGGTCACAAAAGGTGACTCAGATTATAGTTTAGTAGTCTTATGCATGACCAGAACACTCTAGGAAGATAGGTGATTAGTCTGATTGGTGATCAGTGACCGGTGACAAAAGGTAAAGAGTTACATCGGTGAACCAGTGATACAGGTTGAAGGATCATATCCACCGAGAATCTCAGAGCATGAGTGGTAAGTTGGATGCGATGACCAAAGGTGAGTCAGTCAGGATGAGATATCATCAAACAAACTACTATTGAAGTCTATAATAGTTAACAACCTGTTAAGGTGAGATTTGTGCATATTTTTTGGTTCGCATAAAAAAGATAGAACATGACCTAAAGGTTGCTGAAATTATGAGTTGCAGTGGTAGATAAGGATGAGTTGTTGGTGAGAATGATGGATAGCATCCTGAGAAAGTGTGGGAAGATTTGAATTTCAAATCTACTGAGTTTTAGGTTTGAACTCATTTAGGAAACATGAGTTATGTGTTGGAAAAATATGGTATAAAGGTTTTTGGTGAAAACCCAAAAGTTTGATCGTAAAATTGCTAAGTGCAATTTTGAAGAGAGTCGATCCAGCGAGGTGAGAAGAGTGCAGAACTACTAAGTGAATAGAAGAGTGGTGAAGGGAGTGTGCAGAGCTCAGATAGTGTGAAGAGTAGAGAAAAAATGCAAAGCACCAGTAGAGTGCAGAGCAAGTGTAACTAGTGGTCAAAACAAAGAGCTTCAATTGGATCTGATTAAGCTAAGAGTATCTATTATAGCAGATCATTCTCTTTGTTTTTTTCTAATAACTACAATAGTAAAATCTATTACCGAGTGGACTTTAACATGTCCCTTTGTAAAATCCCTTAACCGGGTCACATCTTAATTGATGATCCTAAGTCCTTTAACAAGGATACCTCTAACAGGGTAAAGGTTCTAACAAGTCTTGAAGAAAATTTCTTAACCAGGTGGTACCTGACAGTGTCTTTGTAATCTCCTAAAAGGGATGGCTCCTCACCAGGTGTACTCTAGAAGAGTGTGGATTTTGTGATTTTATACTCAGACCATGGTTTTCTCCCATTTGGGATTCCACGTGATAAACCTTGGTGTTCATGTGTGATTGATTTTATGTGTGCACGTTTCTTATTAATATTGCTTATATTGATAAGTGTTAATTTTGAGTATAAACTTTGATTAAGTTTAAATCTGCTAGAACCAGTATAGTGATGATTCACCCCTCCTCTCTCAACACCAATTGAGACTAAAAATTGGTATCAGAGCATAGGTCCCTAGATTCAGAAGAGCTTAACAACTCAAGGGAAGACCCAAGATGATACGAAAGGAAAGCCCCAAGTTCTCTAAGGAGAATTACACATTATGGTATGGTAGAATGAAGCTCTACCTAAGATCCCTAGGAGGTTAATATTGGAATCATGTGAGCATAGAGTACAATGACCCTATAGGGGTTCTCACTGCAGATCAAATCAAAGAGAAGCAAGATAACATCACAACTATGGAGGTGATTGCTAGTACTCTATCTGATAACGAGTATGCTGATATTCAAGATCTGAAAACAATCTATGAGATGTGGAATAGGTTGAAGACTATTTATGGAGGAGATCCTCATGTACAAAAGGCTAAGGTGGACAGTTGGAGAGGTAAATTTGATGAGATGAGAATGTAAGAAGGAGAGAATATAGAACAGTACAACAAAAGAATAAAGGATGTGGTAAATTCCATCAGAAATGCTGGAGGAAAACTTGAGGAAGATGATGTGGTTAGCAAAGTCTTGAAAGCCTTGCTGCCACAATATTCCATAAGGGTTTATGCAATTCAAGAACTCAGATCATTGGGAATAGTTAATGTTACACTTGACTCCCTGATCGGTAAGTTGACTTCCTTTGAACTAAACAACTATAATAATAGTATGCCAAAGATTGATGCTGCCTTCAAATATTCCATGAAACTTGCACCAACAATGAGAAGAAAAGAAACTAGAAGTAGTTCTACTAGAACTGGTCATTCTCATTCTCATGACAACTTGTTTTCAGAAGAATAGGTACACAATGAGGTTGAAGCTCTAATAGCAAGAAGGTTGCCAAGAAGAAAAGGAAAGTACAGAGGTAAATTGCCCCTGAAGTGTTTCTCACAATAAAATAGGTCATATTGCACTAGATTTCTTGATAATGATAGGAAGGATAAAATTTAGAAGATACAAAGAGAAGAACAAGAAGGAGTTATCGATGAAGAATTAGAAGGATTTGATGGAGAAGGGATTGCATTTGTAGTGGTAAAGGAAGATAGCATAGAGAAAAGTGATATGGCATTGATTTCCAGTTCAAACCGGTGTGGAGACTGGGTAATTGACAGTGGTTGCACTCACCACATGATAGGTGATAGGAACAAATTCCTTAGAATGGAGGAGTGTGATGGAGGATTGGTGAGATTCAACAATGATGCTCCATGTACGGTAAAAGGTAAGGGATCTATAGCCCTAAATGATAAAACCAATTGTGAAGATGTTTACTGGGTAGAAGGGCTAACGTATAGTCTGTTAAGTGTTGCACAACTTAACAATAAGGGTTACCGGTTGGAGTTTAATGAAGGAATATGCAAAATAAGTGATAAATCAGGTTGTCTGATTGCTACCGGTAAACAAACTAGAGGTAATTTGTTCTACCTAGACACCACTATAGGAAGTTGCTTAATGGCAAAGATAGAAGATAGTTGGTTGTGGCACACAAGATTGTGTCATTTTAAATTTGATAGCATATCAAAGGTTAGTAAAATGAAGTTTGTTAGAGGTATGCCTAACATTATGAAACCTGAGAATGCTATGTACAAATAACATCAACTAGGAAAGTTTACCAGATCTATTTTCAGCAACAAATCTTATTCATATGAGAATGTGCTGGACTTAGTGCATACAAATTTGTGTGGTCCTATGAGGACTAAGAGTTTCTATGGGGAACGATACTTCATGTTGTTTGTTGATGATTTCTGAAGAATGATGTGGGTTGTATTCTTGAAAGAAAAATTTGAAGCCTTTCACATGTTTAAGGTCTTCAAGGCTCGAGTGGAGAGAGGAACCGGTAAGAGTCTAGAATGTTTGAGATTGGATAGAGGTGGAGAGTTCATAAAATAATATGAAGAATAGGGGATTATGAGGCAGATGTTTGCACCCATAACACCTCAGTAGAATGGGGTTGCTGAAAGAAGAATCATAACTCTAATTGATTGTACGAGGACTCTAATGATTCAAAAGGATATTCCACATGTCTTCTAGAGAGAAGCAGTGAGTACTCTTGCGTATACCTTAAACTAGATACAGGTGAAGAAGGGGATAAATAAGACTCCCTATGAATTATGGTGTGGATACTCACCCAATGTGAGTTACTTCAAGGTATGTGAAAGTAGGTGCTACATCAAGAGGGATGAGTACTCTGTAAAGTTTGATCCTAAGAGTGATGAAGGAATCTTCTTATGTTACTCCATAGAGTAAAGCATACCGATGTTTGAACAAACAGACCAGTAAGATTGTGGAGAGTGCAAATATCAGAGTAGATGAGTTCTTTGGGAAAAACATACAGGACAACAAGAGTGAACCAAAGGACTATCAAGGATTTGATTACACTGTACCGGTCGAACCTGCTATAGAGAATCCTAGTGTAGCTCCAAATGAGGAAGCATGCGAAGTAGAACTTGCACAACCGGTAGAAGAGGCTCCAATAAATGAACTGAAACCACCAAGGTATGTCAGACATAATCATTTAGCTGATAATATTATTGGTGACAAGAATGCAGGAGTATTGACTAGAAGAAAAGAAAGGGAGAGTACCTGTCTGCTCTCTAAAATTGATCCAAAACCAGCAAAGGAGGCTCTAAAAGATGAATACTGGATCAAATCTATGGAGGAAGAAATAGAGTAGATTGAGAAAAATGAAACTTGGACCCTTGTGTTCAGACCGGAGAACAAAAATGTGATAGGCACCAAATGTGTGTTTAGAAACAAAATTGATGAAACTGGTCAAGTAGTCAGAAACAAAGCAAGGTTAGTCTGCAAAGGGTATGCATAGGAAGAAGGTTTGGATTATGGAGAGAACTTTGCACCAGTGGCTAGATTGGAAGGGGTCAGAATCTTGCTTACTTATGCTGCTTACAGGAAGTTCAAGGTCTACCAAATGGATGTCAAATTGACATTCTTGAGTGATGTTCTAGAGGAAGAAGTGTACATTGAGCAACCAGAAGGGTTTTCTTTAAAAGATGAAAGAGATATGGTATGTAAGCTTAAGAAGGCTCTGTATAGGCTAAAACAAGCACCAAGAGCTTGGTATGAGAGACTACACTCATACATGATAAGTATAGGGTTCATGAGAACCAGTGACAACAATAACTTGTATTTGAAGAATGGAAAAGAAGGAAAACATATGATTGCAGAGATTTTTGTAGATGACATCATCTTTGGAGGAGATGATGAAATGAACAAAGGTTTTGCAGAAGAAATGAAGAAAGAATTTGAAATGTCCATGATCGGTGAAATAAAATTCTTCATTGGTATGCAAGTATCTCAGCTAAAGAATGGTATATTCATTAGCTAGACCAAATATATAAGGGAAATATTGAAGACCTTTGGAATGGAAGATTCCAAACCTGCTGGAACTCTGATGGTTACAGGTTGCAAGCTTTCCAAAGACGATGAGGCTAATGAAATGAATGAGACACTATACCGATCCATGATGTATAAGTTGCGGTATGTAGTGCACAGTAGATCGGATATAGCTCAAGTAGTTGGCTTGGTTGCTATATTTTTTGCAAGTCCTAAAGAGACTCATATGGTGGCGGTTAAGAGAATATTTGGGTACCTTAAGGGGACTGATGAGTATGGTCTCTGATATCCACATAATGGAAATTTCAACTTAAGTGTCTTCACCGATGCACATTGGGCAGGGAACATTGATGACAGAAAGAGCACTAGTGGAGGTGCATTCTTTCTTGGAGATAGGATTGTCTCATGGACAACCAAGAAACATAACTGTATCTCTCAATCCACAGCCGAGGTAGAGTATGTGGCTGTTGCAATCAACTATACACAGGTAGTATGGATTAAGAAGATCTTGGAAGGTATCCAAGAAAAGGTGAATAAACCTGTGGTGATACACTGTGACAATACAAGTGCCATCAACATATCAAAAAACTCGGTAATGCACTCTAAAACCAAGCATATTGCAATAAAATATCATTATCTTAGGGAACTGGTGCATGACAAAGAAGCTAGACTAGAATATGTGCCAACCAAGGAACAGGTTGTAGACATATTCACCAAGTTGCTACCTAAGGATAATTTTGAGTATCTCAAAGGTAAGATAGGGGTAATTCCCCTACATGCTCTAAGATGAGTGAATATCGAAACAACATCAATCCGGTATGATTTTACTACAAATTCAATGTATTTGGATTGATGATTATAGACTACTCCTGTTAGGGGGAGCAGTCATTCCAGTATGTGAAATAGGATGTCTAGACTACACCTTTGGCATTGATGTCAAAGGGGGAGTGAAGTCAGATGGAACATGAAGGGAGATAAAGTCATATGTGACATGAATGGAAGCCAGTAAAAGGAGGAGATTCTATATCGATACAACAAAAGCAGAAGTGACTGGTTGCTAATAGAGAAGTTTGAAGTGTTGCCATAAATGCTAAAGGGGGAGATTGTTGGCATAACTGATGGTGTTGGCACACCCAATTCATTAGTTAGTATTATCATTGATGACCAACACTTACCAGTAAAAAAGACCAAGCTCATAGGAAAGGAGGTGTGGTAAACCTCAATGGTTTACTCATGGCTGTAAACAATATGGAGGATTCAGTGCTTCCCTAATACGCATTATTGACACACTTAAGCAGTGTGTTGGTCGAAGACTAGTCAGTTGAAGGATAAACAAAGTAGATGATCAGTTAGTCAAGCATCTGATAGGTGTTGAGATCAGTTTCTTAAACGGGTAGTTGAAATGATGATGTGGTCACAAGAGGTGACTCAGATTGCAGTTTATTAGTCTTATGCATGACCGAAACACTCTGGACAGACATGTGATTAGTCTAATTGATGATTAGTGACCAGTGGCAAAAGTTGAAGAGTTAAACTGGTGAACTGATGATACAGGTTGAAGGATGATATCCACCGAGAATCTCAAAGAAGTGACTAGTAAGTTGGATGCGATGACCAAAGGTGAGTCAGTCAAGATGAGATATCATCAAACAAATCGCTATTAAAGTCTACAACAGTTAACAACCAGTTAAGGCAAGGTTTGTGTGGATTTATTGGTTCGCATTAAAAAGATAGAACATGACCAAGAGGTTGCTGAAATTATGAGTTGTGGTGGCAGATAAGGATGAGTTGCTGGCGAGAATGATGGAGAGTGCGCAAAGAAAGTGCAGGAAGATTTGAATTTTAAATCTACTAAGTTTTAGGTTTGAACTCATTTAGGATACATGAGTTATGTGTTGGAAAAATATGGTATAAAGGTTTTTGGTGAAAACCAGAAAGTTTGATCGTAAAATTGCTAAGTGTAATTTTGAAGAGAGGTGATCCAACAAGGTGAGAAGAGTTCAAAACTGCTAAGTAAATAGCAGAGTGGCGAAGAGAGTGTGCGGAGCTCAGATAGTATGAAGAGTAGAGAAAGAATGCAGAGCAAGAGAAATGCAGAGCATCGGTAGAATGCATAGAAAGTGAAATGTAGAGGACCAGTAGAGTGTAGAAAAAGTGTAACCAGTGGTCAAAACACAGAGCTTCAATTGGACCCGATTAAGCTAAGAGTAGCTATTATAACAGATCATTCTCTCTATTGTTTTTTAATAAATATAACAGTAAAATCGGTTGATCGGATGGACTTTAACAGGTCCCTTTGTAAAATCCCTTAACCGGGTGACATCTTAATTGATGATCCTAAGTCCTTTAATAAGGCTACCTCTAACAAGGTAAAGGTTCTAATAGGCCTTGAAAAAAATCCCTTAACCAGGTGGCACCTAACAATGTCTTTGTAATCTCCTAACAAGGATGGCTCCTCACCAGGCGTACTCTAGAAGAGTGCAGATTTTGTGAGTTTCTACTCACACCGTGGTTTCTCCCATTTTGGTTTCTACATGATAAACCTTGGTGTTCATGTGTGATTTATTTTATGTGTGCATGTTTCTTATTAATGCTACTTATACTGATAACTGTTAAGTTTGAGTAGAAACTTTGATTAAGGTTAAATATGCTAGAACCGATATAGTGTCGATTCACCCCTCCTCTCTCAGCATCGGTTGGGACTAACAAAATGTTTCCAAATGGATTTGAGGGTGGAGGATAGGTTGAGAATAAAAGGTGAACAACAAGGTAGGGGAAGAGGAGGCAAGAACTTTAGAGGAAAAGGAAAATTTTGGGGGAAGAGGACAATCTCAAAAATCCCAAGGTGAGTCTAGACAACAAGAACAAAGTGGAGACTGGGGTTCAAGAGGAGGCTTTAGAGGAAGGAGACCCAATGGAAGGGGTAGATTTGGAGGAATAGGAAGAGGTCCTAGTGTCTTCATAGGGAGATGCTTTAATTTCAACCAAGTAGGGCACACTGCAAGCAAGTGTCTTGAGAAAGCCTCAAACTCTCATGGAGGAGAGAGGAGGAACCAGTTGATTCAAGAAAAAGATTGCCGGTGTCAATTCCCCAATTGGAAGTGCAGCCCCAACCCATGATGGAGAAATATTCATGATGAGGAGAACCATGTTGAAGGTGCCTCAAGTGAAATAACCCCTCCAGAGGAAGACATTGTTTAGAACCATGTGCAAGGCCTATGGTAAGCTATGTAAGGTAATAGTTGATTCAGGTTCTACTAAAAATTTGGTTTCCACAGAGATGGTAAACAAATTAAAGTTGAAAAGGTTACCTCATGCTAACCATTATAAGGTGTCATGGTTGAATAAGGGGCAATAGGTCATAGTGGATGAACAATCATGGGTAGAGTTTGAGATAGGGGAGTATAAGGATATAATATTGTGTAATGTAATGCCCATGGATGCTTGCCATCTATTGTTAGGATGTCCATGGAAATATGATGTACAATCCCAATATGATGGGAAAACAAACTCTTTTCTCATAACCAAAAATGGGAGAAAATACAAGATGGATCCTTTATCAAATGAGAGTGTGGATATGAACATTGGGTCAAGTGTCATGTTAGTGAGTGGAAAGGAATTTATAGATATCCTAAAGGAAGAAGGAACCCCCAGGTATGCTCTAATTTTGAAGCCCAAAAATAGTCCTAATGTGCCTAGTAACGATAAGGAAGATGTTCCCAAGGAGGTGCAACAATTGTTGGACAGGTATAAGAGTATAATGGTGGAGGAAATGACTAACACCTTGCCACCCATTAGGGACATAAGCCATCAGATTGACTTCATACCAGGGTTTATATTACCAAAAAAACCAGCTTATAAGATGACTCCATCTCAGAATGAGGAGATTGCCAAGCAAGTGCAAGAATTGTTGGATAAGGGGCTGGTGAGAAAGAGTCTCAGTCCATTTGCTGTCCTAATAGTCCTAGAACCTAAAAGGGATGGTAAATGGAGACTTTGTACTAATTCTAGAGCCATCAATAGGATTACCATAAGATATAGGTTTGCTATGCCTAGAATTGAAGACTTAATGGAGTGTTTGGGAGGGGCTTGCTACTACTCCAAAATTGATCTCAAGAGTGGGTATCATCAAATTATAGTAAGGAAAGGGGATGAATGGAAGAAAACCTTCAAGACAAATGAAGGTCTTTATGAGTGGATGGTGACGCCTTTTGGGCTATCCAATGCCCCGAGCACATTTATGCACCTCATGAATGAGGTATTGAAGGAATTAATTGGTAAATTTGTTGTTGTTTATCTTGATGATATTATTGTGTTTAGCAAGACAAAGGAGGAGAATTTGGAGCACTTCAACCTTGTTTTGAAGAAGTTGCATGATGAAAAGTTGATGATCAACATGGAGAAGAGTGTCTTCATGATGGAGGAGCTTGTCTACCTTGGTTTTGTAATCTCCAAGGGGGATTTGAAGATGGATCCAACAAAGGTGGAAGCTATCTTCATAGCCAACACCTAAGATAGTAGGTGATGTGAGGAGTTTCCATGGGTTGGCAACATTTTACAGGAAGTTCATCAAAAATTTCAATCATATATGTGCACCTATCCTAGACACAATCATGGGAGGTCAAAAATGTAAGTTTTCTTAGTCAAATAAAGAAAATGAATCTTTTGAATATCTAAAAAGGAGAGTAGCATAGCAGCCCATAATTGTTTTACCTGATTTTAACAAGTTGTTCATAGTGGAGTGTGATGCTAGTGCCATAGGGGTTGTCTTGAGTCAAGAGGGAAAACCGGTGGCTTTCTTTAGTGAGAAACTCAATGATGCTAAAAGGAAGTATTCTACATATGATTTGGAGTTGTATGCTATGGTACAAGCCTTTTACCTATGCTCTCAGTTTTCTGAATGGACAGGAGAAGCTTAGTCACAAGCATATGAAGTGGGTTGAACATCTTCAAGCCTACACATTTACCATCAAACACGAGAAGGGGCAGGCCAATAAAGTGGTAGATGCATTGAGTAGAAGGGTGTGCATGATGCAAGAAATTCAGTTGCAAAGTGTGGGAATTGATTCCCTCAAGCGAATGTACAAGGATGATGAAGATTTCAGTGAGATATATGAGGTTTGCACTCGATTTTCAGATTCTTATCATTCTGATTTTTTTGAGTTTTTGTTGCAGCAGGGGTTGTTTTTCAAAGGGAGCCAGTTGTGTATCCCTAAATGCTCCATGAGGGAGAACATTATCAAGGAGAAACATTGTGGCAGTTTGGGAGGTCACTTTGGGCTTGATAAAACCTTAGAATATGTGAAGATTCACTATTTTTGACCAAAGTTGCAATCAGATGTCAGGAAGTTTGTTGAAAGTTACATCATATGCCAAAGAGCTAAGGGAACATCATCAAATGCAAGTTTATATCAATCACTCCCTATTCCTAATAGGCCATGGGAGAGTATCAACATGGGTTTTATTTTGGGTCTTCCTAGGACTCAAAGAGGCTTTGATAGCATTTTTGTTATGGTAGATAGATTTAGTAAGATGGTTCACTTTTTGCCATGTAAATGTATTAATGATGCTTCCCATATTGCTGGCTTATTCTTCAAAGAAATTGTTAAAATCCATGGTTTGCCTCTCAACATTGTGACTAACAGGGACCCTAAGTTTGTGGGCCACTTTTGGCGTACATTGTGGAAGAATTTGGGCACTCAATTGTCCTTTACATCAGCCTATCACCCTCATACTAATGTCCAAACTGAGGTAGTGAATAGATCATTGGGAAATCTTCTTAGGTGTCTTACAATGTAGCATGGAGAAGCTTGGGATATGATCATCCCTCAAGTTGAATTTTCTTATAATGATTCTATCAATAGATGCACATGAAGAAGTCCTTTTGAGGTGGTCTATGGGATTCATCCTAGAGGTATTCTTGAGTTAAGGGATTTACATGGATTGGAAAGAAGAAGTGCTCAAGGAGAGGATTTTGCATTGGCCATGAAAGACATTCATGAGAAGGTAAGAGAAACTCTTCAAAAGAACACTGAAAAGTACAAAGAGAAAACAAATGAGAGGAAGAGAGATGTGCAGTATAAGGTGGGAGACTTGGTGATGGCACACTTTAAGAAAGAGAAACTTCCAAAGGGGTAGCCAACCAAGTTTCTCATGAAGAAGCTTGGTCCCTGCCGGATTGTACATAAGTTTGGTTCTAAATCCTATGAGATTTAACTTCCTAAAGGCTTAGGAATATCACCCATTTACAATGTTTCAGATTTATTTCCTTACAAAGGTGATGTTGCAGGTTTAGATGCAGGTTTTCAATTAGAAGGAGATGAAGGTCGGGTTAAGGATCTACCACCTTGCCAACCCTTGAAGTTGGAGAGCATCTTGGACACCAAGGTGGTCAAGAAGATTAGAAAGAAGACTTATAAGGAGTCCCTTGTCAAGTGGAGTGGATTGCCTGATGAATATTCCACATGGATGATCAAGGATGACATTCAAAAGCATGGACATTTTGTTACAGACCTCATTCCTTAAGAGACTTGAGTTTTCTATGCCCCCCACAAGTATGGTGCAGGAGCACCTTGCAGACTTCAAAGACCATTTGAGAAATGAAGGCTCTTAGAGGTATCTATAGTTTCCTTGAATTTTTTGAGTTGTAATAAGGTCTTTTAATACCATTCATTTTGTTTTGATTGTCCATGTAAGGCTTTGGTGCCATTTTGTAGTGTGAACTTCTTAGGACCTATTTGGTCAACCATGGTCAAATGACATCCAAAATGCCCAATTGAGGAAAGAATTGTATTTTGGCTCCTATGTGACCTATTTGTAAGGTTTATGGTGTGTCCTAATAGGTTACATAGGAAAATGTCATAGATTGTCAAGTTTTGTGCCAAGTTGTCAAGTTTGGATGACAACTTTTGTTGTCAACTTGTAACTAATGTCCCTCCAACGACTACTTAGTTCAAGTTTCAATTGGAGTTAGTTGAGGAGGTTGGAGATACATTTATTAAGGCCTTGGAGGTCAAGAAGGAAGGATTGATGAAGTTCTGATGAAGTTTTTGAAGTAAGACAATGATCAAATTCAATAAACACTCAGAAATTTACATAAATTCACTGTAACATTGCCTTGTATGGTCATTGTACGGACTCCATGTGTAGGATAAATAATTGATTTGAATAGGAATATATGTTGATGTTCATTTGGATTTGATTTGGCAGGAAAAGACTAAGAATTATGCGAGATATCCACATTTTTGTGAAAGGTGTTTTGAAAACCCTGCAAAACCAGGGTTTCCGAGGAATTGTTTTCTTAACCCGCCATTCCTTAGGCCAAATTGGCTCAAATTTAGGGGAATGTTAGGGGAGAAAATTTAATTTAATATTTAAAAAGTTTTTGAGTGGGCCATTGAACTACTGGATTTTGGGATCAAGCCCTAGGCTAGGCATCCTCATGTGACTAGTCGGTTTTGACTGCTAAAAATTGTGCAGAGGTAAAACCAGGGGTGTTGGACACTATATAATGGTTTATTTTGTGTTTTGGGATGTTTGAATACCTTTACCATCCATTTGTGTCATTAGATCAAGCCTTTGTTGTGTGGTTGCTTTGTAAAAGTGGCCTAAAAGCCCTATTAGGCCTCCTGTAGTAGCAACATTTGACCCAGTCAATGCAAGAGTTGGGGTTTGAGTTTTGGAAGTGTTTTGTGACACCAAAAGAGGCATCAAAAAGTTTTAGGAGTTTGGGGTTTCATTAGGAGAATTTCATTTTTTTGTCCTTAAAGGCTCAAACCAGGGCTACAAGGAATAGGTGTCTTGTAGAGGGCAAGCCACCTTGATTGAACCTGTACAAACAAAGGGTGTTGTCTTGGTTGTTGTCAATGTTTATAGGTTTGGATAAGAGGTTATATAGGGTCCATACCTATTCTGCAATGGTGGATGTGTTATAATCCAATTTGGTCATAGGTGACCACAGGAGAGTAGGTGTCAAGGAGAGACTTGATGTGAGAAATTGTATCTCAATGAGTTGTTTAGGGATCAAGAAGGGCCCCATTGAAAAAAGGAAAGTGTAGAGGTGTTCTTGTATGTTGTTGATAGGATTGTCCAAGAATCATTGAATGCAGAGACCTTAATTGAGGGTCTTGTAGAGTGAGTTTGTGTGAGAAGTCTTTGTTCCTTGGGGCTCTGCATAAGAAATTTTATCTAGATTGCATCAAGGTAAAAATATACATGTTTTTGGAATAGATATGCTGGGCAGAAGAGACATTGATAGACATACATATTGGTCTCATGAATATCAAGGTGAAGAATACACAATTCATTCATGATAATACAAGGAACAACATGAACAATAAATTTATATTTAGAATTGGTGCCATTAGTCGAGCTCTTGAAAATGTAACAATGCCATGTCATTCTTCCCTTCTACTACTTGTACCAACAAGAGTTACAACATTCAATATAGGGGCCTCTATAGTCCATTCAAAATTGAGAATCCTAGTACGAGATTTTGTTCAGCTAGAAGGAACAAGACTTACAAGTTTTCAAGAAGATATAGCACATATAAGATACATTTTGATTAATGAAATGAGCTTCATTAGTCAAAACATGCTAGAAAACAAAGATTCTCGAATTTGACAAGCATTCCCACAAAATGCACACATAAGTTTTGTAGGTAGACCTTTTATTATGACTAATGAAGATAATTATTTTATATTATATTTAATTTAATTCATATCTATAAAATTTATATAATATTACTCCATAATTTTATAATATATTTTGTCAATCATCTTTCAAGTATATCTATGATTTTGGCTAGATATTTGGGTCGATTGCCTCCAGTCAATGATAGATCCACATATGACAGCAACAATTGAGAAAATTTTATGTGGGATGAATTCAAAACTATGGTTACATTAGATAAAATATTGAAACAAGATGGAGAAAACAACCAACAACAAAGACTTTGTCAACTTTTGACAAATCTAAGAGATGCAAACCCAAAAATTAATGACTGGAGGTTGCTTATGACAAAAGCCCCAGGTAATAAATTGTACAAGTAATTCTACATTTAACTATACTGTCCATTTGTTCTCCACAAATGAAAATGTTCGTAATCATACCAAAAAAATGTTATATTCATTGAAATGTCCTATTGCGCATAGTCTTACAACAAAAGTAGGAAGCGTACATCAACCAAAAGATTATTCTAACGATAAAGTTGATCTACAAATTTTAGTAAGTGATAATTCAAGAGTGATATTGACTTCAAATCTTTGCATAATATTTAACAAATATTGTTATTATACCTCTAAAAAGTATGATATTGCCTTTATCTCATTTTAATTATCAATAATACAAATTTAATAAAAATTAAATAAAAAATATCATCTTTCATTGAATTTAATTTCACCTTATACTTCATCATTGATTATATAAATATTCCATATCTTCAAAATTGATATCTCTCGACGTACTTTACTGAGATTTTTTAAAATATAGGTATGCTAGTTTAAATCTTCTAAAAGACTATGAGTCATACCATGTGCTAGTGTAGGTTTTTTATTTTCCTTATGTTAGGGAGTATTTATTTTTCCTATACATATTATTTAAGCTTGCTTAGGTTATTAGGAGTGGTTAATATGAGGACACGTGTCGAAATACTTCAACTACATGTGTAGCTCTCCACCTCATATGAGTAGTTGAGTTACACACCCTTTTTTGGCTTGTTGTGCCACCTCTCATAGCCACAATTTTGTCATTTCCTAAGTGGGTTATGGGGTAGTTGGGTTTCTCACCCTCTTTTGGCTTTATATGCCACCTCTTATAACTCCTTTTCTATTTTTATTTAAGGAGGTTATGCCACATGTTTTGTCATTTACCAAGTAGGTAAAAGCCTCCCACCTTTTATTGGGTAGTAGGTAAAACCTCCCACCTTTTATGGGGTAGTAGGTAAAACCTCCCACTTTTTATGGAGGTGGGAGTTAATGCACCTCTTGGTTGTATATGATATTAATTTTCTATATAATAAGCACTATACTCTCACCTTCACTAGTTCAGTGATAGCTCGGTGAGAGTCTTCTCCAAAATTCTCTTTCGTCTTTATTTTTTCTCTCATAGGAGAATTATCTTCATTCAGCTATTTTGATCTTCGATCATCTATTGCTTGGGGAGTTTCATGTGATCTATGACCAACATCAGATCCTAGCTCGATTCTCGTTTCTCAAAGAATCTAACATTGTATCAGAGTCATGTTTTCTGGTATAGATCATTGTTTTTTTATATATTTGAGAGATTTGAGACTATTAGATAACTAATATTTTCCTTAAAAAACCAATTATGCTCTTCTCCTACATTCTCATGTGACCTGGAGAACCTGAACAGTTTAAAGGAAAACAACTTCTAGATTAATCTGGTTTATTATATATATGTGTGTTCCTTGAGATCTAGATGAATGCAACATTTTGGTAATATTGGAGGCTTCTGTAGCATTTCCAGAGTGTCCAAAAGGCTAGAGAAAGTCAAAAGTGAGTTTTATTTCACCAAAATCAGAGTTTGGAGGACACAGTAAAAAAATCAGAGAAATAGTTTTACTGGAGCTATTTTCATTTCGACTTTAGTGTTCAAGCTTCCATTCATTTTTAGGAAAAAGTATTTCTGGGTTTTTTTCCCAGCATCGTAAACTTCTTGGTTTCTAATGGTGTTCCCATAAAATTAATACTTTTTGCAGAAATCAAGTTTGAATAGGGCCTAAGCCATTTTTTTAGCATGCAAATTCAACAACCTTTCTTAAAAATTGTATAACTTTTGCCTCGGGTGTCAGATTTTTGCAAATGATACTTGACGGAAAGATGGAAATGAGAACTTTCCATTTTTGTAGGTCTCATTCAAATTTTATGTCTGTTTAAATCAGATATTGTAGGTTGAATCAACTGCATTTTCTTTCTTGAACATGTCATATCTTTCACCTCACAACTTTGTTTTTCAAAAACGAATAGTTGTTGGAAAGGTATTGAGATGAATTGAGCAGCTATAAGACTATTTTTTTTCAGATCTTATATCAAATTTACTTGTATTAAACATTTCTATTTTTTGGCCATTGGAGCCTTAGGGAGCATTGTAATCTGATAAAAGGCCTTGTAAACACACTAATTATAAAGTGTCAACCTTGTAATTTTTTTTTTTTTTTGGGGGGGGGGTGATTTTTGAGACTAGCGGAAAGGGAGGGGTGTCTCTTGTGTCTTCTTTCTTGCACTTTTCCTGATTCTTTGCAATCTTCTTTTCTGTTATCATAGATGCATCTACAGTTCCCCTTTTAACACCATATAATTATTTTGAATGGATATATGAGATGATAATATATCTAAAAATACATGGATATCATCGTGTTACTATGGGACTTGAAACTGAACCTCAAGATGCTATAGAAAAGATTAAATGGTTTAATAAATGTGATGAAGCTTTTGGTACTCTATGTATGTCAGTCTCCCCTGACCTTCTTTTTCACATTGAATCTGCCACTACACCAAATGCAGTGTGGACCACTTTGGAAAACCTCTTTGGTAAGCAAGATGAGCTAAGAGGTCATCAATTGGAGAATGAACTCATAGGGTTGAATCCAACCAATTTTGATATTATTCAAGACCTCTTCACTAAAGTCAAGTCTATAAGATTGCAATTGAAATAGTGTGGAAGGAAGAAATGTGATAAGCAATTGATCTTGAGTATTATTTCTAAGCTTGGTCCTAACTATTAAGTGTTTGTTTCTACATTCTATGCTATGAAATGTGCCCTAGGTACCCCATTCAAAATGCCCTCTCTAGATGAATTTACTATAGAACTCACTAGGGAGCAGGACAAATTGGTTCAAATGGGTACAATAAAACCCTCTAAGTCACATGCCTTAGTTGTAAATCAAGGCACACAAGAACAAAAAGGGTCTAGTAAGAAATATAAGAAACAAAAGAACCAAGGAGAGAAGAAGAAAGATAAAAAATCTTCTACTTCAAAAGCAGATAATCAGATCTCTTCATCAAAAGGTGAACAACCTAAGAAGGAGAAGCTCAAGTGTTCTTATTGTAAGATGTCTGGTCATGATGAATATAAGTGTTTAAAAAAACAAGTTGATCACCTTTCAAATCTTCTTGAAAAGAATAATATCAAGGTGCCTGATTCAGTCAAACAGAGTTCATCAGAAGGATCTTCTAAGGACACAGATAAGAGTAAGGGGAAAGGAAAGGGTAAGGCCCTAGTTTATGTTGCTTCACAACCCAATCCTTGGATAATTGACTCGGGTTCTTTTAACCACATGGCTTCTTCAGAAGATGATTTCACCTCTTTGGAGCCAAGTTCTATGCCTTCCATCCTAATGGGTGATGACACTCTTGTTGAAGTGCATGGGAGAGGGTATGTTGATGTGGATGAAGGAACATTTCAAGATGTTCTTTGTGTTCCATCTTTATCATCTAATCTCCTATATGTTTATCATATCACTGACACTGGTTTAGGCAAGCGAGTTGAGTTCACACTAGATGTAGTGGTAATCAGCAAAATGCATAATGGGTCTACTATTGTTGTGGGAAAAGAAGATCATAATTCCCAATTATGTAAATTTTCTCTCTTTGTTCTTGACTCTCCTTCAACAGTTTTACTCACTCATGTAGATGAGGTGAGTTATTTTTGGGACCAATAGTTTGGCCACTTCAACTATCGTTACTTGCAATGGCTCAGTCAACAGGACATGGTTTGAGGGTTACCTTCTATTCAATTTTCTGATGGAGTTTTCCAAGGATGTATTCTTGGTAAGTGTAGCGTCCTAAAATTGTGACACTTGCAATTTCAACCGCATTTGGGTCTTCACAATGGCGACGCAACACTAAACCTGAATGGAGACCCCGGAACTTGCTCATTGCATCAAAAACTGCATTTTTCCAGCACCCTGGCCTGATCCTCCTTGCACCCTGCTGTCCCGGGAGGTGGGACCAGAGCGCCTAGCGCCCTGGTCCTTTAGGACCATGGCGCCCAGCGCCCTGGTCCCCCAGGACCATGGCGCCCAGCACCCTGGTCCCTGGCCCTCTTTTGGGCCCGGTCTCCTATGGGACTTCGGGTCTTTTTGTTTGCAATTTGGAAAATAACATTTCCTGGTCAGCCTAAGGTCGGGAAAATCAGTCTTTTAACCCTAATCGGCAAGTATATAAACTACATTTCCTCTCCCATTTGAAGGAGGAAGGACATATGTGTACAAGACGCGGAAACGATATTCAAACATTCAAGCATTCCTTCAAGCAATTGATCATTCTAAGTCTCCATTCAAGGCTAAGTGTTGCATTCAAGACAAGGATTCAACCATTGAAGAGGAGATCACAACATACAACATACAACATACAACATACAACAAACAACATACAATAACATCTATACCTTCGCATATAAGGATACAAACATCCATACAACAAGGTATTAGTACTTGTTTTACATTACATTTACAACATTTCTCATTTCTTGGTTAATTCCAAAACTGGGGTTTGACCTAAGGGCAAACTCCTAATCCCTAACCCCCCAATCATCTTCGCTTTTCTGTGTGTAGGTTGCAGGTACGCGGCTGAAATTGAAGATCTGGAATCCTTGTGCAGAGACGAACAGATCCCCCTTCGTTTCGCGGATTTTTCGGAGGACCGTGTGCACGTCGGGCGCCATCGTCCCGTCAACTTTTGCTCAAATTTGCAGGACAGTGCCGTCTCGACATTTTACTACTAATTCCAGGTCCGCAGCTTCATATCATATCCCTATCTCTATTTATAAGTGAATCTTTCTTGCTTCTACATGCATTCCTAGTTCAATCTTTCTATCTACATTCTTTACAAAAGAGGGTATCCTTGCTATCACAACCCTTGAAACTCATATAGAATCCAATCTTGCATTGCGTGGGATTGGATCTTGTGGGTTTCAACCCCTCTTTTGAATGTAAAGTCCCTTCTAAGTGAAAACCATCAACCCTAGCGACTCTCCCTTCTCTCTCCTTGGAGTTGGGGAGGGGAGAACGACTAGGGTTCGATTTTTCCGCTTTACATTTTGGTGAACTCAACGTGAAGATCCTTTCTGATTATTCATAGTTAGATCTGAAAATTGGATTCCTTGATTACATTTCCATGTTTGATCTTTTGCAAAATTTTAGAGGTTAATTGCATAAAAACCCTAAATTTTCTTTTTAAGTAATTAAACTTGTGAAATGTTTAAATGTTAATGCTTGTTTTAGATCTGCCCTTCTATTACAAATTATCAATTCATATTTGTGCTTTAATTTTGAAAATTAAGTGGTTAAATATCAAAACCCTAATTTTTTAGACCTTCTTGATTCAACCTTTGACTGATAATTTCACTAATCAAAACATATCCAAATCGGCTGTAACTTTGGATTCCGCAATAAAATCATAATATCTTTCATCCCTGAAAATTTGGAAAAAAGTTGCGAGGATCGTGTGCACCCCGAGCGCCATCGTCCCTGACATTTTTTCCGAAATTTCAGGAGCTAGATCTTACTGTACTTTTCTGCTAAAATCCAGAATTTTGGCTGATTTTATCAACTTTAACACTTTCAAAATTACAGTCAAAGTTGGTCTAGCGATTGCTTGGATTGAGGCTTCTAATCATTCAAAAAATTTTGAAATTGAAATTTGTGTCAAAATTGTGTTTCTTACAGTCCTAAATCTGAAAAGTGTGTTATCATTCATTCGAAATTTCAGTGATTTATCCGAATTTTTTGCAATTTGTGACTTTCGAAATTAAGTGCTTAATTACAACAACTTTGATTTCCGCTTTCAAAATTGAATTTTGCGTGAAATTGAGTCAATTTTCAAATTTCAAAACTTGCATTGCTTTTGGTATTCCCTCTAAAATCATAAAATTCAAAATTTTAGTTTCCCTCTCTTTTTCAAAATTCAAATTTTGCATTTTTCGACAATCTTGGTAGGGTTCAATTTTGAGATTGCAACTTTAATTTGGCCTATCTATAGATCATAAAATCACTCAATTTTTTCAGGTTAGCTGTAAAATCATCATAACTTTCATCCCTGCAAATTTCGAAAAAAGTTGCGAGGACCGTGTGCACCCCGAGCGCCACGGTCCCGGACATTTTTTTCGAAATTTTGGGAGATTGTCCTGATTGTATTTAACAGCTTAAATCTAGAAGATTGGCTGGTTTTACTGAAATTTGCTACCTCTAAAATTCAAAATCTTCTCTCTTTCTTTAGTGCATGAGTTTTACAACAATAAGTCCTACTTACACTATTCCCGTTAGACGAAGCCTTAGAATTAAGTCCTTCCAAGGTTTAATTACTGAGGAGATGGAACCTAATTTGAATGGCCTTTTTAACGAGGACCTGGGTAATTCCTCTAATCCTCTTAATGATGAAGAATCTCTCCATGAGGTTTCTATAGAACAACTTTCAAAATTGGATAACCAATTTGATGATTTTCGACAATGGATGTCTCAAGAATACCCTGATAGTCAAGCTCTTCCTTTAATTGAGGGTCTAAAACATATGCTTCAAAGTGATAAGAATGGAATTGATATTTTGTGTGGTATTGCACACATTGTGGATTCAAATGTGATGCCTATGAAGAGTTGTGCTGAAACCCTAGGTTATACACAACCTCCTACTAAAGACAATCATTCTATTCCTTTGACGACTCCTATTGCTAGTATACCTACTTTTACATCAAACATAATGACTACTTCAATACAAGACATTCCTCCTATGATCACTAGTCATGGGGGCAATCCCTCTTCTTCAATCAACCCTCTTCCTTCATTCAATCCGACTTCTTCATCCATTCCTTCAATGAGTGTTCCTCTTATATCTCCACAAATGAACATGACGCAAGGGGGCAATTCATTTAACCATTCCATTCCTCCTTGTAGTGTTCCTCCTGTCCAATCATCCCCTATGACTAACTATCATAGTGTCCCACCACCTTACTCTCTACCTTCTTTCAATAACATAACACCTCCATCACAATCTAACACGTCTAATATGAACTCTTCGACTGAAGCGACCATTAACAGTCTTGCACAAACTGTCTCTTCTTTACAACAACAAATTGCCTCTATGAATCAATCTAAGTTTAGTGTGCCCACATTTGATGTTGCGAGCCCACTTTCTCTTGACATTGTTCGAGCTATCCCCCCTAAACATGTTGAAATTCCGCATTTGGAGCTTTATAATGGTAAAGGTGATCCTCTAACACATGTTAAGACCTTTCAAACAATATGTACTGATTTTGCTTATGACCAAAGGTTGCTTGCAAAATTGTTTACTAGAACATTAAGAGACAAAGCCCTACAATGGTATTGCTCGTTGCCTTCCTATTCTATTACTTCTTTTGAACAACTTGCAAATGCTTTCATTCAACAATTTCAAAACAATATAAGTCCTAAAGTTACTTTGATTGATTTAATGCATTGTAAACAAGGTGTTAAAGAAAAAGTGACTGATTTCATTGGTAGATATAAGCATTTGTATGCTCAAATTTCTTTTCCAGTGCCTGACAATGATATTCAAAGAATCTTTATTTCTAATTTACAAAAAGATATTCGAGACAAACTCCTGTTTTCTGAGTTTACTTCTTTCCAACAGTTGTGTTCAACTCTTCACAATTATCAACTGACTGTGAGTCAAATGGAACAATCAAATCCTATGGCTCCGAGTGATAAGGGTGATAGTAGTCAACAACCATTTGGGAAGTTTAAACCGAACAGAGAGTCCATTAAATTCAATGAAAACATCATCAACAACAATGTGAATGCAGCATCAGGTGTGTCTCCTATTTCTAAGTTTTTCAAGAGAGAAAGAAAGTTTACTCCTTTGAATGAATCATTGCATAGTATTATGAATAAGTTATTGGAACAAAATGTGCTTACTCTTCCTCCTATAAGGCAAATTGATCCTGCAAAGATTAATTCACCTTATTTTGATAACAAATCTTTTTGTCAATTTCATCGTCAACCTGGGCATGATACTGAAAAATGTTTTGCTTTAAAGGGTAAAATTCAAGATTTGATTGATAATAATACTATCTCTGTTTCTGGTGTGAATGATAAAGGCAACACATCTGTAGCTCCTCCTAACCAAAATCTTCAGATTTTTACTGATCCATTACCTTCTCATACCTCTAATGCGATTGATACTACTGATTCCTCTGTCTCACCTGATGATCTTGTGTCCATGACTCCGAATGTGATTAACTTTGTGGAGCAGCAGAAAATCCCTAAAGAACTTTCCATCACCTTTGATTCTAGCGAAACTATCAGGGCACCTGATGGTCCTTTATATATAGTTGCAAAAGTAAAAAATACACCTTGCCATGGAGTGCTTATTGATCCTTCTTGCATGGTTAATATCATTACTGAAGAATTTCTTTTTACTTTGCAATTGAATCAAGTGATCTATGATGAAACAAATGTGGTTGTGAAATTATTTGATGCATTTTCTTCTCCTGCAATTGGTTCTATTACATTACCTATTGAGGTCCATAACAAATCCCTTGATGTGGACTTTGCTATTATTCCATCATCCGAACAATTTCGTGTGAAGCTAGGCTATCCTTGGCTATCTTCCATGAAAGCTATTGCTTCTCCTATTCACAAGTGTTTGAAATTTCCCCATAATGGTGAAGTTGTTACTGTCAATCATAGTCTCTTTAAACCAGCTGAAAGAACTTCTAGCGTTCCTATTGATTACTTTTGGCCTAAACAATTCCAATCTCTTCCTCTGCGAAGTGATCATCTTTTCAAATCTTATCAAAAGTGGAAAAAAGATATGATCCTATCTCTAAGTGAACCTAGAACACCCAAACTTGACATTCCTATCATTCTTGAGAAGGAAGTTCTTCCTTTGAAAGATAAAACTAATGTCTTTCCTCAAGAAGATTCCCAACCCATTCCTATGGATGTGACTATGCCTATATCTAATAAACTTCCTAAAAGTAGACCTATACCTCCTTGTCATGATAGACTTGGTCTCCTTCCTAAACCAAATATTCCTCCCTTATATGGAGCAGTTCCTCCTCCTTCCTCTTATGGAGAGAAGAGACCTTCCTCTTCTCCTATTATTCAACCTAAGAGACCACAACCTAAACACCCAAGTGATAAGGATGAGAACATTCCTCCTCCTCAATCTCCTAATCTTCCTACTAAGACTAGACGAAATCATTCTGCACGTGAACGCCGATGAAAGCGTCGTCTTAGAGCTCAGGCAGCTGCTTCTCAAACTTTGCAATCCCCAAAAACACCTTCAACAAGCATTATTCCATTTTCTCCTCAGCCGACGATTGAGCCGAAATCTCCTAAACATAAGATGCATGATGGCCTTGATCCTGTGCGAGTTAAAGATCCTATTTTCATAAATCTTGATGATGATATAGATGAAAATGTTATTCATGATGCAAATGTTACTCTTGTTCATTCTGATAGTGAATATGAACTTGTTGATATTGATAACCATTTATCTAATGAATTTTCTAAAGCACTTATCCTAGCTCCTAGACAAGAACACCGTGGCTTGGGATATGAACATAGCCCTTGTTTGGATCTTGTGATAGCTCCATCTGCTGTGT
This sequence comes from Cryptomeria japonica, assembly GCF_030272615.1. Taxonomy (NCBI): domain Eukaryota; kingdom Viridiplantae; phylum Streptophyta; class Pinopsida; order Cupressales; family Cupressaceae; genus Cryptomeria; species Cryptomeria japonica. Next base: position 343,877,688 of record NC_081406.1, read on the forward strand.
TGGATGTTCCTCCTCTAGCGTGTTCCCTACCTTCCCGAAATATTGATCAGCAAGATCGGGGGGTAGATGACATGCTAGACTAGTTTCATTAGCATAGCAGATTCTCTCCTCCTCTCTTTTGTTACTTCTTCTATATGTTATTCTCATTCTTCTATTTGTTGTCCTTAGTGTTGTCTACTTGAGGATGATGCAAAGCATTGAGATCTCTCGATCTCTCTCATGTTGACTCAAAAGACACATGTGTTCCCTTCTTCTAGGTGACCTTCCTTGATTGGGGAATGAAGAACAATTATGCATACATACATATGATATACATGAATTATCATACAGCATACTGACCCCGAGGAAAGCGAAGTCACCTCGTGCTTTGTGTTTTGTGTCTATTATCCTTGGGCTTATCTCACACTTGGGGGCTAAATCCTTGTGATAACGTGCTCCTTTCTCATTTCTTATATGTATCACTACCTTAAAGCAATCACCCCCGGTGAGGCGTGTGCGATCGCTTTAACGTAGGGGGGCATACACCCTGTCTATCCCTTCAAGATACTTGAAAATTTCTTGGTGAACTTAGCTTTGCCTTGAAAATTTTTGGTATTTCTCTTGCATGACTCATAGTGAGGGAACCTTACTACTGACAGTCATGGTTCTCCCTCGTGATCTTCCCTTTTACTCTCTCAATCGAAGTCGTAAGATCCTTAGTCCACTGGGGGCTTGGTGTGTCTTGCCTCCTTGACGTGGTGAAAGTTTTTCAATATTGTTTCCTTGTACTTTACCGGAAGTATGAGCGTACGCTTATACTCCCGCTAAAGTGGGGGCTAAATGTAGCGTCCTAAAATTGTGACACTTGCAATTTTGACCGCATTTGGGTCTTCACGATGGCGACGCAACACTAAACCTGAATGGAGACCCCGGAACTTGCTCATGACATCAAAAACTGCATTTTTCCAGCACCCTGGCCTGATCCTCCTTGCACCCTGCTGTCCTGGGAGGTGGGACCAGAGCGCCCAGCGCCTTGGTCCTTCAGGACCAGGGCGCCCAGCGCCCTGGTCCCCCAGGACCATGGCGCCCAGTGCCCTGGTCCCTGGCCCTATTTTGGGCCCGGTCTCCTATGGGACTTCGGGTCTTTTTGTTTGCAATTTGGAAAATAACATTTCCTGGTCGGCCTAAGGTCAGGAAAATCAGTCTTTTAACCCTAATCGGCAAGTATATAAACTACATTTCCTCTCCCATTTGAAGGAGGAAGGACATATGTGTACAAGACGCGGAAACGATATTCAAACATTCAAGCATTCAAGCATTCAAGCATTCCTTCAAGCAATTGATCATTCTAAGTCTCCATTCAAGGCTAAGTGTTGCATTCAAGACAAGGATTCAACCATTGAAGAGGAGATCACATATTACAACATACAACATACAACATACAATAACATCTATACCTTCGCATATAAGGATACAAACATCCTTACAACAAGGTATTAGTACTTGTTTTACATTACATTTACAACATTTTTCATTTCTTGGTTAATTCCAAAACCGGGGTTTGACCTAAGGGCAAACCCCTAATCCCTAACCCCCCAATCATCTTCGCTTTTCTGTGTGTAGGTTGCAGGTACGCGGCTGAAATTGAAGATCTGGAATCCTTGTGCAGAGACGAACATATCCCCCTTCATTTCGCGGATTTTTTGGAGGACTGTGTGCACGCCGGGCGCCATCGTCCCGTCAACTTTTGCTCAAATTTGCAGGACAGTGTCGTCTCGACATTTTACTGCTAATTCCAGGTCCGCAGCTTCATATCATATCCCTATCTCTATTTATAAGTGAATCTTTCTTGCTTCTACATGCATTCCTAGTTCAATCTTTCTATCTACATTCTTTACAAAAGAGGGTATCCTTGCTATCACAACCCTTGAAACTCATATAGAATCCAATCTTGCATTGCATGGGATTGGATCTTGTGGGTTTCAACCCCTCTTTTGAATGTAAAGTCCCTCCTAAGTGAAAACCATCAACTCTAGTGACTCTCCCTTCTCTCTTCTTGGAGTTGGGGAGGGGAGGACGACTAGGGTTCGATTTTTCCGCTTTACAGTAAGCATCCCGAGGAGAAGTATGATAAAGGAAAATCATGGAGAGCTACACAACTATTGGAGTTGGTACACGGTAAGTTGGCAGGACCATTTCCACAACCATCTTTCAGCAGGGCTAGATATGTCTTGACATTTATTGATGACTTTTCCAGATATACATGGGTTTACTTTCTCAAACAAAAGTCCGAGGTATTTGAGAAATTTCTAGATTTCAAAGCTTTGCAGAGAAACAATCTGGGAAGTTCATCAAGATTCTACGTACAGATAATGGGGGTGAATATGTTAGTAATTAGTTTGATCAATTTTGTGTTTAAGAAGGTATCAACATGCAACACATAGTTCCATACAGTCCTCAACAAAATGGTGTTGCAGAATGAGAAAATAGGTCCTTGAAGGAGATGGCCAATTGTATGATACACTCCAAGTCTTTGAAAGCTCGGTATTGGTCAGAGGCTATCAACTGTGTGTGTTACATCTAGAACCGAGTTCCTCACAAAGTTACAAAGGGGGTAACTCCTTTTCAAGCTTGGATAGGCCGAAAAATCATAGTTAAGCACTTTAGAGTGTTTGGTTCTCTTGCTTGGGCCCAGATTCCAACAGAGAAACACAAGGATCCGCAGAGAAATCCTTGTATATTTGTTGGGTATCCAGATGATTTAAAAGGGTATAGAATTCTCTATCCCACTACTCATGAGTTGTTCATTGAGAGGAGTGTTTATTTTGAGGAGAGTTCTTCTAGTTCTTCTCATACCACTTCTCCATTCACTATCACATTGGAGACATTACATCATGATAACAGTTCTTCAGATGATCTTAATCCTCCTAATATTGATGAGGAGTCTTCTTCCACTTCAGATGATGACGATGATGATGAGGATTCAAATTCCTCTCATAGTCATCATTCAGAGGTTGATGATTCTCCCCCAAACTCTCCAAGCTCAGTGCCTCTTTGGGATCGACAAACATTTGAGTCAACAGAAGATTGGCTTGCTGATCCATCAGATACTAGAAGAACATGGTCACAATTTCAGTAATCTCCACATGTCTTCATTGCTTCAGCTTCTGATCCACAATCTTTTCAAGAAGCTTCAGGTGTTCCCGAGTGGGATGTTGCAATGCAAAAAGAGTTTAATTCCTTGGAAAGGAATCACACATGGGATTTAGTTCCTCTACCTAAGGGAAGGAAACTTGTTCGATGCAAATAGATCTATCAAACAAAATTTGTAACAGATGGGTCGGTTGATAAGTATAAGGATCACTTGGTAGTAAAAGGTTTTTCCCAAGTTTCGGGGGTTGATTACTCTGAGACTTTTTCTGTAGTTACTAATATGAATTCCATCCACCTTGTCCTTTCTATATCTGCAAGCCATCATTGGGAATTTCATTAGATGGATGTGAAGAGTGCATTTCTTCATGGTGACCTTTAGGAGGAAATCTATATGGAGTAGCCATAGGGGTTTGTCCAAGATCCCTCACTTGTGTGTCGACTTTGAAAGTCTCTCTATGACCTCAAACAAGCTCCTCGAGTTTGGTATGCCAAGACAGACTCATTCCTTTTGACAGTTGGTTTCACTCGGTGCCATTTTGTTCCGAATGTATACATTCTACAGCAGGATGAAACCCTCACATTTCTAGTTCTCTATGTTGATGACTTGTTGATCACAAGGAGTCACTCATCCACCATCAAGATAGTGAAAACTACTCTACATGATAGATTTCTAATGTCAGACTTGGGTCTTTTGCATTACTTCTTGGGGATTGAGATCACTCAGTCTTCTTTGGGTATCTTCTTTGGATAACCCAGGTATGCACTTGATATGATCTCTATATTTCACATGGCTGATTGTAAGCCTGCACCTACTCCATTTTTGTCAGGGGTCAAACTTAATGCTAAGTTCTCTTCACCCTTGGTTGATGGCACTTTATATCGACAAATTGTTGGGAGCGTCATCTACTTCAATCATATGAGACCCAACATTTCATATGTTGTGGACATGGTCTCTAGATTCATGCAGGAGCCACATGAGTTGCATTGGAAAGCAACTAAGTGGAATCTCCACTACATTCAGATTACTCAATTATGGAATTCAGTATGCAACATGCGTGGATATTGACTTAGTCGGATATACAGATTCAAATTGGGCAAGTGATTCTCAGGATCACAAGTCTACTTCAGAGCATTGCTTCTCACTTGGTTTTGGTCCAATTTGTTGGTCGAGCAAGAAATAGTCTAAAATTGATCTTTCATCAACAAAGGCTGAGTAACAAGGGGCAGTTAATGCCACCATTGAGGATATTTGGCTTCAGAACATTCTCACTGAGTTTGGTATTCCAATCAAAAAGCCTACCATCATCTTTTGTGATAACTAGAGTGCTATACAGATCTCAATAAATCCAGTTCATCACCAGAGGACAAAACACATTGAGATAAATATGCACTACATAAGGGAGATGATTAAGGAAGGCATCATTGATCTTAAGTATTATTCTACATTAGAGCAAACTGTGGGCATCTTCACCAAAGCCTTCACCGAAAGAAAGTTCCTTCATTTGCAAGCTTTGCTTGGGATATGACAGGTGCCTACTTCAGGAGGGGCTTCTTAGTCCCTCATTCTTTCTCTCTATATTTAAGGGGGGCTATTCCTGTTATGGGGGGGCTTCTTCTTTTGGGGGGGATATCTATGTACATGGGTACCTAACATGGCCTTATTTGCTAAGACCCATCTTTTAACCCACCTAAGCTATGCTTAAGGGGGGTGTTAGTGTAGGTTTTTTTATTTTCCTTACGTTAGGGAGAATTTATTTTTCCTACACATATTATTTAAACTTTCTTAGGTTATTAGGATTGGTTAATATGAGGACACATGGCGAAATACTTCAGCTACATTTGTAAATATCCACCTCATATGGGTAGTTGAGTTACACACCCTCTTTTGGCTTGTTGTGTCACCTCTTATAACCACTATTTTGTCATTTCCTAAGTGGGTTATGGGGTAGTCAGATTTCTCACCCTCTTTTGGCTTTATGTGCCACCTCTTATAACTCCTTTTTTGTTTTCATGTAAGGGGTTATACCACATGTTTTGGCATTTACCAAGTACGTAAAACCTCCCACCTTTTATGGCTTATTTTTCTATATAATAAGCACTATACTCTCACCTTGACTAGTTCAGTGATAGCTCGGTGAGAGTCTTCTCCAAAATTCTCTTTTGTCTCTATTTTTTCTCTCATATCAAAATTATCTTCATTCAACTATTTTGATCTTTGATCATCTATTTCTTGGGGAGTTGCATGTGATCTACGATTGACATCAGATCGTGGCTCAGTTCTCGCTTCTTGCAGAATCTAACACCATGTACTACTAAACTTCTAAAAAGAATGCTTTTCTTGTCAAGATTTTATCTACTAATCCTTTTTCTTTATCTTATGAGTGAAAAATTTCTAATTTTTATCTAGGTTAATAAGATTTGTCCTATTAAACTGTAAACTTCTATTTATTACTCTCAAATTTTAAATAATTCATTTTCTAAAGCTTCTAAGAAAAAATTAAACTTTTAATGTTACTAAGTATTATTTTTCAATAATTATTTATGAGCACAAATTTAATTATATATATTAACAAGATAATTGAATCTTAATATTCACTTTATTAGTACTTGTTGTAGGTGATACTATTGCATTCACTAAAGCCTAATTAATCAATTTCTTGCACCAATGAAAAATGATGATTATTTTTGTTTTCAAAATAATATTAATTTTAATAAAGTTGAGATTTATATTTTTAAACTAAAAATTATTTATCTACAATATGATTGGATGAAAAAAATTGGTGTTATAGGAGCAAATTTATAGGAATGATAGATTTTATAGTCTTTTTTTTAGATCTTTATATTTGAAAAATAAATGTCTATTTTAAATATAACTTTTTTCATTTTTTATCGATAATCTTGTAAATAAAATTATTTTTCTATATAAATATACATGGATTTTAATATTTTTATTTTTGAAAATATAGGTAATAAAATTAGTTAACTATTTATAAGGATTTGATTCAAACCATTAAATAAAATAAAAATAAAAATTTAAATAAATACTTAAACTATTTCATTGCAAGCATTACACAACAAATATTTCTACTACCATACCTATATTTAGAGGAATGTAGGTAGAGTATTCCAAAGATATCATATTTATTCATTATTCCTCCTAAAAAACTATTATATTATAATTAATATTAAATTATTATAAGATATGATTATCTTATTATGTTTTAATATATTCTTATTATTATATTTTTATATTTTCATTAAATTCTTTACAAAAGCAAAAAATCTCTTAATACCAAATTATTATTATTATTATATTTTATTAAAGTCTTCGACAAAACAAAAAATTTATTAAGATTCACTGTTATTCTTATATTATCATATCATTATATTTTTATTTTATCTTATTGTTTGTGAGGAACCTATTATTACTAAGAGGGGGGGTGAATCTATAATAACAATAAACTTTAAAACTTTAACAACCACCAAAAACTTCTTTCAAAACAACTCATAAACAGTACTGGTAACAATTGAAATCATACTGCTAATCTGATTCATCAAACTATTCTTCTAAGTGTTCATCAACATGCATGCAATAGAAAGATATCAACTCAACACATAAGAAATCAAGCAAAACATGAACACCAGGATTTTCACGTGGAAACCCAAATGGGAAAAACCATGGTGGGAGTTAGTACCCACAATATTTTTGCACTCTTTCGGAATGTGCCCTATTAGGAGCCTAGCCCGGTTAGGAGCTTACAAATATGCCCAGATAGGAGCAGAGCCTGTTAGGTGTCCTCGGGTTAAGGGATTTACCTTAGCCCTGTTAGGAGCTTTACTTTGTTAGGAGTAACATTGTGAAATGATTTAGAACCCAAGCTAATGAGTCACCTAGTTAATGGATTTATACAATCAGGCCTGTCAGGACCTACTCGGTTAAGGGATTTTGAGTCCACTACAACTGTTAGGGAACAACAGATGTATGATCTGAAAATAGAACTCTTACTTGTAAAGATACTTTTATGCTCCAATATTTTTCTCACTTGCAGACACACACATTGGTTTGGCCACACACTCTTCTTTTGATCACCGACATAGTAAATCATCATAGACTTACCCTAAATAGACTGTAGAACTTAGTCAGTTACAAAACCCTAAGATTTACATCATAGATAGTCACAGATCTTTATAACTCATTATAGATCATCATATGGATCATTATAATCAATACAGTCATTGAATGATCACCGTGCATCGATCTGATACACTTTCAAACCCTTAGCTCATTCTACTAAGAATTTCGCACATTCCCAAGAAATTCACTCTTTGATAGTGCCAAAACATCATTTAAACACTTCACGTGGTTTCAGCCACATCATCACGATCTTACAAATAATGAAAGAGACCGTCGAACTCAAAATCATTACCAGTTATAAGAGCTGAATACTGGTTCTTAAACCCTACTAAAACCCTATAGAAAATACATCACATTTACAAACATGACTTTTGATAGCCAAAACATGATGTGGTTCCAGTCATAACCTCATTACAATGTTACCAACACATATTCCAAACCGCAACACCAAATTCTCCATCAATCTCAAGATCCAATTACTTAAGCATAACGCAATTTCACATTTACCGGTTAAAGTCCTATTTTCCAATTAACTATCAAATCCATTCCAAATATTTCCGGTCAATCATAGACAACTTAGATAACATGATAAAATATTATAACCATAGTTGCCATCAATGACAACACAAACTGATCATCAAGTCATCAAACAACATCTCAACTATATCATCACCAATAGTCCTTGTATCGGTTCATCAATATCATCACATTATCAATTATGCAATATGCCAACAATCTCCCCCTTTGGCATTGATGGCAACACTTAAAAACCTCATCATGTTGAACTGAACTAATTTGTTCTGAACTTGCTCATCCTTCTCAACATCTCCTCTTCTGTTGGTTATCTAGTTCTTTTTCTTATGGCTGATCTTCAACTAATTCTTCTCCCCCTTTGATAGCAAAGCCAAAGGTGCAAATACCTCTTCTCTCTCTATCTCTGCTTATCTCATCATAGTTGGTCCCCCTGAGGAGTAGCCCACTTCACATCAATCCAAAACTGAAAAATATTCAATGAATTCACTAGATTGATGCATTCCAGCATCTTAGTTGATCTTGTGGAGGGGTACAACCCCTAATCTACCTCTGAGATACTCAAAGGTTATCTTAGGCAAAGGTTTAGTGAATATATCTGCTAACTGCTCTTTGCTAGACACATACTCCATTTTTACTTTCTTCTCCTGTACTCTTTCCCTTAGAAAGTGATACTTCAACTCAATGTGCTTTGTTCTTGCATGTAACACATGATTTTTTGAAATGTTAATAGCACTAGTGTTATCACAATGAATAGTCACCGGTTCAGACATGTCTTCCTTAAAACCTTCCAAAATATGTCTCATCCATATAGCTTGAGTACAATTCATTGATGCTGCAGCATATTCTGCTTCAACAATAGATTGTGAAATACAAGATTGTTTCTTTCTTATCCAAGACACCAATCTTTCTCCTCTAAAGAAAGCTCCACCAGTTGTGCTTTTTTTGGTCATCAACATTTCCAGCCCAGTCTGCATCTGTAAAAACTTTTAAAGAAAAATTATCATTGTAAGGATACCACAGACCATAATCAATTGCTTCTTTCAAATACTTGAATATCCTTTTTACCACTACCATATGTGTCTCCTTAGGATATTTCTAAAATCTTGCAACCAATCCAATGACATGTGCAATATCCAGTCTACTATGAACAACATAATGAAACCTTCCAATCATAGACCTGTATTCTTTCTCATCCACAAAAGGTGAATCATCTTGTTTTGACAATTTACAACCTATCACCATCAGAGTACCAACTAGTTTACAATCTTCCATGCCAAAAGTCTTCAAGACTTCTTTTACATACTTAGTCTAACAGATAAATATTCCAATCTCCAGTTGTTGATTCTGTAAACCAATAAAGAATTTTATCTCACCGATAAAAGACATCTCAAATTCTTTCTTCATTTCATTTTCAAAAGACATACACATGTCATCATTTCCACCAAATATTATATCATAAACAAAAACTTCAACAAGTAACATTTTATCTCCATCAGTCTTCAAATATATGTTACTATCTTCACTGGTTCTCCAGAATCCTATCTTGATTAGATGTGCATGCAATCTTTCAAACCATTCTCTAGGAGCTTTCTTCAATCCATATAGTGCCTTGTGTAGTTTTCCAACCATATTTTCATCTTCACTCAATGCAAAACCATCTGATTATTCTACATATACTTCTTCTTCCAAGATACCATTTAGAAAAGTTGATTTAACATCCATCTGATAGACCTTAAATATTTTAAAAGAAGCAAAGGCAAGCAACATTCTAACACCTTCAAGTCTTTCCACTAGTAGAAAGGTTTCACCATACTCTTCACCTTCTTCTTGTGCATACCCTTTGCAAACCAACCTCGCCTTGTTTCTAACAACTTCACCATCCTCATTGAGTTTGTTTCTGAATACCCATTTTGTCCCAATAACAATTTTGTCTTCCGATCTAGGAACAAGGGACCATGTATTTTTCTTCTCAATCTGGTCAAGTTCTTCATTCATTGCATTCAACCAATCTTCATCTGTCAAAGCTTCTCTAACATTCTTCGGCTCAATAGCTGAAATCAGACATGAATTCTCTTTGATTTTCCTTCTTGTTTGCACACCAACATTCTCGTCACCTATAATCTGGTCTTCTGAATGATTTATCCTTACATATCTTAGGATTACTATTTCCGGTGCAATGCTTTCTGCTTCATGTTCATCATCTTCTTCATCGCTTACTGATTGAGCTCCTATTTTTGTATTGTTATGCTCATCTTCCTTCTGCACTTCCGGTTCAATATACACAAGTTTTTCTTTATCATCAGTAGGCTCAGATTTGCTGGACTCATCAGGTTTGTTAGAAAATTCATCAATTTTAACATTAATAGTCTCAACAATTTTATTTGTCCTTTAATTATAACATTTGAATGCTTTACTCATAGTAGAATATCCAGGAAATATTCCTTCATCACTCTTTGCATCAAAATTTCTAGTAAAATCATCTCTCTTAATAAAACATCTACTACCAAAAACTTTAAAGTAGCGGACAGTAGGAATTCTACCATGCCAAAGTTCATAAGGTGTTTTATCGTTACCTTTCTTCACAAGAACCCGATTCAAAGTATAAACAACAGTGCTATCTGCTTCTATCCAAAACATTTTTGGAGCATCTCCTTGTATCGACATTGTTCTAGCAGCTTCCACTATTGTTTTGTTTCTCCTTTCTGCAATGCCATTTTGCTATGCAGTCCTAGGTGCTGACATCTGTCTCTTTATCCCATGTTCTTCACAATACCTAGTAAACTCATCAGAAGTAGATTCTCCACCCCCGTCAGATCTTAAGCACTTCAGATTCTTGTCGGTTTCCTTTTCAACTAGTGCTTTAAATATATTGAATTTGTTGAATGCCTTAGATTTTTCCTTCAAGAAAGTTACCCACATCATCCTTGAAAAATCATTAGTGAAAATCATAAAATACCTATCACCATAATAACTTCTAGTCCTCATAGGACCACATAGATCAGTATGCACTAAATCAAGAATATGATCTGAAGAAAAAAATTTACTCTTAAAAGATGTCAAAATCATCTTACCCATCTAACAATCTTTACATACCACACTATCCGGTTTAACAAATTGGGGCATGCCTCTCATCATACTTGATGTGTTGACCTTTATTAAATTATCAAAGTTGACATGATAGAACCTTTTGTGCCACAACTAGCTATCTTCAATTTTAGCCACCAAACAACTATTCACATTAGCATTGAGATGAAAAATATCACCTCTAGTCTGTTTACTAGTAGAAATCAAATCTCCATTGCATCCCATGATCCTTCACACTCCTTTTTTAATCTCAAGGTCATATCCTTTATCATTCAATTGTCAAACACTCATGAAGTTATGTTTTAAGCCTTCTACCAAATAAATATCATCTGGATTACTCTTACCATTCAGTGAAATAGATCCTTTACCTTTTACCATGCAGGGTGAGTTATTACCAAATCTTACTACACTGCCATCAAACTCTTCAAGGGATATGAATTTATTCCTATCATCGATCATGTGATGTGAACAACCATTGTCTATTATCCACTCATCACTAGGGTCAAACTGAGATACCAAATATTTTTCATCAGTCAAATCTTCCTTCATAGCAAAAAAGACAATCTCCTCATTGTCACCATCTTGAGATTCCTCATCTGTCACACCTTCATCAACTGCAACATAGCATTGTTTCTTCCTTGCACCTTTATATTTACCAGTGCCTCTTGGAAGTCTCTTAGCCATAATAGATTCAAACTCCATCGCATGGTATTCATCATCATTATCTCCTCTGCTACCGCCATGACTAGATCTGCAATCATAACTATGACATACATCTTTCCCTTTTCCCATAGGTGTACTGATTACATATGCTTTAAAATTTGATTTAGATGTCTTAAAAATACTGCTATCAAAAATATTTAATTCAAATGCAGTCAATTTACCAATAAGAGAATCAACAATGACTTTATCACTACTTACTTACCTTAACTCTTGAATAGCAGAAACTCTTATAGCATAGGCAGGTAAAAGAGTTCTTAAAATATTACTTACAACAATGTCATCTTCAATCTTTCCTCCAACACTCTTAATACAACCGACAACCTCTTTAATCCTTTGACCATACTGAGCTTTATTCTCACCTTCTACCATTCTCATGTCATCAAATTTACATCTAAGACTCTCTTCCTTAGATTTTTGAACATGTTTGTCACCACCATAGATTAGTTATAACTTCTCCCAAACTTCAGATGCAGTTTCTAATCCATGTACATCAATGTATTCAGTATCAGACAGTGCACTTACAATAACTTCAAGTGCTTGATTGTTTTCATGTTGCTCCTTAAGCTGATCTAGAGTTAGAGGACCAATAGGGGGTACATACTTAGTAGTAACATGTTGCCAAAACTGAGAACCCATATCTTTGATAAAAATATTCAGTCTATCTTTCCATTTTGTGTAGTTGTCTTTAGTAAACTTCAGACCCTCCTTCTTCATCATTTTCCCCTGGATCTTTTCCTCAAGCGGTTAAGCTTCTGCACACAGAGGACCAACGCTCTGATACCAATTGTTATTTGTGAGGAACTGATTATACTGAGAGGGGGGTGAATCAGTAATAACAATAAACTTTAAAACTTTAGCAACCACCAAAAAATTCTTTCAAAACAACTCATAAACAGTACTGGTAACAACTGAAATCATACTGCTAATCTGATTCATCAAACTGTTCTTCTAAGTGTTCATCAACATGCATGCAATAGAAAGATATCAACTCAACACATAAGAAATCAAGCAACACATGAACACCAGGATTTTCACGTGGAAACCCAAATGGGAAAAACCACAGTGGGAGTTAGTACCCACAATATTTTTGCACTCTTTCAAAATGTGCCCTATTAGGAGCCTATCTTGGTTAGGAAATTATAAATATGCCCGATTAGGAGCAGACCTTGTTAGGAGTCCCCCGGTTAAGGGATTTACCTCAACCCTATTAGGAGATTTACTCTGTTAGGAGTAACCTTGTGAAAGGATTTAGAACCCAAGCTAATGCGTCACCCGGTTAAGGGATTTATACAATCAGGCTTGTCAGGACCTACTCGGTTAAGGGATTTTCAGTCTGCTGCAACTATTAGAGAACAACAGATTTATGATCTGAAAATAGTACTCTTGCTTATACAAATCCTTTTATGCTCTAATATTCTTCTCACTTGCAGACACACACACACACACACACACACAGGTTCAGCCACACACTCTTCTTTTGATCACAGACTTACCCTAAATAGACTTTACAACTTAGTTAGTTACAAAACCCTAAGATTTACATCATAGATCATCACAAATCTTTACAACTCATTACAAATCATCATATGGATCATTACAATCAATTACAATCATTGAATGATCATCACGCATCGATTTGATACACTTTCAAACCCTTAGCTCACTATACTAAGCACTTCACACATTCCCAGGAAATTCTCTCTTTGATCACGCCAAAACATCATTTAAACACTTCACGCGGTTTCAGCCATGTCATCACCATCTTATAAACATAATGAAATACAACGCCGAAGTCAAAATCATTATCGGTAATAAGATTTGAATACTGGTTCTTAAATCCTACATAAAATACACCAGTCATTTACAAACATGACTTCTGGTAGCCAAAACATGATGCAATTCCGGTCATACCTCATTACAATGTTACCAACACATATTCCAAACTGCAACACCAAATTCTCCATCAATCTCAAGATCCAATTACTTAACCATAACACAGTTTCACATTTACAGGTTAAAGTCCTATTTGCTAGTTAACTGTCAAATCCATTCCAAATATTTCCGGTCAATCATAGACAACTTAGATAACATGATAAAACAATATAACCATAGTTTCCATCAAGGACAACACAAACTGGTCATCAAGTCATCAAACAAGATCTCAACTATATCATCACCAATAGTCCTTATATTGGTTCATCCATATCATCACATTATCAGTCATGCCAATATGCCAACATATCTTTGTTCTTATCCTTAGGTTTTTATGTTGGGACACTTTCAATCCTCATAATTAATAATATTATTTGAAATCTATTATTAAACTACTATTTTATAGATTATCTGATTTTTATTTGGAAAACATAAATTGAGAAAAACTATGGCAAGAATCGCACACAATATAATAAATTGATTACAATGTTTAGGCCAGAGGCTAAGGAATTGACTGCTCCTGAGCGGAATTGCAAAACTAAGGCACACAACCTTAGGTCAATATACAACAAGGACTTGCAAAAACTAAATATTACTTCTTAAGGGTAAGATACATGAGTTTTGATACAAAACATAAAAAAAGTTGAATTGCAGAGAACTACATTCACTAAAATGTTGATCACAGTTCATTGTTCAAAACACATCTCAAAATTCCTTCATCACTGCTCTACTATATATGTGAACCTCTATATTGCTTCACATTTTCTTCACACAATATACACAATTCATTATTTATCTACTTAATCAGTCCATCCTTTATATACCATCCACAACCACAATATTATCAACTAGGTTTGCCAAAACAAGTGTAACATGTACATGCAAAATGGTTAGACTGAAAACTAGTCTTCAAGACAATGCATAAGACAAATGAAACATGTGAGGGATCACACCATGTCGACACACCTTCCAGACACTTTTAAAATATCTCTTATGCAACTGCACGCTACCACACAGACCGAAATACCATAGGTCAACCCTAAATAATAACTCTATAAACACGCACCAATACAACTGATTCAATTTTCAATGTGAACCACCAAACATACTTTTAGATGACCAAAATAGCTACACAAAACATCATTGAATCCAAATTAACAAACTACATCACTCTAACCAACTAAAGGCAGAGGAACACAACACATTCCTGCACATTGTTACTGTCACTGAACCAACCAGAACTTAGACTTGAAAATTTTTGATTGTAAAACACATGAGCATATGAAATTTGAAATATGATAAGAATATATATTAATAATTATCATACTATAACTTCATGATCATTTAACACATATCTACCACAATCCAAACCAAAGACCCGACTCACAAATTGTTCATCGGAACAATCATACTTCACTGAATCATAATTGTAGACCACAGAGACCATCACTAGAGGTCTAGAAATGCCACAATAAATCATTAGTTTTCATCTTAAGTGTCTGCAAGTAATCTCCATACATCAACTTAAATATTTTTCATTTAGTCATTAAAATATACCTGTTTTTATTTTATTATTTAAATTATATAATTTTATAATTATTAATAGTTATTTTATTAAGATCAATTATAATTAATATTACATAAATATATTCAAAATATATAATCTTAAACTAATAATTAATAATTAAATTTAAGATTAATTTATTATTATTATTATATAGATTTTATAATTAATTCAGGATTAATTCTTACGAAAAATGTATATTTTTGTTATAATATTTATACTATATTATAATTATTAATATTATTTTACTGAAGTAAGAGTTAAAGTTTATACTACAAAATATAATCAAAATAATATGATTTTAAAATAACAATAATTCAAAATAACAATAATTAAGAATTATAATAAATGTTTTTATTACAATACTATAAAGGCAAGTACTCACCACTACGTGACATTTGTTTTGTCTATTTTGAAACTGTTTTTTCTCTAACTTTATATTTGATGGAAATAGTTTTATTATTATTTTTCCTTAAAACATGAACTAAGATAATGTTAAATATAACTTATTTTTAATGAAAAAAAACTTGAATATATTATTATCGAATATGATATTAAATGTATCAAATTAATCTTATTTAATTTTTATTTATAAGAATGGTCTATATTTGGTTGGTTTTTGGATTTTTAGGAGGAGATGGCTCTGCGTGTGCGTGGATGTCCTGCTAGGGCCGAAGTGCCCTAGCCTGTGATTTGCGCTCTGCTTGCTTCATTCCAGGGGGGAAGTTCTTGCTTGCTAGGGATCGACTTTTGCTTACCCGTGGTCGGGTTTTTTGGGCTACCGTAGGGTTTTTCTGCAACCCTCTTCTATTTCTTCTGCTCTGGGTTGTCGTTGGGGTTTGTGGGGTTTTGGGGTTGGGTTTGCTGCCCCTTTTATTTTTCTTCTTTTAGTATTTTCTTTGGATCCATGGAGAATAGAGGAGTATCCTCTTCTCAGATGGTCTCTGGAGACAGATGCATGCATGTGGAAAGGAACACATTGGTCATTCCCAATTAGGGGTAGGCGCTTCTTCTTCGAAAGAGCCTTTTTGCATGAAAAAGGTGAATGGTTGTTTGGAGAGATCCCAAGATCGTCTAGTTTTGGTTATTCAACCTGAGCAAATTTCAGAGGATGTTGAATATTGGTGCAACCATGCTCTCATATGCAAATTCATCGGTCTTTGCCTCTCTATACTTGTTTTAGAGTCTTGGGCATGTCGTGTCTAGAATCCTGAAGGAGACATGGAGCTACTTATGGCAGCCAATAACTATTTTCTGGTTATTTTTTCCAACCTGGTAGACAGGAACAAGGCTTTTGAAGGTGGCCCTTATTTTTTCAACCAGGTGGGACTCTTTATCAAACCTTGGCATATTGGCTTTAATTCTTCTGAGGAGCTTCCCTCTTGTGTGCCCATGTGGATTCGATTGCCGAGGCTTCCGCTGGAGTTCTGGAGAGAAGATATTCTTCACTCAATCTCACTGCTTATTGGTAAACCTATGGGTTTGGCTTCACAAACTCAAGATCGAAAGGTAATCTCCTATGCTCGCATATGTGTAGAAGTTGATTTAAATAATCCTTTGCCAGACTCTATGGAAATCTATTTGGGGACATCTTCTTGGATCCAATAGTTGGACTATGAAACCCTACCATTTAGATGCAAAATTTGTCATGAATATGGTCATTTACAACGGAGATGCCCCAAAAATAAATCTTCAAAACCGACTATTTTTGATCCTCCTCACTCTATTCTAGGGGAAGATAAGGGGAAAGCCCATATGCCTAATGGTTCTGCTGATAAAGATGGCTTCATTCCTGTGAAACCTCAAAATAAAGACAAGGGAAAGAAGAGAACCTAGTTGGATAGGCAAAATGATGTCACCCTAAATAGGTTTGAGGTTCTAGAGGATTTGGTCCAAGAGGAAGGAGTTCCAGTTGAAATATCCTTGGGTGCCCAGTTTCAGCATGAGGTGTTGGATGGGGATTCCAAGAAAGAGGGTCAGGCCCTATCTTTGGAGAATCAACAGGATGTTCAAATGGTTACGGATTTGCCTTCCCATGTTCAAGACAACATAGATCTTAGGGAGTCACAAGTCCCTGAAGATGCAATGGTCATGGTGTCTACTCCTCCTTCCACTATTGTGGCCTCAAGTTCAGTGAAGAGTAACAAAGCCCCACCTGTTTTAGGCTTGCAGTAGAAGATCCTCAAAAAGGGTTCTTTAGACAAACCTTTAAGGAGTGGATGAAAGACGGATCAGGAAAAGGTTAAGCTTATTGGTGATACTTTGGTTGAGTCGGGGTCTATAAAGCCCATTAATTCTCACTTCTCTCAACCACATAAATGATTGTTCTCTCATGGAATGTAAGGGGGTTGAACAACATCCCTAGACAAAAGGTTGTTCGCAGATTAATTGACTCTGAGTCTCCTGATGTTGTTTTTATTCATGAAACCAAGCTTTCAATGGATGGTTTGGCCAATTGTGCTTACGGTGTCTGGCCGCAGGGCCTTTGGTAGGGAGTGAGCTCTCATGGTAGTTTAGGGGGGGTTGCTTGCTTTTGGAACCCGAGGAAAGTTTCCCCTTTGTGGTGGTTTTCTAGCAGGTCTTCCATTTCTATGGTCGCTTCTAGCTTTGAGACAGGAGAAAGATGCCTCTTCTCTAATATTTATGCTCCTACGGATCTTGTGGGTAAGTCTAATCTTTGGGCTCACATCATATTTTGTTCGGGCTTAGGATCCTTTTCTACCCTGGATTTTGGCTGGAGATTTTAATGCCGTTACTAGTTTGGAGGAAAAGCGAGGTGGGTTATTCAGGCTTGATCCTTCCTCAAATTTACTCAGAGATAATATTTTTCTCTTGAATCTCATTGATGTGAAGCCAATTAATGGTATCTTTACTCGGAATAATAGGAGGAGTGGTGTTGAGGCTATCTCTGAAAGGCTTGATAGATTTTTGGTTTCTTGCTTTTGGGTGCATGATAGGTGGTCCACCAGTTCAGAAATTCTTGATTGGAGGGGTTCTGATCATTGGCCTATTAAGCTTTCTATTACATCTTTTAGGACCTCCAAAAATCCCTCTTTCAAATTTCAATTAATGTGGCTTTGTGATCAGTCATTGAGGGAGCTTATGGTTGATTGGTGGTATGAAGGGGTGCCTGCCCATGGACGGGCTATGTACTCCTTTGGGAAGAGATTACAACATTTAAAATATAGGCTAAAAAGGTGGAATAAACAATGTTTTGGGAACCTGCATAGACACAAGATGGAAGCTCAATCCAAACTGGATGAGGCTATGCATCAAATAAGGGATCAAGGGATGACTGTGGAGCTTAGTATGGCCGAGTCCCTTGCTCTAAAGGACTTAGAAGAGTGGGAGTTGCATGAGGACATTTTTTGGAAACAAAAGTCTCGTGCGGATTGGCTCCAAGAAGGTGATAGAAACACTGTTTTTTTTCATAATTCTGTTAAGGCTCGTAGGTATGGTAACTCTATTACCTCTCTCATTTCTTTAGAAGGGGTTCATCTTTCATCTAAAGGAGAAATTGCTACGGAAGCTGTCAGTTTTTTTTCTAATTTGTTTACCAAAGAGGATCCTGAAGCTATGGTGGAAGAGAGGGCCATCCTGAATTGTATTCCCCCTCTTGTCTATGTTGAAATGAATGATGCTCTCTTGCACCCCATTTTGTTGTCTGAACTTGAGGGGGTTGTGTTTCAAATGAAAAAAGGCAAGGCTCTTGGCCCTGACGGGTTTCCTATTGAGTTTTTTCAAGAATTTTGGGAGATTATAAAGTATGATCTTCTAGATGTGGTTCAAGATTCTCATAGGAATAAACAAATGCTCAAATCTATGAATTATACCTTCTTGGCTCTTATTCCTAAGAAGCAGGGGGCTAATAGCTTGGATTAGTACACGCCTATTGCTCTATGTAATGTTGTCAACAAGATAATCACTAAATTGATTGTTGAACAACTCAAACCTCTCCTCTGCACTTTGGTTTCTAAGGAGCAAGGTGGTTTCATTAACGGAAGACAATTCCTTGATGGAGTTGTGATAGAAATGGAGGCTATTCATTCAATGGCTTCCTCTAAGGAGAAGGCTATGTTTATTAAACTTGACATGCCCAAAGCTTATGATAGGGTGAGTTGGGATTTCTTACAGAAGATCCTTTTGGCTTTTGGTTTTGAAGAAGAATGGGTGAATTGGGTTCTTAGTTGTGCGACTTCTACCTCTTTCTCTATTCTTATTAATGGGGAACCCTCAAAATTGTTTAGTACTTTGTGGGGGCTTCGACAAGGGGACCCTTTATCTCCCTATTTATTTATTCTCATGGCTGAAGGTCTTGGCAGATTTCTCACTTCCCAGGTGAGACATGGTCTTATTCAGGGTTAGAGTTGGAATAATGCTTTACCTCCCTACTCCCATCTTCAGTTTGTGGATGACACAGGTTTGATGGGCAGGGCCAGAATCACTGAGGTGGTGAATTTCAGGAGAGCTTTGGATATCTATTGTAAAGCCTCAGGTCAAAAAATTAATGAAGATAAATCATCCATATATTTCTTTAATACCCCTTGGCTTATTCAGAATAGGATTGCCAGGATCCTTAGATTTCAGATGGGGTCTCTTCCTTTGTTGTACCTTGGGATTCCTTTAGATTTGGGGGGTCAACGTGGAGATTTTTGGCAAGGAATTTTGGATAAATTTAGTTGTAAGGTTAATCATTGGACCTATAGGTGGTTATCCTCTGCTGGAAGAGGGATTCTTCTGAAGACTGTGGTGCAATCACTTCCCATTTATAGGTGTTTTGTGCAGGCTCCCCCCTCCAGCTTTGTGAGAGAGTTTGATGCTCTTTCTTGTCAATTTCTTTGGTCTGGTAGTTTTCTTTCTTCTAAGTGGAGTTTAGTTAAATGGGACTCTGTTTGTAGACCGAGACATGCTGGGGGTCTTGGCCTAAGATCTATTGCATTGGTTAGAAAGGCCTTGGCGGCTAAGCTGTATTGGAGGTGGTATAATAGTCAGGATCAGGACCGGGCCAAGATTTTAACCCACAAGTATCTCCCTGGTGCTAATGATCATGAGGTGCCTCGTCTTAGTTTAGTGGGCAGGGGCTCTTGTATCTGGGATACTCTTAAAAAAGGTGCCCAACTTATTAAAGATGGTCTTTTCTAGATTTGTAATAGAGGCTCTGAAGCTCTTTTTTGGCAAGACTCTTGTGATGGTCACCCTCCTATTTTGTCTAGTTATCCATAGCTTCAGCCTCTTTCCAACATTTTCACTAATGCTGGATGGGTTAAGGTGGAGAATTTCAAAACGGTTAGGCGCATTGGACAGGTTGAGATGACTTGTTGGAAAGATCCTCTTGAATGGCCCTTGGGTGGTTCAGATGAAGATCGTGCAATGTTGTTTAATATCTTGGAGGGTAGGTTATGTAGTTCCCTCAAGGAGAGAGATATTCTAGCTTGGGGTCCTAATCCAAAAGGCAAGTTTTCTGTTGCTGAAGGTTATGCTCAGCTTGATAGGCAATTGCATGGCTTGATGGATGTTCCTTGGTGGAAGAAGGTATGGAATAGCTTTTCTTGGCCGAAATGTAATTTTTTCAAATGGCTGGTTGCTTAGAGGAAATGCCTCACGTGGGAGAATCTTCGTAAGAGAGGCTTCTAGGGACCATCTATCTGCTATCTTTGTATGCATAATGAGAAAGACTGCTCCCACTTGTTTTTTCTATGCCCTTTCTCTAGGGATATTTGGCACAAGTGGTGGGAGGCTTGGCAACATGCTTGTTTTCATGCTACCTCCTTAATTGAATTTTGGGATAGCTTGGGCAGACCCCCAACAAAGACCTCTTTTCTTCAAGTGGCCTGGGCTATTGGGCCAGCTCTTATTATCTGGAATTTATGGCTGGAAAGGAATCGAAGGGTCTTTTGTGATTCACATATAGGGAGTTCTCAACTGTGGCAGAAGATAATTAATAGGCTTCAAGAGACAATCTCGGCTAAATGCAATTTGTTTGTAAATGTTGATCCGAGTGATTATGCTATTGTAAGGAATCCGCAATTGGAAAACATTAAAATTGACTGTGTTGTTGGAAATAGATCTCGTCATGCAAAGCAACGGATAAGTAGAGTTGGAAGGTGGATTCCCCCTCCTGTGGGAATCTTAAAAATTAATACTGATGGCTCTTCTCATGGGAATCCTGGACATGCAGATATTGGAGGTATAGGTAGAGGTGAGGATGGTTGTGCTATTTTTTTCTTCTCTATTTATACAGGGCAGCACTCCAACAATCTTATGGAGGCCCTAGGTATTAAGATTGCTGTTGAGCGAGGCTGTTCTTTAGGATGGAGGAAGATTATTTGTGAGTCTGACTCTCAGATTGTTGTGGATATGTTGAACAAACAAAATTTGAATGATGTAAGTTGGAAATTAGCTTTTGTGGTCAGACAGATTTTGCAAATGTGTAACACATTGGAATTTGTCTCCTTTTGTCATATCCCCAGGGAGTGGAATAGAGTGGCTGATTGTTTGGCCAAGTGGGCTTCAGAGCATGTTGATGGTTGGGATTTTAGTGGAAGGGATGGTATGCCTCAAGATTATCTGGAAACTTTAGACAGGTTAATGCTGGAAGATAGGATGTTGCAAGAGCACCTTGTGGTGTAGGATCTATTTCCCTTTTATGTTTGTTTCATTTTCATTGTCATTTTTGAGGCCCTTTGAGGCTCCAGATGAGCCTGATTTTTTGTGTAATACTTTGTGGACATCATCTTTCTGAGGGCTTTCCGAAAAGGTATTATCTTTGGAAATCCGACGGTCGGATCTATTTCCATGGTCACTGGAATTTGTAGTGGCGGTGCTGGTGGTTTCTTTTAGTTTTTGTTGTTGTCTTGGTGGGCCTGAGGCCTCTTCTTTGTAAGTCTATGATTTCTAAATAAATTTTTACCCAAAAAAAAAAAAAAAAAGGATAGTCTATATTTATTCGTTCTTTTTTTATTTTTAACTTAAAATAAACAAATATGAATTGAAAAAGATTTAAATGCATTTATAATATTATATTTTATTTATTAATAATGATATTCATTTTAACTAATTATTAATGAATTCAATAATAATTAAATTTTTTATTTATTGTAATGCCCCGCCAAGAAACCCCGAAGGGACAAAGCTAAAACACTCAAATGGAGTGTTAATATTTTTTTTTTAAGTAATATTAAGAGTGTTAATAATTAGACACAACATTAAGATACATTAGAGTTATCTAAAGCTTAGCTATCACAACGGAAGACTAAACGAACCTAAGGAGTTTCCCAACGTGATTACGTAACTTAACACCTAACTCAACTCACGACCATTAGATCCAATTACGTTGGATTTCTTAATTACAAGTTAATACTTAATACATGGATATGGTACGTTCGGTGAATAGACATTTTAGAATTTAGGAAGCGTTCATCTATTATGATTGGAGATGAGGCTAGCATGAGGATATTTACTCAATGTATTTTAGACATAATTAACTTAAGAATTCACCCATTAAGTTTTAAATATGGTTAACTTGGCGAGTTCATCCATTTTAGATACAATGCGACTAATATATCGAAGTTCATTCATTTAGGTTTAAAAGTAACCAACCACAAATGAGATCATCCTCTATAGTTATAAGTATGGCTAACAAGATGAGATTCATTCATTAAGAATTGAGTTGTCAAAATAAAATGAGATTCCTTCATTTGGTTTTAAACATAACCAACTAATAAATCGTAGTTCATTTATAGAGGATAAAATGTAAATAGTCTAAAAGAGTTCTTTCATTGAAGTTAAAATAATACTAAGAGATGGAGATCAATTCATTAAGGTGAAAATGGTATATAGCCACATGAGTTCATCCTTTTAATTAAAATATAACTTCTATGATGCAATTCATTCCTTAAGGATTAAAAGTGTAAGTAACCTAATGAAGATCATCCATATGGGTTAAAATATAATTAACTTGATGAGTTCACTCCTTTCGATATAATAATGTTAATATGATTAAACACATTCACTAAGATTAAGATATAACAAACTAAATGAGTTCCCCCATTTTAGGTCAATTATATCTATTATGATGAAGTTCATTTAATTAGGTTGAAACAAAAATTTACTAAATGATTTCATCCAATTTAGTGAAATAGCTCAAATACGACGATGTTCATTTATTAAGATAAAAAGGTAGATAACTAAATGAGGTTCTTCCATTAGATTATCATGTTAAATATTACAACAGTTAATCCAATATATGTTATCCATTCATTACGTTCAAATTACAAACTTTATGACAAGTAAATTTAATAATTGTAACCTAGCGGGTTCCTTTCCATGCTTACTTCTTTTCATCAACATTAACAAATTACTTTCCATAATCAAATTTACAATTCTTTTATGTCTCTATTACTACATTTTACAAGATGATTATATTCATGCATTTCAAAATTAGCTTCATTAAATTCCCATTAAACACTTACAAAATGCAACCATACATGATAACTTAAAGTATGAATTAAGAGAGACAAAAGCAACACATAATGCATATATGATCTCGAAGTTCACCCCTAAGGGCTACATCTTCGAGTTTGCTCAACTGCAAGACCCCTCTGGCATTTAATATAGTTAAGATTACATAAGGTTCATGTCATATACATCCTTGCCATTTAGGAAATCACAACCACTATGCAACGACCACTTCGGCCAATAATTACATAAATGATCCTTTTTTAGAAGCGGACCCAACTGAACACATCAAAACAATTTCAGGTTCTATTGTCTGACAATACTCTAACTAGGGACGTGACCGGCTAAGACCGACACAAGTAACTAGACGGCAGGGTCCAAATAAACCTATCAAAGCCTTGCCAGTACTTAACACAAGTGGAAACATAAAATAAACTTGCCATATTTCCCATTATCTATTTCACATTATCGGGGAAGAAAATAACTAAACTATTTATTCTACTAAAAGAAGGTATCATTTTCTTCCAAACTTCCAATCGACACATTATTAAATTTCTGATGATCTTATTAGCATATCATTAGAGCTTTTAGAATTTCCCATGACGAACTTAAAAAAAATACTTATACATTTTAGATTTCTATTTCTAAGTTCTCGGAATGATCAGGTCGAATCATAATGTGTTTCCTGAATATTGTATTATTAAAAAAAATCACCAATTGTTAAATATTATTCAATATATATATATTAATAATGTTGTTTGAATTTCATTCTTGAATATCTCATTATTTAAAAATCACCAGTTGATAAATAATATTCTATATATATATATATATATTTCCTTAAAAATATATATATATATATATATATATATATGAATAATATTGTTTAATAACTTTCAAATTTCAATTTAATTATTTATTAATATATATATTAATCTTCACATTAAATATATATTAATAACAAAATTAATTATTATCTAAAAACTATATTTCAGAGATCTGATATTAAAACCACATTATTTTTGTGTTAAATGTTTTTTTAAAAACAAAAAAAAATTGGGGCCACTGCGAGGCCAACCTCCCATCACGGGAGAGGCCCGCAGCTCCCCCCTATGGCCACCGTTGTCGGTGCAGAAGCCCCTACGGCTGCTGCGTACACAGGGAAACCCTGCTGCCGTCGCGGACACAGGTGCCTGCGGCCACGACGGGCGCAGAGGCCCCTGCGTATGCAAGGAAACCCTGCGGCCACTGCAGACGCAGGTCTCTATGGCCTACGCGGCGCGAGACCCTGCGGAGCCACGGGGTAGGAAGAAAAATGGGGGAGGGGGTGGCGGCGCGAGCTGAGCTTCGGCTCCTCCGCTCGCCAAACCCTAACCCCAATATATATTTTTATATATATATTTTTTTCTTTCTTAAATTTTGATTTTATAAAATAAACGTTAGGTTTTATTTAAGATCAATTTCCAAAATAAAAACTAGAATAAGATCCATCTAAAACCCAAATCACAGTCACAGCCACAGTCATATATTCTATTTTTTTATCTTTTTATTTTTTTTTCCAGAATGTTTAAGCAATAGAATGGGGAAGATTTTCTCAACAAGATCATAAAAACCCCAGCTATCTATTTTTTTGTTAACAATCTAGACCCAAGAAGAAATCAATATTCTCAAACTAAAAACTTAAATCTTAAGATCATTCATGGACAACTTAAAACCAGCATTTCATGAAGAACAATCATATACCCCTTTTTTATTATTATTTAGTCAAAAACAAAAGGGAAGAACGGGCTCCTACCTCTATAAGCATTCCTGGAAGAATTTGAAGATGAGCCCCCAAATCTGCAGTAGAAATCCATCTTCCTTCAAGCCTTTTTCTCCCCCCCCAAAAAATAATAAATCATCCCCCCCAATATTTTTCCCACTTAGGTTAAAATGGAAAAACCAATTTTGACCTAATCTCTCATTTCCAAATTTAAGCCTTTTTTTTTTTTAAGATAAAAGAATTAATAATTCTTTTCAACTACTAAATTAATTTAACTTGATTTTCTAATTAATATGCTTCTCCCTTTTTTAATTTTAAATTTTAATTTCTCAATATTAATTTAGGCCTACATTATACTTCGAACTATTGACAAGGGTAAGGTATTTAGATTAATTTAATTTCCAAAAATCAATCTTTTATACTATATCAACTTTACAAATTAAAAATAATTTTCTTTAAATAATAAAATTTTCCCTTTCATTTTCCAAAATGCGAAAATGATTAATTTATTTCTATTTCCAAATGACTTTAAATCCTTTTTTTTTTTTTAAACGCATAACTACTTAAATTCGTTATTTAAAAGTTACTATTAAATTAAACTCGCTACAACATAATAAAGCGATCTTTTTAATAAATGATTAATCTCATGAAGGAAACCTGTTTATTTTAATTCCTCAACAACTAATGCGTAAATGAACACATTATTTTAATTTTAATTACTTAAGCTTGTTACCAATATAAATAAAGCGATCTCTTAAATTAACGATTAATCATATAAAAGAAAAACTATCGATTTTAAATTTCTCAATTACTAATGTGTACATCCACACATTAAATTGCATTAAATACTTAAGATAAAATACTCCATTCCCCGCACGCATGGCATGCAACCCAAGAAAATCCACCAACCACACGACACGCAACCCAAACGAAAAGAAAACCCTATGGACCACACACGACGCTCACTTGACCATGGCTAAGGCAAGACGAGAGTTTTATGACCACCAAATCTGAATTCTAAGGATGAAGGAGGTATACTCAACCCTGTGAATCCTGAAGGAGATGATCCTCGAACCAAGGTGATATAGTACCTGCAATCTCCTGCAACCATGAGTCACGCAAGCATACATATATATACATATTCAATGAAGGCATTAGCTCGGGGTTTATAACAAGAATTAGGGAACAATTACATTTACACAAGCATCGATGCAAAAACATAATAATAGGTATGCACAATTATTTATATTATCTAAACTACAACATTTCATCACAGTTAATCAACCATTCAAGGATGCCACATAGGAAGTCAACCAAGGTCAAACGGATTTTACAAGGCTGACTAGGGTAGGGGCATTACATTTATCTAAAATTTTATATATTTAAAAACAATAAGATAAAAGAAATTTAAACCAAAATATAATATTAACATTAAAATTATAAATTATTTCTGATCCCTTTTTAGTGATGATTCTCAGGGGGAATCAGAAGAGGAGAATCAGGTTCTTGCTTGTATTCCTTCTCTAGTTACTAGGGAGATGAATGAGCAACTTATGGGTCCTATTTTGTTGGAAGAACTTGAGAAGATTGTTTTCCACGTGAAGAAGGGGAAAGCTCCTGGACTGGATGGGTTTTTGATTGAGTTCTATCAAGAATTCTGGGATACTATCAAGTTGGACTTATTGGAATTGATCCAAGAGTCCCAGAGGAATAAGCAAATGCTTCGGGCTTTGAATGCAAATTTCATTATGCTCATCCTCAAGTGTGATGGGGCTAATCAGTTAGGCTAGTTCTGCCCTATTTCTCTCTGTAATGTGATTTATAAGATTATTTCTAAGCTGATAGTGGAAAGGTTAAAGAATTGGCTTGGGGGTATCATCTCTGAGGAGCAGAGTGGGTTTGTGAAGGGTCATCAAATCTTGGATGGAGTGGTCATTGCTACTGAGACCATTCATTCTATGGCAACTTCCAAGGAAACGGTTATGTTTATCAAGCTGGGCATGGCAAAGGCTTATGATAGAGTCCGTTGGTCCTTTCTCCAAAATATTCTTAGGGATTTTGGTTTTGCTGATGAATGGATCCAATGGGTAATGAGTTGTGTTTTGTCTACCTCATTCTTTGTGCTAATTAATGGAGATCATACTGAGTTGTTTGGTACGTCCAAGGGTCTTCGTCAGGGGGACCATCTTTTCCCATACTTATTCATTCTTTTGGCTAAGGGTTTGGGGAGATTGATTAAGTATAATGTGGGATTGGGTATTATTCATGGTTGGAGTTGGGGTAATGACATACCCCCTCAGTCCCATTTGCAGTTTGTGGATGATACGACCTTGATGGGACTTGCTAGGATCAGAGAAGCTATAAATCTGCGTAAAGTTTTGGATGTCTATCTTGCTACTTTTGGCCAGTTGATCAATGAGGATAAATCTTCCATTCTCTTCTTCAACAAACATGGAACTATTCAAATGAGGATTGCTCATATCTTGAGATTCCAAGTCGGTTCTTTTCCCTTGACTTACCTGGGTATTCCTATCTCTGCTAGTAATCCTCCCAGGGATTCTTGGCAGGGTATTCTGGACAAATTTCGCATGAAGGTTGAATATTGGACACACAACTGGTTATCCTTTGCTGGGCATGTTCAACTGATCCAGTCAGTGGTTCATGCTCTTCTGATTTATAGGTGTATGCTCCAAGTGGCCCCAAAGTGGTTTGTGAAGGAATTGGATTCTCTGGCAAGACAATTCTTATGGGCATGCAACATGTCCTCCTATAAGTGGAGTCTTGTCAATTGGGACCTGGTGTGAAGTCTGAAGCAGTTGGGTGGTCTTGGTTTAAGGCAATCTTCCTTATTTGGGGAGGTTTTGGAGGCAAAATTGTACTTGAGGTGGTGTCTTGAACAAGATCGAGGTTGCTCTAGGATTTTATCCTACAAGTATATGTAGAGGATCCTGAAGGAGGAAATCCCAAGATATCCTCTTGTGGGAAAAGGCTCTACGATTTGGAGTACTCTTAAGAAAGGGGTTGCACTAATAAAAGAAGAACTTTTTTGGATCTATAAGAGGGAGGAAGAGGTTCTTTTTTGGTTTGATTCTTGGGATGGCTATCCCCCCATTATTGATCAGTTTCCCAATTCAGTGAATCTTTGCGAGAGGTTCCTAGAGGCAGGGTGGTCTAGAGTGAGTGACTTTAAGTCTATTTATAGGTGTGCGCAATTGGAGATGATGTGGTGGAAGGTTTCTAATGAATGGCCAGTTTTTGG
Source organism: Cryptomeria japonica (assembly GCF_030272615.1). NCBI lineage: Eukaryota > Viridiplantae > Streptophyta > Pinopsida > Cupressales > Cupressaceae > Cryptomeria > Cryptomeria japonica. Next base: position 343,906,270 of record NC_081406.1, read on the forward strand.
TATGGAGGAAGACTGCACGGAGATTCGTGGCATTTTGGCTAGGAGACATTGTAGCTCCCTTAAGGATAGGGATAGACTTGCTTGGTCCCATAATTGGTACCAGGAGTTGTTGTCCCATAAATTGGAGGGGAGGGAGGTGCACTGGTGGAAATATGTTTGGAAAAAATTATCTTGGCCAAAGTGTAACTATTTTGCTTGGACTTTGGATTTGAATAGATGTCTAACATGGGACAATATTTGTAACCGTGGGTTCCACGGGCCTTCCATCTATGTTTTGTGTGGTAATGGGGAGGAGGATTCTTCACACCTGTTCTTCAGATGCCCTTTCTCATTGCTGATTTGGCATTACTGGTGGGGGGTGTGGAAGCACCCTTGTGTTCACGCGGATTCTTTGGTGGAGTTTTGGAGCAGTTTGGGCAGGCCTCCTATTTCATCCTCTTTTTTCTAGACTATTTGGCACATTGGGCCCATTTTCATACTTTGGCAGATCTAGCTAGAGAGGAATAGGAGGATCTTTAGGGAAGTCAGACTGCTAGTTCAACAAGTGTGGAATAGAATCATGGGAATGATCCAGGAGATGGTGTAAGCTAAATGTGAGGTGAATTTTCCTCTGGACAGAGGAGAGGCTAATATAGTGAGCAGGTTGGGTTTGCAGGAGATCTCACTTGTCTCAACTCTTGTCAAGAGAGGTAGACGTGTTGTGAAGAAGGTTCACAGGGTGGGAAGATGGTTTCCCCCACAGGATGAATCCATTAAGATTAACACTGAGGGATCCTCTAGTTGGGGTAATCCGGACCCTGTTGGGATTGGTGGTGTTGGTAGGGATCGTATGGGGGAGGTAGTTTTCTTCTTTTCAGTGCATGAAGGGCAGCAGTCTAATAATTTTGTGGAGGGATTAGCAACTTTCTATGCCCTAGAGTGTGGTTTTGAGTTGGGGTGGCGTAAGGTTATCTGTGAATTGGATTCACGGATTATGGTTAATCTGTTGATTGAGAAGAAGGTGAGTGCAATTAATTGGAAGTTGGCAAGGATTATTCACCAGATTTTGCAAATTAGTGCTATGGCGAAGAAGGTGTCTTTCATCCACATTCCTCATGAATGGAATAGAGCAGCTGATTGTTTGGCTAAGTGGGCCGCAGAACATGTTGATGATTGGAAAGTTGAGGGTTGGGAGCATCTTTCCCTGGATTATTGTCAGGACTTGCATAAGATCTTTGCTGAGGATATGGATAGTCATGAAGCTAGTTGATAATTGGTTGGGTTTGTTGTTCTCTTCTAGAGCTTTGAGGCTCTGGTTTTCTTATGTAATGCTTGTGTCTGATTATTAATAAAGTTTTTACCCCTTTATTCAAACAAAAAAACATTAAAATTATAAATGTGGATTTAATATGTAATACTGACTATATTACAATTTTAAATAAATAAAAACCTTTTTATAGAATTAAATTAAAATACTTAACTCCTAAAAATATGGGGACCACTATTTATTGGTCCACTCCCCCCAATTTCCACTCCATAATTATAGGTTTTGCCATAAATGGGTCAACCCTAAATAGGTTGGCCACAGGCTTAATAAATGAAATCATTATTATTTCGTTATTTTCATTTAGTATTAAATATAGACACTTATAATTTAGTAGTATTTAATTTAATAGCACCCTCTTTCTCTCTCTCTCTCTCTCTCTCTCTCTCTCTCTCTCTCTCTCTCTCTCTCTCTCTCTCTCTCTCTCTCTCTCTCTCTCTCTCTCTCTCGTATTTGAAAAGAATAAATTAAAACACTATTAGCTTTCTTTTGAAATAAAATCTGATTTAAAACTCAAAATTTAAAATATAATTTGAAACTAATAGAAAATCTAAGAAAAAATCTATATTTATTTCCTTTATAAAAGACTAAAATATATATTTTATTTTATTTCCTAAGATATTACATGAAATAAAGACTTTATAATTCTTGGAATAAAACTAAATAAATTTTATAGATCAAACTTCCTTAATCATTTGGAGGAAAATCCACTTATTTGGTAATGCTCTCCTTCATTGAAGATCTTCAAATCCCTTTGAGTTCTTCTTGGCTTTTCCTCTTGCTCCCTGCAAGAAGATCAAGGCCCTGTTGTTGAATCAAGCACATGTTTTGGCTATCCTCCTTCAACTTTATCTTGAAACCTGATAAGGATCTCCTCCAAGAGCTTCTAAAATCCTACTTCATACTATGAAATACATTCACAAAAATTTCTAATTCAACACAAATCTCTTAAGAAATTGAAAGACTAAACTTTTCACATAACCATGATCTCATTTTCAAAAATCTAGCATCCAATATATATAAATTTGTGAGTCATTTCATTTTTGAAAAGTAATTATTATTTTAGAGATTCTTTACCCAAAATAATTTCATGCAAAACTATTATTTTCATATTCTAGGGTTAACACTTGTCCATTGCTTCCTCAAAATTGAATTTGAAATATCTTTTCCCTTGTGTTAATTTATTTATTTATTTTATCAAAAATAAACTTTTTAACTCCCTTGTCATAAAAATACCATGAATAGAGATATTCGTTATAAATTTTCAACTCCCATGTCGTAAAATTTGCTAATATAATATTTATTCCTTTCAAAATAAACAAATATTGTAACTTCCACTTCTCAAAGAATATGCTTATAATATGTATGTATATATGGTTTCTTAGTTATATATATATATATATATATATATATATATATATATATATATATATATATATATATATATATATATATATATATATATATATATATATATATATATATATATATATATATAGTCTACTAAAGATTTTTTGGTTCTTCTTTGGATAGAAGAGCCACCTTGGAATGCATTCATTAGTTTTGTTTGATTATATGTATGTAGAACAAGGTGGTACACCACAAGGGATGGATTCAATCTATGCATATTAACTTACAACAAAGAAAAAATATTTAAAATTTCTATTAAGATTGTGAAAAAAGTTTCCTATCATAAGGGAATGAGAGTAGTTCTATACTTAAGAATTATGATATTTTATTTTATTCCAATATTCACATCAATTGTATCCTTAATGATAAATTTATCGCCATCTTATAAATATGTTAACACATGGGAAAGATTGAGTTTCTCATCTATTAGTTCCTCATAAATATTTTCACCAAAAAACTTGTCTTTATTTTCTTGATTTTGAATTTTTTTGTATGATAGTTCCTTAAAAAGGATTTCACTAGGGGACTTATATTTTTTTTAAATTATATTTATTTGGACAAGGAAATATTTCTACTCCCCATAATACCTTGGTGTTTTTATTTTGATTTCAAAACCCTCAACGTGACCTACTCACATGATTTCATCTCAAAGACCCCATGAAATTTTCATAGCTTCATCATTTTGAAACAATTCTATTAGCATGTGATCTTTTCAATCCTGGTCAATAATTTTAGGGTATTGGAGTTCAAGATTATTTGTGGTAGCAATACTTTTGTAGAAACTACGAGAGTACCTTGTCTCAATGTCAAAGGAAGATTCAAGAACATCCTCATATACATATACATATATGTGTGTGTGTGTGTACACACATATATATGTATACATATTATAGCATCATAAATTGTACACCCTTAATTAGGTTATCCAATTCCACGCTTAGTTAGCACTCACCTTAGTGTGCCTCATTATACTATGCATTATACGACTTCCTTAGACATTTAACTAATAATTGAATTAAACCTAACTCCTTTCTCATAAATTCACATTCCATAAATTGGACCCTTGATCTTAGGTGTGCCTCTTTTTATATTTCATCTTGATTTAATCCTAATCCTACACCAATTTCAACTTTCAAAGAATGTCGTGCATACCTATACATTATGGTTTGATCCATTGGTCTGGAATCGATATTAGAACCATGTTATCTTTCATTCCTCAAAACTTGAAAAATTATTGTCAGGACTAGGGCGACCTACCACCCTGGTCCCACTCTTTTCCCCCAAAGTTTAGGATGATAATTTGGTGGTCTTACCTAATCCAAATCCATCTCAGTGTGAAAATATATCAATTCTAGGTCGACTTTTGATCAAGTTCATATTTAGGGTTTCATATATAAGGCATGTCTTTCCACATTTGGGAATCCAATCTAGCATCAAGTTGGAGATCCTTGTGAAGTGAAAGTGCTACTTTTCGGTGAAGCCTTAGACCTACAAATTCATCAATTATCAAGTCTTCATCAACATATTTTTAGCCATGGAAGCTTGAAGAGACATTGGAGGATGATAAGGGAATCATCGACTGATGATTATCTTGTACCTCTTCCTAAGGGATCGGGTATGATTTCATGTTGTTCTTGTGTTTCTACATTGAGCTTCAAATCTACTTTATATTAGTTTTCAGATTTGCATCCTAATTGTGATTTAGAGCATTTTCATTACAATCATTTAGGGTTTACTCTAACACATTTGAGTAGGACTCTAGTTTGCATATTAGACACTTTAGCTCATAGCAATCTTAGACACACCTAATATTCAAGAGCACACACTTTTCCAACTACAATATTGACTATTTATGGAGGTGGAAATCACCAAAACAAGGGGTTGACCAAGGAAAACCCCTATATAACCACAACCCTACCATTTTCTATCTTGTAGGTGCAGCTATAGGTATCCAATGGAGCCGAAAGACTTTAGGAAGCATCAGGGAGCTGATACAGGTCTACCATCAAAAAATGAGCTTGGTTTTTAGAGACCAAGGTGCTAGGGCACCCTTGTCCTAGGACCAAGGTGCTAGGGTGCCCTGGTCCTCATAATCCTGATCTATATTTTAGCATCGGTTCTCAGATTGCTTTAGGATCCAAAATTCCTAACCACAACTCAACTCCAACAAACCGAGGTTCTTTGACACCCTAGTCTAGTTAGTTCAGCTTCAAATTTTAACCACAGGTGCAAAATCAAACTCTCCTTTCATTTTTATGTTCGCTACTTCAGTTATGTTGTTTACTAGTTCGCTACATCAACTTTGCATTCACTTTCTTTCATACTTTAACTATAGTATTACACTCTCTCAAACATTACATATTCATTTCCATAGCAACGAAGGAATATAAATCCTAGAAGTATCACTTGATTCTCTTTCACAAGATTTTGTGGAGTACGATCACTTATCTAGGCACTTTTGTATTCTAATGTTAGTGTGAAAGTGGATTTAGATCCTAACATTACCCAATTCCATTTTAACAAAAAACATTTTGGTGAACCCGACTCTCTTGCATTGTATTGTTCTAATTAGATCTTATCATTCCATGGTTCTTTCATGTCAAAATCATAAAAAAATCAAAAATATTGTTGTATGCATTGTGTGTGTTTAGATTTAATTGTGTTTTTTTATTTCAAAAGTTAACTTTTCTTTTTAATAATGTTGGATCTTTAATTGCAATATTTTCATGCCTATGATAATCCTTCCACTTATGATGATTACTCTTTTAGTAAGAAAGAACTTGATGAGGCTCTTGATGAATTCCTTTATCCCTAGCCTTCTAAACAAACCTTTTGCCAAAGATTGATCAAAATAGTTACTGTGTCATTTTGTAGTGATGATCTAGTTGAGTTGGATGACTCTTCTTATGAAGTTATCCCTATCGAGCCATCTTGAAAATCTAGTAACATGGTGATGTATGAGAATCCTCTTTATGATTATTTACCTCCCATCCAATCCAATAATCAACCATTTAGTAGTGATGATTATGCTATGTTAGATGATGTTCTTGATGATTTCATTTCTACTAAAACTTCCTCAAATAATATTACAACATCTATGTCTAAAAGATTGATCGAATGATAAATGTGAAGGGCTATGAACAAAATTCTCAAATACCTAATAAGCATGTGATTATTGTTCAAGGTGGTTATAATAATGATACTTTTTACACTCCTAATAAAATGGTTATTACTGTGCAAGGGGGTTATGCCACAAAGAGTCCTTGTGAATATGCCAAACATATAAACCAAGAGAGTTACATTCAGCTTCCCACACATATAATAAAAGGAACAAAAAGAAAACTAATCATCCTTCAATTATTCCTTCTTGTCAACAATACTTCCACTAGCACCTCATTTATCACAACATCTTCGCAAAGAGTGTGATATTATTGAACAACTTAAAATCACTCTTGCCAAGATATCTCTTTGGGATTTGATTCAAACTTTATCCACACATCATGGAATGTTACAAGATGCTTTAAAGAACTTAGATGTTCCACTTGTTGTGACACCTAATAATATGGCTTATTTAATTGATTCTATGAAAGCACATAAATCTCAAATTATATTCTCACAAGATGAGTTACCTTCTAAGGAAATTCAAAATCAATATGATCATCTTATGATTATTGTACTTATCAATGGTAATGCTATAGGACAAACCCTAGTGGATAACGGATCTGGCATTAATGTTTGTAGCATTGACTTGTTGCATAAGATTAATGTGGATACTTACCTTATTCAACCTGAATCTCTTTCTATTCATGGTTTTGAAAATGTTGCTAGAGCATATTTAGGTACTATAACCTTTCCTATTAAAGTAGGATCTATTATTTTACCTACACCTATCCAAGTCATACTTGATAGTCTTACTTACAATCTTCTATTAGGACGAACTTGGATTCATAGTATGCAAGTTTACCCTTCTACTCTCCATTGTCAAGTCAAATTAATTTATAACTACAAGATGTATAATTTGCACACTGATACTAATTCGTTGTCACATTCTTCTAATTCTTCTACTATTCAAGATGAAACACCATATCCTCCTAAAGATACTTCCTCATCTGAAAAGGTACTCTTAGATAATGATTGGGGGTCCTTATATTTTACACCTTTTATAGAAGAATATAAAATCCCCCAAATAGAGCCTAAGACTAAAAAGGATGATGATATGGTACAACCTAAAAAAGAAACCTACTTTGTCTAAGAAACTTAGCAACAACTTTGTAGTTTCTTCAAAATCAAATACTTCATCTACTTATGACATTGAGTCATATGATGCTCTGCCATCTTTTATGGAAATGACCTCCCTTTATGGTTCTGGTTTCCACATCCTAACTAAAAGTTCCTTTAGAGAATCATATTCGTGAGACATCTTTTGGACTTGGATATAATCACTCTAAGCCCACCAAAGAATCTAAGAGACCATCTCTCAATGTAAATGTTATCTTTTCCTGTAAGCCTCTTTCTCTAATGCATCCTCAATTGATTGATTCTGACTCTCGTTCACTTTCCTTCGACGTCTTTTTTTCTGATGATTCCTTGGCCAAGTTTTTAAGAGTATATGATAATGTTCCTCGTTATCATCATAATCATGGATTTCCTTATTGTTTAAATGTTGAAGCATACTTTGGGAGAGACACTGAATTAGAATGTGATAATGAAGAGATGATTTATGAATTCCCTCAACCGATGGATGTTCCACAACAAAGTAATCTTCTTGTGAGTGATACTATTGATATTAAAATGGATCCTTACAATGATACAAAAATTATAAAGATCGTTTAAACGATGATGAACAAAATGAGTACTCTTCTCTATTACATGAATTTCCTAAAATATTCGCTTGGATTTATTTAGATATGCCTAGCATTGATCCTAAGATTTTGACACATAGCATTGTGTTGATTCTCGATGCTAAACTTATGAAGCAAAAAATTAGGAATATGAATCCCAAGATAGCATTGCTTGTTAAAGCTGAAATAGAAAAAATCTCAAAGTTGGTTTTATTCTCCCTATTGATTACTCTCCTTGGATTTCAAATATTGTTTCCATTGCTAAACCAAATAATAAGATTAGAATATGCACTAACTTTCGAGACCTCAATAAGGCTTCCTTGAAAGATGATTTTCCCCTTCCAAACATTGATATGATAGTTGATTCAACTGATGGTCATGCTTTGTTATCTTTTATGGATGGATTTTTTGGATATAATCAATTTTTTATTAATCCTCAAAATCAATACAAAATTGCTTTTACAACTTCTTGGGGTACATTTTGTTGGGTCGTGATGCCTTTTGGATTAAAAAATGTTGGTGCCACTTATCAACTTGCTATGACACATATTTCATAATTATATGCATAAAACCTTGGTAGATTATGTTGACAATATCCTAGCTAAGTCTATCTCTCAACAAGACCATGTCAAGATCCTTCGCCAATTTTTTGAAATAATTCATAAATACAACATGTACTTGAATCCCCCCCCCAAAAAATTGGCGTGTATAGCAAAAATCTATTAGGATTCATTATTTCGCATTATGGTAATGAGGCGGAAACAAAGAAAATAGATATCATCATGAGCATGCCACCTCCTCGAAATATCTCTCAATTGCAAAATTTACAAGGAAAAATTTAGGCTATTCGTATGTTTGTTTCACTACTTGTGGATCAAACTTTCCCTTTTACCCAATTTCTTAAAAAGGATACAACTTTTCGATGGAGTGTGGATTGTCAAAAAGTTTTTGAAGATTGGAAACTATATTTGGCTAATCCTCTTATTTTACAACCTACTATTTCTAATCAACCTTTCCTTCCTTATACTTCTGCTTCTTCTCATGCTCTCACAACTTTATTGGCAAAACATAATAGCGATGGTAAAGCATGTATGGTTTATTACATAAGTCATACTTAACTCGATTATGAGGCTCAATATAGTGCAATAGAAAAGTAATGTCTTGCTCCTATTTTTACAACTCAAAAGCTATGGCATTATCTTTTAAATGTTGAGATGCAAGTTATAATCAAATTTGGTCCTTTAAAACATCTCTTTTGCAAAACAAATCTTTTCAGATGTTTAGCAAAATGGGTTATGTTATTAATTGAATTTGACCTTAAGTTTGTTTCTCGAAGAGCAATTAAAGGACAAGCTTTAACTAACCATCTGGTTGATGCTCCTTCTCCTATTTACCTAATTAGGATTCGATTCACGATGATCTTGTTCTGCCTTTAGCAATTGACAAGACTAGGGAATTGTACTTAGATGGATCTAAGTGTTGAACTGGTTTTAGGTGTTGGTGTTATTTTGACATGTCAAAACCTTTAGTGTCCTTAATTAATTATTTATTTTGTTTAATAAATCAAATGATTATGAATTATATTTATTAGGTGCTAACAACAAATAAGATATTGGAATTTGGTTGATTTCAAATATTTAATTAATTTATTAGAATAAAATAGAAAACAAATTGCTATTCCATGAATGCGTATTGATGAACTATAGTGGTGTAGTACCCCTGTCCTAATCAATTTCTAATCTGGGTTTAATCTTGGTTAGTTTATCTTAATATAATGTTATAGTCAGATGTTTGATTTAACGCATAGCTGTTGATGTGGATTTTCACACTAGTTGCATGCAAGTTGTTTAGTGTTCCTATTTCGTGGTATTAATATTGGGCTAACGCTTTCATTAAGTTTCTATATGTATGCATGTATGACTCTTGGTTGCAGGAGATTTCAGGTACAACGCCGCATGAGTGCGAGGTTCGTCTTCACCTGGATGTGCAGGTTTGAGTGTACCTCTTTTATCCTTAGAGTTGGATTAGGTGGTCGTAAGACCCTAGTTGACCTTAGTTGTGCTCAAGTGAGCATCGCCAGTCGTCGTCGGTATCCCTTTTTGTTTGGGTTTGCGAGTCGTCTGTTTGGTTGACCTTCTCGATTTGCGTGCTTGGTGTGTATGGTTAAATTGATTAATTAGTCCTTAGTAATTATTTTGATTATATATGTGTTTGTGCATTGAAGATTAATGGACTAGATTAATCGGGATTTCGTTATGCGATTTTCGTTGAAATGAATTGCTTATTTTAAATTGGGAGTGAGTTCGATTAAATGACTGATTTTGAATATTAAATGCATTTTGAATTTGCTGTTGAAAAGAAAGTTTTGTATTTTATTGCGATAGACTTAATAGTATTCTGTTGGCTTTTGAAATTAGAAAGGTTAAATTGAATTAAAGGGAGAAATCGATTTTGAATTGAAAAGCAAGTTAATTTGTTGCTATAGTTAGAAAAGAATTAATTTGGAGAGTTATTTTTTAAATAAAAATTTTTAATTCCAAAAATGGAATTTTGGTCAACTCTTCCATATAACCCAAAATTTGGGGAAATTTTGGAAGGATGGACATTTTTGGAGAATTTTTGGTTGGAAAATAATTTTGGATAAAATTGGGGGTTTTGGGGAGGAAGAAAGTTCTTCTGGATCTGGCAGGATTGGGCTCTCCTTCAACTATTCCAGGAATGTGTATGGAGGTAGGATTTACCTTAACTGTTCTTCCTTGTTGTTTTGAAATGGTCTGTTGGGTGAAATTGATTGTTGGCAAAATCCAATCTTTTAAAATATTGTTATCAGATGTAAATTTGGATTTGTGGGTTTAAATCCATGCTTTTAGCTTGTGTTCTTCAAGAAAATTCATGGCTTTATGATTGTGTTAAAATGGATTATCTTGCCATGTCTGGTTTTCTCTTTGTTTAATAAAAATGAATTTAATTGGAGTTTTGTTATTCCTCAATCTACTTGGGTGTTGAAACCCATTTGTGCTGGAGAGGTGAATATCCAAACATATTTCTTTTGAACCTGCCATACTGTAAATCAAAATTTATAAAATCATATTGGGTGTGGCGTTTTTAACTTATTTCGAACTGTGTGTTCAAAAAAAATTATAATCGTATTTGTTTTACCGAGCTGGGCGTTTTGTTTTCGAACTGTGGGTTTGGGGTTTGGAGGGCGGGGAGCGGAGCTCCACCCGCTCCTCCTCCCCTCCCCCGCTTGTCCCCCTTACTCCTCCTTCCCTGTTCCCTTGGTGGTCCGCGTGTGTGTGTTGCCCGTGGCTCACGGTGGTGGCCGTAGGGGCCGCGGTGGCCGCAGGGCGCCGCGGGACCTTTCGGGCACCACCGTGGCGCCGCCCGCACGAAACTTCCGCCTGCGGCTAGGGTTTGGGCGCCCAGCCATCCCCGTTGGGAGGTGGGCCCCGCCCTCGCCTTTTCAAAATGCATTTTTTTTAAAATTAGTTTTTGAAAAATGTTTTTTATGTATTTTTTTTATCATTCAAAAAAAAAATGCATATAATATTTTTTAATATTATTTTAATGTTAAGTTTTAATTAGTTTCTTAATTATGATTAGGGTGGCAATATCATGATAAATGTTAATTTGGTATTGATTAATTTTATAATGGAGTTTATAGGTTAATCATTATTCAATGTCATTTCATGACTTATGCACTCCTTCTAATTAAGTTCTAAAACTGTTAATTTCGCAATTGAATATTATTGATTATATTCTGATTGATCTTGGATTAATAAATTTATATCTTACCTTCTAGCTGATTAGAGCATTTGGCTAATTGAGGTATTATTGTTTAAAAACAAAATAGAATATTATGTTATTGGAAAAATTGTTGGGATACGATGTAATTACTAATTGATGATGTTAAATATTATCTTAGAACATATCATTTGAGTAATCGAGAAGTAAGTGAGATAATTTACCATTGATCATTAGAAACTGAAACGATATGCTTTTGGAAATGATTATCTCCTTTTAGATTCTCTTTTTATATTTATATTTCCGTGATCCGTATAGTGCATCTGGGCTTGAAAATATGAAACTGTAGAGGTTGGTTTGAACCAGTATGTCAATGACGTTTTGATTGGAGATTAAATATCTTATTTTAATTGATTAATGGTTGTCTGAATTTGATTAATATGAATTTGGTTTAAGAACTCATTATGGCTTTATATGTCTGTTCGATGCTTTGAACCTTAGAGAGTTAGAAAACCAAGAACAACCTATCCCTAGATGAGGTAGATAACTGTAATCTGATATAGATCTTGTAGAAAACTTGATCGACGTTTAATGTTTAGATCAATTCGGAAAGATTGCATCTGTTGAATATTGTCTTTTCTGTTTCTTGCCTATGCGAGTTTAATTTATGTATTCGCTTTTGCTTATGTAATGGCAAGTCGTGCTTGTTTTGATAGGACCCTGTCGTATGAAATGTCTTGGGGTACCTGTTTCAGTCCTCGATTCCGAGTTGACTGTTGTCTTGTGGTAGTGTCGTATTTGGTCATATCCTCTTTGTGTGAGTCGAATGATGATTCGTGGTTGACCTTAGTTTGTCAGGTCTCTAGTTAGAGTACCGTCAGTAAGTGTACCACTTTTGAGTCGTGTTTGACCAGTTGATTGTTTCTCCCTTCTTGAACTTCGTTCGTCTGACCATGTGTATTCCCTGGTTTTGAGTTCGTTTGAGTATAGTCTAGTGTCGTATGGGAAAGTGGCTTTCGATTGGGGGCCGCGCCCAAAGTGGCTGCTGGGTAACCCGTCGAAAGTGAGTCTAATAAGTGATAACCTATCAGTAGATTAGAATGTAATCTCTAAGTAAGATAAATGTGCCTCACACATGGGACGAGTGCTATCATAGATTCGACATGCTGTGAGAAGGCCTGAAATGGCAAACCACCATCCTTGTCTTCACGAGAGGATGTGTGGGTCCACATGAGGCTTGGATGGGCCGGAAGCTCGGATTAGGTTACCAGGGTGACCCAGTGTATGGGGTTGGGACCTATGAAGACTTGCCATGGTAACCATACCAGGTTGTGTGATGACGCTTGTCCCTGCGTTCGCTAGTGTGTTGTCATTTTGTCCTGTTAGGAGTACCTTTGTGGGTCGTCCTTTTGTCTCTGCCCTTGTGAGTTTCGGTTTCATGTTAGACCTTGGGTGGTGATGGCTCAGTTTTGTGGATGCTCTTCTGGACTTATGTTTTTAGCTTTGATTATGTTCAGCTGGATCCTGTTCTTTTCAGGGATCGTTTATGTATTGATTGACCGATGCGGTCGCTTGTATATTGTTTATGTTTTGCCTTGATGGCCAGATTGTAATGGTGTAACCTCTTGTATTCTTAATTTTATTAATTATTAGAGGAGTCTTGCAGTTGAGCAGACCCGGAGATGTAGCCCTTTAGGGGTGAACTCCGAGATCATTATGGTGTTATGTGATGTATTCTCTTATGTTTCCCTTATTCAGCTTTATCATGTATGATTAGATTATGTTAGAATGGTTAAGTGGATAAATGGAATTAACTTTAATTGCTTATATTCAGTCCCTTCTTGAATGCCATGTTGATCGAATGCGTAAGTGGTTTAGATGAGATTTATCGTAGATGCATGTATGTAATCATTTTTTAAATGCAATAAGTAGGAATATGAAAGAATGTGACTTAGAGTAATGGGATATTTTAAGTTGTTGTTAAGGAAATTAAGTATGCTTGAAAAGATCTCTTATGTTTATGATGGAATTCTAGTGTGTTGGGATGTTAGATGTATGGCTTGTTATTTTAAATGAAAAGCTTGAATGAAGATTATGAATAGACCTTAATGGACGAATCTTTGTTTGTGATTTATATTTCCATCTTTTGATAGAAATTATCCTGATTAAGAATTATCTCGTTATTACGATAATTAGCTTATTGGATTAATTGTATGAGTTAAGTGAATTGTGATATTTAAGTAATCTCGTTGGGAAACTCTGTAGGTGTTAGTTGATGTCTTCCGCTATGTAATCTGAATCTTTGATAGCTTGTTGTATCTTAATGTGGTGTAACTTTAAAAAAAAAATAAAAATTATTGCACTCTATTCTTGTGTTATGGCTTAATCCCTTCGGGGTTTCCTGGCGGGGCATTACAAGTGGTGTCATCATATTTAACCATTAGTCACTAGTTTCATGTTAAGTGAGAAGTAGTATTTAAATTAAAAATGGAAAGAAAACAAAGGCCACCTAATTGCCATGTGTTTAAAAAAATAGGAAGAAAAAAAATAGGAAGAACATGTTAGCCAAGTAGGAGAAGGAACCTATTTTGTAGACTTGCTTAATTAGCTGCAGGGAAAGGAACACATTTCATTTGACATTTTTTCTAATGAATAAGAAGTCAAATACTTCTCCTGATTTTCATATTGGATCATCTTAACAGAATGAGGGACCTGGGAAGATAATTATGTATTATTCATCTACACAATTTATCGTTAAAAGAAGAGAGAAAATTTTCCATTTTGGGCCTTTTATTTTATTATTATTATTATTTTCCATCTTGATGCCATATACGTGAGAGAGAGGGAGAGAAATCATAGTCAAAGGAGTGAAGCTCGATCAAAAATCGCCAAGGACTATAATAAATTATTAGGGTTATAATTTATGTTGTCTTCATAGTCGATAGTCCTTTAGGGTTATAATTTATTATTAGGGTTATAATCAATGTGATTTTTTAACCAGGCCAAATGAAACCCAACATAAATCCTTAATTAGCCACCATTTAATGACATATATTAACTGATGAATACTTGGCAACTTCATCTAGATATAGCAGACATAATCTTGCAAACCTATCTTTATCTGCATAATTGATTTATTCCTGAATATCTGACATATTCATACACTATTGACATATTATCCAATAATCAATATATGCATAAATGATTTACTCCTACTCAATTATGTAGTTACATCAATTTATAATCCCAGGTTACTTCCTCTAGTTTTTGAGCTAGCTTCCTTTTCTTGAATTACTTTTCTTGTAAAACTACTTCATTATTATTTTTGGATGTACATACCCTATTTCAAAGCTACCGTTTGACATAGGCTAGTAGGACACGGGTGCAAACTGCAAAATTTGGCCTTACACTTGCCAATCACTTTTCTTGAAAGTTTATAAATCCCTTTTAACAAATTTATGTCTCTCTGTTACACATGTTGTCAAAATGGCATGCTCCTTTCCAAACAACACTATTTGCTAATTAAAACTTGTTGATATTTTTCACACATTCAAACCAGTTTTTGCTATTTCATTATTTCAGTTGGCCTATCTACTACAGTAATGTAGAAGGAAACTATGCTAACAACTGCAGTTGCACTTGTTTGAATTTTTTCCTCAATTCACCACAAATATTGCTATTAAGGTTTTCTATGCGATGGCATCCTGTCAAATGATTCATATATCTCGTCCATGTGCTCAATTTGAAGAAATGTTTGGATTAGCAGTTAGGCTATATTTTGTAGCAGCTCTCACTTGAGAAGTTGTCTCATACTGGAAAAAAAAAAAAAGAAATAACTTCCAAATATTAAAACCTTTCTCACACCCATGCCTCAAATAAAATTTTAAATTGCAACCAATATATCTTTTTATTTTAAAAGGCTGAAAAATAATGTCTCGAGCTCAAGAACCTCAATCTCTAAAAACTCCATATTTGTATATTTATTTTTCTTTTAGGTAGAGTGAAATGATTGAAGCCATAATTCTAGGGAAACACATTTTAGGTTCCATCCTTCAGTCCTTACATATTCAGATCATTTCATTTAGTCATTTAGTCCTTGCATATTTAGATCATTTCATTTAGTCATTCAGTCCTTGCATATTTTGATCATTCCATTCAATCATATCCTCAGTCCTTGCATGTCCATCATTGGTCAAACAAAACTTTCAGCTTGCACTTAGGTCACTCTCCTTAGGTCTTGAATCAAACATTGGCTATTGATAACCCATATCACTTAAGGTCCATCATCTTTGAGTTAGTGAAAATATCAACATCTTCGAGAAGGGTAGTCCGCTTGGAGTTAATCATCTCCTACTTTAGCATACCCTCTCTTGATCACTTGTCCTTGTGTCTATCCATCATAGAACAAGTAAAGCTTTGCATCACAATTATTTCTAGACCTAGAGTTGCCTTGAGTTCTTGCATCTTTATTAGATCAAGCTTGTCATTTGTCTTCATATTTCATTTAGAGTCCAACCCCATATCATATCCTACCATATAGTTGCTTCCACATTCTAGAGTTTGTATTGCATCCTAATCTTGAGTCTCATACATTGTCATATCTCTAAGTCCTAGGTCAATGATTAGAACAATCACCCGTGTCCACTAAAACAAGAAGAAGAATTTTTCAAAACCTAATGTTTCAAGAAGGAGATAACCTTTGGGAGAACAATTTTGAGGGGGAAGAGAACATTAGCGTTGCAACTAGTAAAACAAGTGAAACAGATGATGAGGAAATAACCCAATCTCATATAGAAAAATGAATTCATGATGATAGATCCTCTAAGCTACTTAAAGAAGTGGCCAAATGTAACCCGCAATAGTATTTCAAGGCCCTTGTTGATTAAGGAATCAAACTACCACTTGATTTTGATGTATCATTACTCATGGTGAATGACAAACCTAGATCCAGTGAATATAAACATACCAAAAAGAGTAATGATGACAAGATAAAGGATCATAGATACTTTTACATATAGCTAGGTTACAAAAGATCTATAAAGACATCAAACCCAACACCTACAAATGATCCCATTTTGAATGAACTTAGAGAATTGTAGTGCCCCTCCTTGATTCATCTTTCTTTTAAGTATCGATGGACTTTATAGACCTAGATTAGACTCATTGTGATGCTTTTGATTGATACTTATGGCTCTATTATATTTCAGATATTTATAGTTTGATGTTAGACATTACATATTGACAATTGATATATTATAGTTTAATGTGGACAGTGATATATTTCAGACTATTATGATGATTGGACATATGTTTGGTTATTTGTGAATACTCATATATGTTGTGATGGATTATATTTGCTTATGATGATGTCATGCTATGTGCTAACCCTACTTCATGCTTATATTGGATATGATGAGGATATTGATGATGTTGTAATTTCTATGATTGTATTACTATTACGTTCGTGGAAGAGATGATGTTATACCACTTGTTTACAAGCAAGGTGTGATGTTGTGATTCTCTTTCACTTGTTTGATTATTTCATGTTATATGCAATGTATATGTTGTTGTATAGGCATTGGTGTCATGCAAGATTGCAGGTACTAGACATTGACTCCACCTGGTTCCACAGGTCTAAGTGTGTCTTTAATCCCAATGACAGGTTGATCGGAGGTGACATGAGGTCTTATTACACACTCTAGGCTTAGTTGGTACCTTGTCAGTCTTAGCATCTTGGCTAGAGTTGCCTTGATTAGTTGTTATGTGGTATTTTATTTTAATCCTATGTTGGGATGTAATGTGGAGTTGTAGTTATTAATTAATTAATTTATTAATCAATTGTCATATATATTTTATTAGTGTTTAAATATTTAATATAAATATAAATATAGTTATTTATTGGGGTTATAATTGAATAATCAATATTTAATTTGTGGCATTATCTTTAGTTGAGTTTTAATATTATTTGTGCATTTCATTTATTTGATTTATTTAATTTATTGGTTTATTTGGTTGTTTATTTTATCGATTAAATAATTGTTTACCCTTATTGGTTTTATTGTTTATTTACTTACCGTTCTTCCTTATTGGTTGAATTTGGGGATTAATATTATTTAATAATATTTTATCTCGATTTTGGGAATGGTTAGTAAAATTTATTATTATTATTTATTTGTGTTGTGATGAGGTATTGTTTTGGGAGTAATTTTAAATGTGGATTTTAATTTTTCTGTGGGGTTCCTTCCCTGGAGAAATATTGAAGTTTTAGATTTTGATTTATTTTTTTGCGAACATTTGAGGATTTGGAGCTTTGGCTTTTGGATTGCATTATTGCTGGACTTTTGGATTTCTGGGCTTCTTCAGAGTTTGTCGTGTGTATTCTTCCTCAAGTTTCCATAGACCTTTGTTCTATTTACCAAGTCGGTGGTTCTTTTTTATTTTTGTTCATGCATTTTATTTTTAGAAAAGATTGATTGTAAAAGAATGTTTGTTGGGTGTTTAGGGGAAAAATCCTTTGTATTTTTGAAATCTGAGGTTATAATTTCTTCCTATCTGTAGTGGAAGGAAACTGGGTTGATATTCCCGTGAATGGACTGCATTTTCTTATAAATATGTTGTATGCGTATTTTCCTTATTTGTGTTTTGAATGAAAGCATTTATTTGTCATTTCCTTGGGAGATTTTATTGTATGGTGTTTTATGTTTATCTTTCATTATTGAGCTTGTGGAAATGGAGTTTTTGTATGGCATCGAGAGATATTTATATTTTTGTTCTGGTTTGTTATTTTCATTTCTTATGTTGTAATCTTGTTGTTGGCTGTAAAACGCTCTTGTATGTCTTTGTTTGAAGTCGAAAATTATATCCAAGTTATTTATGTAACTTATTTGTTTAATTCTTTTGCATATGAGTCATATTCAACTCTTTGTCACATATGCGCTATACTGGGTGTCGTAAGCACCAAAGTTTGTGTTATATGTGCTAGAGTTTGTGTTATATGCGCCATTTTGTATATCAAACACATTGCTTTGGGTCTTGTAAGTGTCATTATGTTTAGTATATGTGCTAATAGACTTTGTATAGGTGCCAAGGTTTTCTACAGATGCGCCAGATAATTTGGTAAAAGTGTTATTTTTTGTTTTGATATTTTTTGTTGATTTTCTAAGTCTGTGTTTTTACCAGAGGCTTGATTTCAGGTTTTCCTGTGATTCCCTATGTTGTTCTCCTAGTTTGTGATTCTTTTGGTGCTAATATTTTGATTATTTAATGGTTTCATGGCTTCTGGGAGAGTTTGATGTATTTGCAGTAAATGATGGAAATCAATGTATTGGTTATATCTTGCTATTGATTTGCTAGGAATCATCTTATTGGCTATGTATTTTTATTTGATTATTGGAATCTCTTTTTTGATGAATTGTATTGCTAAGACTATTGGTTCCATCATATGTATTGTTGTATGATGTTGTTGGCATTGGCATTTTGGACTCTTTGTAATTATGGATTAGTTGAATGTTGGAACCTTTGGACGGTTGTATTATGAGATTCTTGAGATTCCATGTGTATTTCTTTATGATGATGTTTTACCCTAGGTAATAGGAACATGATAGGGGGAGTGGCTTCCAAGTGGGTTCCAAGGCCCACAAGTGGCTACCAGGGAATCTCATTGGAAGTTTTCTTTAATCAAGTGATAAACTAAATAAATTAATTTAGGAGTTTGGGTAGTTCTCACGTTAAACAAGATAATTTGAGATGCCCCACTCATGGCCTAGTGTACTAGTAAAGGTGTGGGATGAGATTGGGAAGGCCTTATTGGCATGACTACACTCCCTTGTCTTCACAAAAGACTGAGTTGATTTTGCATGGGTATCACTCGAGTGTCGGGGTCTAGAGAGAGATTGTCAGGGAAACCCTTGTTGATGGGTCCCAGATTCTAGAGACCACCAAAGAAATCATTGTTGATAGCATGTGATGACACTCTTTCCCTATATATCTCCTACTACCTTAGCCTTGATTTGATGGTTGCCTTTGGTGGGTTTTGTGATTTATGATTAAGCCTTGTTCTATGCTTTATGTTTATATCTTATGGGGTTGTTTTTGTTGAGAGTGAATCTCTTGTTATGTTCCTTGGAGGTTAGGTGTCAACCTATGTTTAGAGTGTGTGTGTGGGACCTTATCTAATTCTCTGAAGCATGGGGGGTGGACCTTTTTGGTTCCACATGGTCAGGTGGTTTGATGCCTTCTTCCATTGAGATTCTTCTTTGTTGGATATTCATGTGCATGTTGAGGATTCTTACCTCTTCAGCTTATGCTTGGATTCTTGGAGTAGATATGTTCTATGTTCTTGGTTGGGAGACTTCATTAATCATGTATCCTTGATATCTGTCTTTGTAACTAGGAACTATGATTCATTATTGAAATAGAAGTTGTATAGTGGGTGATTCCCTTGTGATTAATATGATATGTAATTAGGATGGTTATTCTTGTAGTTAGATTTATGGTTCCTTGTAGGAGTAGATGATGTATTCTTCTAATGAACATACTTGTAATATTTGTGACATGAGAATATGTAACATGCTAGATGATTATGTAAATGCCTTTATTAATAAATTAATTGTTTATGTTTAGAATTGATGGTATTATCTAGTTGTTGGAAATCATGATTAGGAACATTTGTATTTGCTGCATTAAAATGAACCTAATATTAGTATGACTTGGATTCATGAACGAATGATAATGTAGTCTATAGGTATGTTAATAAGTTGAATTTCATGTATGCATAATGATGTAGTTAAATGGTTATCTTCCTTTGTGTCTTAAATGAAATGAAAAGTAGAATTAATGAAGGATTTATGTGGTAGAGCGAATATATATTGTTCATATCTTGATATTATGTTGAGTTAAGTAGTGGCGTTGAGATACCCTAGGGAATTTAAATCTATTTGATGTTAATCTATGTGATGTAAGTTAATTCCACTTGCATATTTATATTCTTGTGATCATGTGTAGATGATATATGTGTTGTAATTGTTCTTTAAAAAAAAAATTATCTCTATTTTCTTAGTTTGTTGGTTACTTATCTAGGGTATTCTTGGTGGGTATTACAAGCATTGAGACAAGAGTTGGACACTCTCAAGAAAAGTAAAACATCATCCCACAATTTTTCTATTGAGGATATATGTCCCTATCCTTTTGATTTGAGCATTCTAATGCCACTTTTTCCTAGTCATTGGGAGATACCAAAACTTTATAAATATAGAGGAAAAGGGGATCCTAAAGATCACTTGAGAGAATTTTGCACCACTACTTTGGAATTTGTAGTTGATGAAATATACCTCATGATATTATTCCCTCGTAGTCTTGGAGGAGGCGTTATGGATTGGTTTTCATGATTACCCCCAACTATAAAGTCTTTTCAAGAGTTGGCTGACAAATTTATCTCACACTATGCTTATAAATGTGAACATGAAGTAACTATGATGGACCTCTTTAACACCAAAAAAAACAAGGAGAATCATTTGTCTCATATTTATAAATATGGAGACACTTGATTAAAAGAGTACCTTACAACATTCCTGATAAACAACTATTTAACCTCTTTTTTCGAAATTTGAATAAGGAATTTGGAAGAGAAATTCTCCTTAAATGTTTGGACTCTTTAACAAAGTAATAAAAATAGGATTTCGGATTGAACAAACCCTTATTGATGATGATACTATCAAGATAAATGATGATAAATATCATAAGATGAGCTTAAATTCAAACAAAAAGGCACCCTTTTGGACTAAAAGAAAGAATTTGGTTAATGATGGAGTTGTCGATGTGAAAATTGCTAAAACCTCATCACCCATTTATAACCTTAAAGGTTCATGTCTAGACAAGGGAAAACAAAAACAAAAGAGCTTTTCTAAATAAAATTTTACACCATTGGGATGTCACTTGAGTCAGCATTGAAAGAACTTCTTGAGAATGATCTCTTAACACTACCTAAAATGAACAAATATAATCCACAAGTTAAACCCCCGTGGTGGAATGACAATCATTTTTGTGAATATCATAGAAACAAGGGACACAAAACTAATAGTTGCAATCATTTTCGACATGAGATACAAGACCTTATTGATGATGGCAAGATTACAGTTGATGGACATATTCCTTCTAGTAACTTTGATCGTGAGATGTTTAAAAATCCCTTCCCTAAGCATGACTAGGATAAAGGAAAGGCCCCTAAATCTGGCAATGGTGTGAATTATACCACCGCTAAATATGACTATGTCATAAATAACATCAGTGAGGTTGATAATCATATAAACACTTTCATTATAAAAGGCAAAGAACCTGATTTCAATGTCACCACACCTAGAGGCAAAGTTACCATTAGAGGTCCTAATTCTAAACCCATTGCACCAACTTCATAATACAACCTTATAGATCATTTAGGGAAGACGCCCACACAGATTTCTATACTTGAGTTGCTACACCTATCCCCTAAACATAAATATATCCTTGATAAAGTGCTTGCTACTGCTACAGTGCTTATAGATCTGCATGTAGATCAATTCCAAGCTATGGTGGGACATATCGCCTCCCTCACACTCTCACTTTCAGAGAAAATGATGATTCATCCATGCAACAACCACACAATGCACCTTTACACATTGAAGTCCTTATCCACCAAGTTAAGATCAAGCGAAATTTGATAGATGGAGGAGCAAGTCCTAATATTTGCACTCTAAAATTAATTAGAGAGCTTGGGTTCTCTAAAAGTGCAGTTGATCCAAAGAAAAAGATTACCTTAAAGGCATATGATGAAGAGGAACTCTCATCTAAAGGATCAGTTACATTGCCTATCAAAGTGGGACCCGTGATGAAGGATGTGGTTTTCCAAGTCCTTGATCTCCCCTTAACCTATAATATTCTCCTTGGAAGACCATGGATTATGTGATGTAAGTTGTACCTTCTACATACCATCAATGCATCAAATTTATGCACAATAGTGTTGAAATTACAATACCAGGAGATCCAAATCCTTTTGTGTATTGCAGTAATTTAAGCCCTAAGACTGAATCCATAATTCCTAACAATCGTGAAGAACCTCCTTCTCAAGTTTATGTTGATCCTAAATCCTTAAAAGTGTCCACCTTTAAATCCAATGAAGCTGAGAGAGAACAAGGAGTAGGGGAATATACCATGAGTCATGCTCTTTGCATTGGAAAGCTAACTTTGTCTCCCCAAACTTATGGAAAACCACGAATGAATGAGGAGTTTTATATGATGGAATAGAAGAGAAAGATAATTCAGAATGTCAAGGAATTAGGTACGAATCACCTAATGTTGTGGCTACTAGTCCTAAATGCAAATCTCCTCTAGTGGTGGAAGCAGCTCTTGATATCAATAGTCCTGAGAGTGGTTCCAACAAAGAATCCATTGAATATATCACTAAAAATTTTGAGAGCTCATATAACCTTACCATCTCATCCACTCCCTGCATTTCTTCTCCTCTCCTAGACTTGGATCAACAAGAATTAAGAAAGCCCTTACTCATCGGAGATCAAAAATCAAGTTGTAAAAAGAAAAATTCAAAAGTAAAAAATCAGAAAAAGTCCTCTAGTCCAAATTTAAATCAAAAGCTATTAGACTCTACAAAAAGAAAAGTCAAGGATAAAAATCCAATGAAGAATGAAGACCATGAATTGATCTCCCTTAATGCTAAAATAACTAGGGGCAAAAGTTCTAAAATTACACGTCAAAAGGAATATTTGTTCATCTTAAGTCTCCATCATGCCAAGCTATTTTCACTTCTTTTTGTACTCATAAGCCTTCATTACACATTCATTTGTTTCATACATCCATCCCCTTTTGGTGATATGTCACATTGATGGACCTTTTACAGAGATTCCTCAAAGGGCTTTGCTATCAGATTTGCCCAAATACCTTTAGTTGATACACATTGTTGGAATCAAGGAACATTGAGAGGGGGGGTAAATCAGTGTTTTGCAATTTTTAACTTTATTAACTTGTTCTTTCAACAATTTGATGCAAATGAACAAAAGAAAGATGCAAGAGCATAAAGAAAAGAACCACAACAACACCATAACACAAGGATTTTTATACATGGAAACCCGATTAAGGAAAAAAACACGGTGGGGATGAACCCACAAAATAATTATACTCTATTAAAAGTATTACAAGGAAATGCACATGCATTCTGACACACTGCCCAGAGCTCACTGCTCAATTTACAAAGCAAGGAGGGCTACAACCCTTGGAAAGGCTAACCGCCTTACAAAACATTAAAAATATCACAAGAGTGAAATGAACTAGACAATAGCATCTGCCAATGCCAAATAATAGTTCTAGTTAATCTCATTATACATACTTGGTGCAGGAGCACCTAGTCACTCTTATGCCTCATGAAGGCTTTATTGTAATGGTTTCTTTAAATTTTTCTTGTGGAAGAATAATAAGGTCCTTAGGATCAATTATAATACATAAAATTTCATTTGCAAGGTCATACAATTCAATTTGTAAGGTTTTTAAGCCAATCATCATATGTAGACCAACATGGGCCAAATATGGTCAATCATGGTCAAAGGACTCCAAGTGGATGGAATTGATGTAATAAGTCCTTCTAATTCTATTTTAACATGTATAGGGTGAGTATAGGTGGTTTTGACTCATTTTGTTGATTTTTAACAAAGTTGTCGACTTTTTGCAAAAGTTGCTATGCAACTTTCACAAAATTGCCATATTAATGAGCATTTCTTTGTAACCAACAATCACCTATTCAAAAATAAGTTAGGGACCATTGGAAATGGTTTAATTTTTTTTTAAATAGACTCTTTTGGGTCAAGGCATGGTTGTTGTTGGTTGTCTGGTTGAAGTGAAGAAGAAAGAATAAAATTGAAGCTTTGTTCCCTAAAATTTATGTAGATTTTGCTGCTATAACATTCATAACTCTCTTGTATGGTCGAATCAGGATGTGAGACTGGTTCCATATGAAAGATAGTTGAATCACCTTTCTAAGGATACCAATTTTATAACAAATTCATTAAGATTTGAGTATTTTCTGAATGCTTTTCTAAAATTTGTCCTAAAACCCTACTTCCAAGGGTTTGATCAAAGAAATGTAAAAATATCTCCATTCCACTGAGGGATATTCATTAAACTTGGTGTAATGGTAGGGATAGGTCTTTTACAAATGTTTTTTTCTTCATTTTTGCAGGGACCAAGGTTGGATGCATCTTTGGAGCAATGAATGCCTAACATCTCTATGTGTTAGGCCAAGGAAGTGTGGGTTTGAGAGAACTTGTGTTAAATCTGATTGTTTCGGTGCCAAAAACCTATTTAATTGGTTCTTTGGGGTTGCTTGACACCTTGAAGGATATATAATAGTTTGTGATATTATGCATTTGGATGTATGTCACCTTGTGTTTGGAAGGATGTGGCATAATAGAAGGACATCAAAGCATAACAAAAAAAGAAACACATATGAGTTGGAAAAAGATGGGGAGAAATATGTATTAACAACCTTGAAGGATGAGTGCATAGGAAGTGAAAGCTTGTTGTTAAGTGAGAAGACATATATACAACCGTATGAAGCAAAGACAAATGAGGTAATGGTTGAGGTAACCAATTTTGAAAACATCATACATTGTTTGAAAAAGTGGAAGAAATTTCTTTTGAATTTGCTCAAACTAATGAAAGTAATAGTGATGTTTATGTTGAAGTGGGTGATGTTCAAGAAGAGGAAGTGACAACACAAGTTGTAGAGGAATCAAGGAAATTCCAAGGAGAGAAGATAGTTATGGAGGATAAGGAGATATCATGGTTCTCAAGAGAAGAACTGAGAGTTGAAAATGTTGATGTCAAGGAGAACAAAACAATGGATGACCAATTCAAAAATAAAAATGAATGGCTGAGTAAGGTTGAGGTGATGCCAAAGATTTTGGGGAATAATGAAGAGAAAATAATGTATGGCAAACAACATGAGGTGGATGAAGAAGTGAAGCACGAAGAAGAAGAATATGATTTCTTTAATATGTTTGTTTCCTATGCAGGTAATGAAGACAAAGTGGATGAAAGAGAACTTAAAACTCCAATGGCAGTCAAAGATAAAGTTAGAATGAGGAGACAAGCAACGAACCATGAGTATATAGTGCCACGTTGGCCTTGGCTCCAGAAGCATGTTGTTGGACTAAAAAGCACATGTGAACCAGTTGAAACAAATATAGTTAAGGTCCTACAAAAAGACAATAGTGAAAGCATGCAATGAAACTAAAAGACTCAAAAGAAGATTTATATTTGAGGTGGAACTCAAATTTTTCTCTCTAGGGAGTATGATATAGGGGCATCATGGTATGCATGTGGTCATTTTTTTATTTTGGGTTGTTTTTATGTTTTTTGGGTCGAATAAGGTCATTTAAGACCATTTGGGATCCATTTTGGAAAGTTTCATGTGTAAAGTTGTCAAAATTGTCACAATTGTCAAAATTCTCAGGTTGTAAAGTTGTCAAATTGCAACATATTTTGTGAAGAAGTGTCATTAGTCTTAAGAAAGGGAGTTATGGTCAGTTGGGTAGTTGAAATGTGATTATAATTCATAAATATGTACTCCTAACTCAAATCAAGGGGTTGAAAAAATTAGAATGAAAGAGATACATCATCTTTCATTACTTTTTCCTTGTAATTTATGTGAAATCTGAGTGTAATTTGCATTGTATGGACTGGTATGGATTTATATTGGCTTGAAACCAATTGGAAAAGTGGTAAAATGTTGTTATCTTTCAAATTATTTTGTTTTGAATTATTTTCATTATGTTCTGTGAAAGTTATAATCAAATTAGTGATTGTCATTTCTAGATTTTTACTGTTTTACAGCAAGAAACCTGTTCGGTACGAATTTTTAGAACCTATTATGGTCAGTTTCAGGCATGGGATGATAAATATATGAAATAAAAAACTTTTACTTTTCGTTTGGAGTCATTTCATTGAGTTTTCCAAAAGTTAAGAGCATTTTTGGTGAAAACAATCCCAAACTCTGCCTAGGGTTTCGAGAAACACAAAAAAAAAATTTAAAAATCACATCTCCAATTTGGTATAGTGGAAAATGCTATTTTTTTGTGGGAGGGTCTCTAATAACATTGTCTTTGATTTCTCCAAGTTGCAAGGCTTGAATTATTGGTTTGCATAAGTTAGGCTATGACAGTCCTAAAGAGACTGTGTATGATAGTCTAATGTGCAACAAAAGAAACATTGTTCAACCATATTCAAAGTTGATTGAATAACCATACTGTATGTTGTTGAAGTGTGTTGTGAAAGGGTTTTCAGACCCATTCCAAGTTGATGTGCCTTAAATTGGTGGTGTGTGTTCCTTTGATCCTCAAGAGGGTAGTCTTAATGCTAGTCAAGGGTATATGGAGCAATCATGCATAAAGTGGTTGCTTGGCTTGTAATGAATTTGTTCTTGAAACCAATAGTGTTGTGGGATGTTGCCAACCTGGATTAGGGTGTCATATGCATATATGCCAAAAAAATGTTCAAATGGTCCTAATGTTGTTGGTTTAGAGATGAAGGTCTAGGATTGCATTTGTCCTAGTCGACAAGATTATGTAGAACCTTGTTAATGTGTGATTGGGTCAACCCCTTCTCTGCATCTGTGCCGACAATAAATAAGATATTGAAATTTGATTGATTTCAAATATTTAATTAATTAGTTAAAGTAAAAAATAAAACAAATTGTTATTCTATGAATGCATCAATGAAGTGTAGTGGTGTCATCATATTTAACCATTAGTCACTAGTTTCATGTTAAGCGAGAAGTTGTGTTTAAATAAAAATGGAAAGAAAAAAAAAAAGGAAGAAGGGATTCTATTGTGTCAGCTAAGTAGGAGAAGGAATCGATTGTGTAGGCATGCTTAGTTAGTTGCAGAGAAAGGAACTCTTTTAATTCGACATTTTCTCCAATGATTGAGAAGTCAAATATTTCTCCTTATTTTCTAATCAAATCATCTTAAGAGAATGAGGGGTGCATGTGTGGAGGGGAGGATCAATCTATATTATTCATTGGAGGGGAGGATCAATCTATATTATTCATCTGCATAATTTATCGCGTCATAGCCGAAGGAGTGAAGCCCGATGCAATTATCGCCAAGGAGGGGGATGGTACTAGCAAAACACATGGGGGTTGATAATGTCCTATACTCATAGTGTGTATTGGTGAATTGGATGTTCAACCTTCATAGCATGGACT
This sequence comes from Cryptomeria japonica, assembly GCF_030272615.1. Lineage (NCBI taxonomy): Eukaryota > Viridiplantae > Streptophyta > Pinopsida > Cupressales > Cupressaceae > Cryptomeria > Cryptomeria japonica. The sequence continues at coordinate 343,933,814 of NC_081406.1, forward strand.
GCTGCATTACAATTAAATCGCATTGACATCTAGTGTAACATAGATGCATTATATCAATTAAACACTTTGGTTGTTTAGTTAAATCACCCATGTATCAATTTAATCATGATATTATTGAGAAATCAATCACATTGACATTGAATTAGACATACATGTTATTTATCATATTTGTCACTTTTAATCAAGGCAATATAACACATTGTTTGTATTTCAAGGGACAAAATTGAGAAAATATCATTATATATATAAACATAGTATTTCGATACAAAATATACATCACCAATCATACAAAATGTGGCGTCCACATCATCTACTCTATGGATGGGGGTTATTCAAAGGAGTATTGGAGTTGCATATAAAATATTAGCTCAATGAACCAAATATTTCATTGTGGGTTTACTCTCAAAATTAGGTCTGTTTATAATGTTTATTTTGGTCTTTTGATCAACAAAGGGCTTATTAAAAATATTCTTGTAAGAAAGAATATGGATGCTATAGTTGGTTGGTGCCTTATCACTCTCCTCTTCACCTCTTACTAGAAAGGCAAGGAAATTGTGCATTGAAGAATGTTACAGTGGTAATTGCTTAAAGTAAATAGATTAGATGTTATAAACAAGAAAGTAAACATAAGTATGAAGAATAAATCAAATGTTAATATTATACAAATGTAAGATCATAATAATGCAAGCTCGTTCATCACTCTACTTAAACATCATTGGTTTCAATATTCAAAAGTCAATAGCAATTTTACAACTCAGTCCATGCCAAAAAGTGGTGAATAGTTGTTCCAATTTTATTGGTCAAAATTTACCTATCACTATTGAACTAGGTGGTGTTTAAGAATAACTCTCAATCTATGAGGGAGTATATAAAAAACATATTTAAAATATAGTCATAATCGATTACTACAAGGAGAATCATTAATTGAAGACACCCAATAAATAATTCATCAAAAACAAAAGATGCATCTCAACAATGTGACGCTTGAACAAGAGAAAATGTAACCTCTCATTTGAGTGGCATATTTGTGTACAACTAAAATTTTTTTCCATAGTTGCTTGTCCATTCTTAGAGGTAAAACTGTTTTGTGTCAACTATTATTGTTGCATTCTCATTAATGTTGAATCTATGGGGTTAATGGTTTTGGGGTGTGATTTCTTGTGAATTTACATTTATACATATGTAATTATATCCTATTTAGAGAGGAATTTATATGTTGTTGCATTACAATTTTTCTATCCTAAGAAGTAATTGTGATTTGAATTTGGTGTGAGATTAGGGAGAATTTAATTTGTATGATTTTTAAGGTTGTAAGTCTATTTATGGGTCCATAAAGGGATTCACTTGGCTTGGGGGTGATGGTTAGAGCCCATAATAGCTTAGAGCCCATAGTAGCTTAATGATTCATTGATGATTGAGTAGAAAGCTTTTTATGTCATTACTATGTTGTTGACAAAAAAATAATTAGGAAATGATAGAGACAACTATGCATTCCTTTCTTGGATGTTGATTTTACTTGTTTAACTTTATGTAGTTGTCTATAATGGTAAAATGATTGCATGAAGAACTTTTTGCTTTCATTCTAGCAAAAGGTAATAATATAAAAGATGAAAAAACATTTATTATATCAAACATAAAATTTAAGTTAACTTTCTATACATATTGTCTATAGAAAGTTACTTTTCAGGTTATAATCATTATTGGTAAATGAGTTAAACAACATTATATATGAAATCCATAAGTTGCGTTATTATTGTCATTTTTATAAATGGATTTCATGAAAAACTTTATCATTTCCTTAGAATTTCTATATTCAATATATAGTATCTAGATGAAAATTATCATGAATAGTCTTTATGACTTGGTCCTTGTATATAATGAGAACCAAAAAAATCATTATAGACTTATTATAAGGAATTCATTCCAAAAAAAAAATCAATTGTTACATTTTTTTCGTTAACATAATATCCTGCAGATAATATATAAACAAAATTTGTCATTAATTACTCTTAATCTTAAATTTCTTGTGTAAACAATACCGTAATTTTCATTTGTAAACAATAACTTTTCTCCATTAATCTTATTTAAAATAATGGATGAATTTGCCTCATGTCAAATTAAATGAAATGGATCTCCTTTCTATGTTCTAATAAATAATTTTTCACTGCAAAAATGAGTTGTCTATGGTGGTGAAACCAAACTCCCTATGGACTGTTACAGATAAAATTGGATTTTTTTTCGGTTCCCCAGAAAGGCTGTTGGAAAATTTCAAGCAAATGCAATGGGGAGGTGTTAAGCCAGTTCTACAACCTTCACCTGTATCCTCCCTGCCTGTGCCAAGATGGAACTTTGGAGAATATGCCAGATGTTGTCATTGCCATATCCCACAACCTCTATCCAAAATGGAAGCTTTTTGAACAGGGTAGGAACATCCCTTCTTCCCTCCTGGAAAGTGGATTTTTCTCCCCATATTCTCGTTGGAAAATGCTCTAGAATGTTGCAGCACAGCAATTGTTTGATAGGCTCATGAAATGAAACGAGTGCCAGAGTTTGCAGAAAAAGTGGATTGGCTGAAAAGGATTTAGAAGATGTTTATGCAACTGTAGTTGGCAGGAAAGTATAGTGGCTGTAATTATATTTGCTGATTTGCATCATCATATGCAAATCATGATTCAAATTAACAAAAAAAACCCCAATTCTGCAATGATCATATTCTTGCCAGAAACAACACAGACAAACAAACAAAAAATAGAACCAAAAGATAAAAAGCTAATCAAATAAACTGTAAACCCAAATGAATCTTCCCTATGTTGGATCTCACTATGTGGCCTTCTTTTTGGTTCCGCAGTATTCCATGGCTGGGTTGGCAGAGGCAATCAACCTTACAGTTTCAGAAGATTTGGATCCCCCAGATGATTGACAAGCTTTTGACTGAGACAATGTCTGGATCTATCCAAGAGATTGATCTCGTAGACATGAAACTCCTGAACTGATTCTGCAAGAAAATACAGAGGATCCGGATTAGAAGCAGAGGATTGTCATTCCCATTGCCATTGCACTTTCCAAGATAAGAAAATGAAAATGGAAGGGTGGAAGCAGCGGGGGGGATTTCATTCAATTATTTATGAGAGAATATTTAAAATTCAAAGCCTCCGTCACGGACCGTTTCTCTATCGTTGTCCGTCTTATCCATGCATCATGTGGGGAATACATATCCATGCCGTGAGCTACAACTGCGATTATGTTGCTGCAGTACGAGTTGTGGGGCTGACCAAGGAACCCCACCCCAAAGCCTGAATTTTCTTTTTGGCCCACGAGGATAGGTTTGCCTCTGCTACCTACATAGCTTTCTCTTTTTTAAAACAAAATTAGGGGAAGGGTATCATTAGTGGACATAGTTTCAATAGTGAACAGTTTTTTGTCAACTCAGTCCTCTAAAAATTGATAATGAAAAGTTCATAATGAATATCACATGTACCAATAGTGGGTAATTTTTTAGCTTTTTTTGACTATAATTAGCCCATTTGTGCACCACTATGAGACATTTGTCCACTACCATTGGACTACTATTGGATATTTTGAGTTATCTAATATTGGTGCAAAGGTGATTATGTATTGGCCGACACTTTTAAAAGACCATTTTTTGACCTTTGCGAACATAACGAATTCCACAGTGTGCGTCGTTACTACCTAGAAGCCAAATCCTTAGTTATAAGTAGTTAAGTCGTATACGGAGACAACCAAAAAAAAAATTTCAGTATCTATATGGAGCTTGACTCATATTTCCTTATCAATAATATTTATTATTGCAGCCAATTTGTGTAATTGAACTTTGTTTTGTACCATTTGTTGTGATGTTTTCACACATCGCCCCATTGCAAAAGGGGACCCCCTACTTTTTAGGTCCTCTTGGTCTTTTGCTTGTGTTTCTCTAGGTGTTTTCACATCAATCTCTTCAGTCTTCTCGGTTTCCAAGTGTTTTGGGTGAATTTGATCAAGTCTACAAGTTGTTTGAGAAAATTTGGCAAAGTCTCGAACTCGTTTGGTCCATTCAAAATTAGATTTGAGGTCTTTTCCTTAGGGTTTTGAAAAAAAATGAACATTGCACTGGAATCAAGACCCTTCAAGGAAGTTACCAGTGAAATTTGAGTGAATTCTGAGCAACTTTCTATTTTTAGAAAGCTCTTATTTTTTAATTTCATTGCCTCTCAGATTGTCTTCATTTTGCCAAAAAATCAAACTTACCATTTTTAGCAATTTCTATTTTTAGTAAGTGTTGTATCATCCTGATTTGCCCTAATTTTGACATTTTGAAGTACTTACTATTTTTAATAAGTCTATTTTTGGCAGGTTCTTCACTGGCACGGGTACCGACACTGAAGATTGAAAATTCCTGAATATTTGCCTAAATCTAGAAAGTTTGAAAAAGCATATAGTTGATGTTACTATTTACTAAGTTGTCATTAGTTTTATGTTCAAAGTCATCCTATATACCCTAGTTGGTTAATACTACAGAAAGATTCAGTCGGTAAGCACTAAGGGTGTCAGTTACAGAAGAAAGGCTAGTCACCGAGATGATATATACCGAACTGTCTACCGAGTAAATTTCCCATGTCCATCGAGTAGCAAAGAAGGTACACCGAGTTAATCTGAACCAAGTGGAAATGTGTTACCAGATTCAATGAACCTGGACACATATGTGGAAACATGTTACAAGATTCGAGAACAAGGAACCATTATTTCATAGGGAATTGCACTTGAAGATTTTGTATGATTTTGAGGAAGTTTATCCAATGAAATAATTTCTATGTTTATTCATTCGATAAAACATGTTTGTATAATTGATGTATGAACAAAATCACTGCCTTAGAGATATATATAAAGAGTGATTTGAGTATCATAAAAAAAAAAGAGATGGTGAGTTGAAGATAAAATCTTGTGAAAAGATAAGATGAGATGATTGAACAAAGGTATTCAGAGGTCACCGAGAAGATTTTCAGAAAATAGTTTAAGGGACAGAGAATACAGAAGAGGTCATCGAGTTGATCTATCAATTAACGAGGTATGATATGAGCATGGTAATTTCATATTGAGCACATAGAGTCTGCTATAACATTTCAGATGTAAAGTTGCAGATATTTTGTAAAATATTTTGATTGAACTATTTTGAGTTGTGTTAGAAACCTTTAAGAGGGTAAAAGACTCTAACAAGGTCTATAAATTGTAAAGCCTCTAACTAGGTACAACATTTTGTAAAAGTGTTTGTAAAAATCCTTTACCAAGGTAGATCTAAAGATCTTGATACTCCTAACAGGGTAAGCTATCAGAAATAGTTAAACATGTAGCTCTAACCGAGCAACCTTTATTATTGTAGTAGTGAAGTTGTGGGTGGCATCCCCATCGCAGTTTTTCTCTCTAACCAAGAGTTTATGTGTAACCAAAATCTTTGTGTTATGGAGTGAAATGTGTATGGATGTAATTTCTATGATTGTATTTTGGCTTTATATATTATAAGATCAACTATATACAGTTTATGTTTATCAGTAAGATTGTTTTTTAAAGAAAAGTTTTGAAGTACTAATTCACCCCTCCCCTCTCAGTACATTAGCTTTCATTGTTGAACCTAACAATTGGTATCAAAGCTATACTCTTGGAAAAGGGTTTTACAGCCTAAAGAGAAAGATCCCATCAATGGAAGGCTATAAACAATCACGCATAATTGTGAGTCTCCAAGAAGAATTGGATCATGCTAATCAAGTGATTGCAGACATGCAGAGACAAATGCAAAAATCATTGAAAGTAAGAAGAAGATTGTTTGATGATTTATAGGACTCACAAGAGTTGGTGGAACAAATTGAGACATCATTTGAGAACAACATATCAGAAGAGTCTGAAGAAATGATTATAGAATTGAAAGAAAAGAACAAAGCACTGAATGATCAGCTTAAAGCATGAGAAGGGAACATGAGTATTTCAGCACACAAATGACTGAAAATCTTGATGCATTGAGAACAATTGAAGATAACATAAAAGGTATAGAAAGAGAAAAATAATAGCTGGAAGCATTGGTATCTGAAAAGAATGATGAAATCACAAGGATGACTGGAATTCAACATAATCTATCTGATCAATTGGGTCATGCACATCATGAAGCAATTCTGAAAGAAAATGAGAACCAAGCATTGAAACTTGAATTATCAAGATTGACTAATGAGCTTGAAGCAGAAAAGAAGTCAAAAGAAACACTGAAGAAAAGTTATGAAGCGTCAAGAATGTTGGATGAGCAACTAAACACAAGATCACCCAACAAATCTATCGGACTCGGTTACAAAAGAAACAACTCTACCGACAAAGGAATGAACACCACCGAGAAAGGAGAATCATCAAGGAAGGTTGGAAACAAAGATAAGTTGAAATATAACAAGCCTATTTGCAACCACTGTGGAAAACAAGGACATACTACCAACATGTGCCGAATTAGAAAAGGTAAGCTACTGAATGTCACTAGGTCTGATAGTTATTGTTACAATTGCAATAAGTATGGTCACACATCTAAACAATGTAGGACAAAGTCTGTCAGCAATTATCAAAAGGCAAAATTCAAGGGATTTTGCAAAAACTGCAATCGATATGGACACAATACCGAGAAGTGTTGGTTTAAGAAGAAAAACTACATGTGGTCTCCACACCGAGGAAATGATAGAAGCTACCAAACTCACACAGATCTCAATCGACAATATACTGCAGTACCATAGGATTACAATACAAGAATATGGTGTGAATGTTGTGGAAGGTATGGACATATAAGTGCAAATTGTATGATAAGGTTTGGAATGAACAATCGGAGATCATGGAGAAATCCTGGAATGGCATGCTTTCATTGTCATAAAGTTGGACACTTGGCTAAAGATTGTAGAGATCAACCCAGAGGAGATACCGAAGAGATAAGAATCAAATTACAGAAAATCTGGAAAAAGAAGGAAAATGGATCAAATAATGAAGAAAGCACCTTACCTACCGAGTTAGGTGCATCTACTTCCAATTAATCAATAAAGGTATGAAGGGACTGCGTCTTCACAAGGTTAGATCTTAACAGTTCCTATTTTAATCATGGAAATAACTCCAAAATCTGCATAGCTAAGATGTATTAACATTTCTGAAATTGTATCTAGTCTTACGATTTACCAGTGAAGTCAGTAAATACAGTAAACCTATCTAGTCGGTAAAAGCATTTAAGGAAGTTAGTCGGTAAAGTGTAAACAAGTGCATTTAATGCTTTTCTTACCTAACTGCACGAAGCCCGATAAGGTAAAGGGTGTATTTAAAGTTCTTTGTGCGGTCATTTTACACTTACCTATTTTCAAAGAGCAGAGCTAAGCAAATCAAAGGCGATCAAACATTTCAAAGCAAATTCAAGGTATTTTCACACAATCTTAAACGCATTTTCAAGCAAGTTAACCGATCAATATCAGTTGTGAATATTTGCATTATATTTACTAAGTCGAAAGCGTTTTTTGGTTAGTTGAAACCCTAAGCTATTTTATTAGTAGAAATCCAAAGTTTGAAATGGCTCCCAAGATGTAGAAACTAGTTTTAGTTGAGACTATTGAGAAGCCCTCACTGAAGTATTCCTTACCTCCCAAAGTGGCATCTGAACCCGATGAGAAAACTGCATTTTCTCTTATTCCAAATAGGGTTCTATTGGTTGAAGATGTCAGATTTTATACTAAGTGCCGTGTAGAAGAGCTAGGTCATACCGAAATTAAGGACATGTATGATGAACTTTGCACCGATGGAATCCTGGATAGTAAGTATGAGCATATCAAGGTTAAGGGATTGACCGAAGCCCTAACCTATCCTCGAGTTTTCAAACCCCAACGGGTCAAATTTGTTTTGAGCAGAATGCATGATGACTTTATGTGGTTAGAAGACCAACCGTTCAAGATCACCAAGGAGATTATTCACATAATCACCAGATACCCTACATACGACCATGCCCGAGCACAGAAGATGATTTCACAGAAGGAATTGATAACCTTAACCGGAGTTGAGTCTGATTGCAGAGGTCTTAAGTTGAATAATGTAACAGATGCAGAACTAAAGTTTGCAATTAAAGTCATTTGTTATTGTTTCTTTCAGTCGGCGAGAGAGAACAATGTACCATGTGCAGCTGTGAATTTGGCCTATAAAATTGTGAAAAAGGGTATGAAAATTGATCTATGTGAATTTTTGTTGAAGAATCTTTTTGAGAATCTCAACACAACAAGGAAACCTAAGAAGAATAACTCTGCTAACACACTAAAGTTTGGGTCACTCTTAGTGTGCATGTTCTTCTATTTTCAGAAGTTCTTTCCCTCAGTCAGTAACATTGTTTGGGAACTACACCGACCGATCACCCATCAGATAAATGATTTTATCAATCAGCTAGGTGATAACTTCAATGAGATAATGGATGACTACTTTAATAAATTTCAGGAAAAGATGCATAACAGGTACAGGATCCCACCTCAGCTAGTGGAGAAATATAAGGATTCTATATGTTTTGAAGTGGACACCGACTACTGTTATGTCAATGCAGTAGAACCCAGAACTCAATCTTTACCGCCTATGGGTTATGAGATTGATTTTGAGATCACTCAACAGCAGATAGATGCCTTTCTGACACTTCCAAGGCACTCGACCGAGATCAGATATGGTACCTATGAAGAGGTAAAAGAGAAGGTAAAAATGAGCATAGTTGTACCAAAGGCTACCAGAAAAGCCACTAAAATGATAAAAGACTTAACTGAGAAATTTGGAGAAGGTTCTACCTCCACACCTACTAAGCCAATCCACACCTACTAAGCCAACAGGTAGGAAAGATGATCAACTTTCAATTGAGGAAGAATTTGAAGCTCAGGAAGCAGCCATCACTCTGAGCACCGAGTTACCAAAGGGAAAAATATTGAAAAGGAAGAAACAAGATACACCTAAGGTATCACCGACTCCACCAGTGAAACGACCTAACACTAGATCATCTGCAGTGTCACCCGGTAAGAGGCAGAAAAATGTTGAATTGCCTAAAGTTACAAAGACTTATAGAAAGTCGACCTAGAGACTCATTTTGAATAAGGAGTCCAGTGACACAGAATCTGAAGACAAAAATAAATTTCAGATTGTTAAAAGCACAAAGGAAGATGTACACAGTGTTGACAACTTTTGTGCCAAATTGAAACAATATGGAGGATTCGGGTCATTTAGGTATGTTAAATATGACTCCTGAACAGAAGAAGAAAAGAGACAAATAGAAGAATCAGTTGTATGTACACTTCTCAAATTCCGAGTAGTTCCATTGGAAGTAAATAACTTTCTTCCAAATGCATTATACTCTCACATTGACAATAGATGGAAATATGCTATGGACTCGGAGAAGCAGATAATAGAAAGAGTTTTAGTACATCTCTTTCCAGACATGTCGGTAGATGATATTAAAAATCATTTGAAAAACTACCAGACAAATTTTCAAGTGAAGCATAGAGCCTTGAAAATGATGAATGGACTTTATCTTGAAGTCAAAAAGGAAACCAAAGAAAAATGGCAAGAAATCTTGAGAATTCAGACTGAAAAACCTCAAGGTGAAGTAGAAATAGTTGACATTACCGAGCAAGATCCTACTTCAACTCTTCAACAAGATGAGGATGTCATAGACACTCAGGCACAGGAAGGAGAAATGATAGAAGGAAATGCCTATGCCAAACTGCTAACCAGTGAATTAGTCTTGGAACAGGTTAAGTCCTATCCTCCGGTAACTCAACAAGTTACAACCGAAATACCTCAGGACACAGAACAAGGCAAAGAGGATCATAAGGCTACACAAGGTGAATCTACCTCTCAGGCCACAGGCGAGCAAACTTCTCAAGCACCTGCAAGCACTGAAACTGCTACCACTGAGACCCCAAACAAGGAATCACCAAAGGCTACAACAAAGGCTATAGAAACTAACAAAAGTGTTGCTCCCACTGAGCAACATACCGAGGAAGATCAAGCCTCCAAAGCCATTATACTCATTCAATCGGTGAAGGCATCGTCATCAAAGGAGAAGAAAGCAAAGAAGCACAGTTTCAAGATAGATCTGTCAAAGCCTATTGTGCTGCCGAATGCTGACATTTCCAAACTCAAAGGGCAAGCACTTATTGAATTTGGTGAGCTGTGCAAAGCCAAAGAAGAACAAGAAAAACAGATAGCCATTCAAAAGAAGAACCGAGTACTTCAGAAACTTAAAGCATTATTGACAGACATGCTACCTGAAGCTACCGTAAGTAAAGATGCAACCATCCATATGTAATTGGATGAACTACTCACTCAATTGGAAACATCAGGAGTAGAGGCATCAGAATACCTTAGCAAATTAAAAGACAAAGAGCTAACTACCAAAATGATTGAAGAAGTGCAGAAAGCCATTGCTATAGGTAAAATCAAGCTTGTTGGATTCATTGTTGAGTTGTCCCCTCAACTCAAACACATTATTTATTTATTCCAGAAATTATGTACATTTTCATTCTTTATTAAAGATATCAAGCAGAAGACCGAAGCCATTGAAAAAGAGATTACCGATCTCTCAAATAAACTGACTACCGAGCCAGATTCTACTCAGAATTTTTATACCAAGCTACAAACTTTTATGGCTCAGCAGTTAGAACTTAGGAATGAAGAGCACAAAATAAGGATGGATATTATGACTCTTCAGACATTATTTATTCCCCATCTGTCATCAGTACAAGAGCAGATCAACCGAGCTACCCAACTGTCCACACAAGCAGAGGGAAGCACTTTAGATGGTTCGATTTCATTGTTAGCTGATATTAATGCTCAAAATTCTTTAATGGAAAGTGTCAAGGGTGCACTTACCAACACTCTCAACGATGCTCGTACTAAGTATAAATCTATTTTTGATCAGTTGCCCCACCGAATGGTAACTAGTTTTGATGTTTGTAAAAAAGGGGGAGTGTACCGAGTATATATAGAGTATCCGAGTGTACAGATGAAATTGTCAGGGGCAGCATGATGGAACATCAGGGGCATGCAAATCAAGTTTTGTTCAACATATTGATAAGGGGAGTATGTATTCAAAGTATGTATTTGAACGAATGTATATACTGTCATTTCAGTCACATTTTGTAAGTATATAGATTTTGTGTTATGACTTTGAAAGGAGTTTTGTCAAACATACCAAACTAATGTCAAAAGGGGAGATTGTTACTATTTACTAAGTTGTCATTAGTTTTATGTTCAAAGTCATCCTATATACCCTAGTCGGTTAATACTACAGAAAGATTCAGTTGGTAAGCACTAAGGGTGTTGGTTAAAAAAGAAAGGCTAGTCACCGAGATGATATATACCGAGTTGTCTACCGAGTAAATTTCCTATGTCCACCGAGTAGCAAAGAAGGTACACCGAGTTAATCTGAACCGAGTGGAAACGTGTTACAAGATTCGAGAACAGGGAACCGTTATTTCATAGGGAATTGCACTTGAAGATTTTGTATGATTTTGAGGAAGTTTATCCAATGAAATAATTTCTATGTTTATTCATTCGATAAAACATGTTTGTATAATCGATGTATGAACAAGATCACTGCCTTAGAGATATATATAAAGAGTGATTTGAGTATCTAAAAAAAAAAGAGATGGTGAGTTGAAGATAAAATCTTGTGAAAAGATAAGATGAGATGATTGAACAAAGGTATTCAGAGGTCACCAAGAAGATTTTCAGAAAACAGTTTAAGGGACAGAGAATACAGAAGAGGTCACCGAGTTGATCTATCAATTATCGAGGTATGCTATGAGCATGGTAATTTCATATTGAGCACATAGAGTCTGCTATAACATTTCAGATGTAAAGTTGTAGATATTTTGTAAAATATTTTGATTGAACTATTTTGAGATGTGTTAGAAACCTTTAAGAGGGTAAAAGACTCTAACAAGGTCTATAAATTGTAAAGCCTCTAACCAGGTACAACATTTTGTAAAAGTGTTTGTAAAAATCCTTTAGCAATGTAGATCTAAAGATCTTGATACTCCTAATAGGGTAAGCTATCAGAAATAGCTAAACATGTAGCTCTAACCGAGCAACCTTTATTATTGCAGTAGTGAAGTTGTGGGTGGCATCCCGACCGCAGTTTTTCTCTCTAACCAAGAGTTTCTGCGTAACCAGAATCTTTGTGTTATGGAGTGAAATGTGTATGGATGTAATTTCTATGATTGTGTTTTGGCTTTATATATTATGAGATCAACTATATACAGTTTATGTTTATCAGTAAGATTGTTTTTTAAAGAAAAGTTTTGAAGTACTGATTCACCCCTCCCCTCTCAGTACATTAGCTTTCATTGTTGAACCTAACAGTTGATCAAGAATGGCTAAGTGTCGAATTCATTTCAAAAGTGGAAAGGCATTGAAAAATCTTCCAAGGTAGAGAAAATCACTTCAATCCTAAAATGGCATCTGAATCCAGAAATGATCGAAAATAGCCAAGTCTAGCGAAGTCTAAGGAATTCCTTGCCATGGCAGAATATATGTCCACATGTGCATGGGCACTAAAATGGGGTTGTGAAAGAATTTTCCTCCACACCCAAATTCCTCCACACTATCAAATCAATGCCCAAATCAAGTAAGGGAGTGCCAAACTGAGGGTCAGAAGGAATTTTCCTCCTTGACCACATGGAAATAGTGCCCAAGACATAAAGGAGAGCGCCAAAACTAGGGTCAAGAGGAATTTCTCCTTAGCATTAAATTCCTCCTCATGAGAAAACCAATGCCCAAGTCTTGGTGGGAGCACTAGAACAAGGTGATGAAGGATTTCTCCTTCCCAAAATGAATTCCTCCGTGAGGTAGATTCCACACTCAAGGCAAGAAATACATGTTGAAGCAAGGGTAAGGAAGGAATTCCTTCCAAGCAAGATTTTCCTCCACAAGGTCAATTCCACGCCCAAGAAAAAAGTTGAAAAGAGGGGCATGGAAATTAAGTCAATGATAGAGAGGGAAGGAAAATCCCCTCAAGAAAGAAAATCAAAATTCCTCTCTCAGGCATGGAAATTCGTCAAAGATGAAGAAATTTAAGATAAAGGAGAAATTGGCTAAGAGAAAGAATTTTCTCTCCCCTGAATTCCAGAGCTCAAAATGGAAAAAATTCCTTAAAAAGGGAACGATGATGAATTGATCAAAGATTTCTTCCCAAGGAAAAATTACACCCAAGATGAAGGAATTCTTAAAAAGTAAAAAATTGACTAGGTGTTGGAAATTCCTTCCTTCAGGACATAAATTCTTGGAAAAAGTGAAAAATTGGCTAAGTGTTGGAAATTCCTTCCTTTAGGATAGAATTCCAAGAAAGTAAAAAATTGATTAAGTGTTGGAAATTCCTTCCTTCAAGACAGAATTCCTAGAAAATGTGAAATTTGGCTAAGAATTGAAGAAATTCCTTCCTCATGGGTAAAGTAGAATCAAGGTCAAGAATGGGTGCCAAATGAAGGGTATGGAGGATTTTTCCTCAAGCAAAATTCCTTCACCATGTGTTTTTAGCACCCAAGTTGGAGATAAAGCGTTTGACAGGGGTAATGAACAAATTTCAAAATTCTTTCTCAAAGAAGAAAATTCGCCCAGAATGAAGAAATTTCAAGGCACGGTAAAAAATTGGTCAAGGGAGAGAATTTTCTCTCCTAGATTTCGGAGTTGAGAAATGAAAAAATTCCTAAAAAATAGAAAAAGTGACAAATTGATCAAAACCCTCCTTCAAGACAAGATGAACATACAAACACAAAACAAATTCTTTCAATATAAAATTCTCTCTCCAAAATCCAAGCGTACAAGAATCTTTCAGAAGTAGAAAAGATTGTTAAAATTCTTCCAAGGCGGGAAAATCTTCCAAAATGTCTTTTGTGAGCCTAGAATGGAAAGATGCTTTTCAAGGATGGGTTGGTGATATGCAATGAGAATATTCCGTAATAATAAAGCACAACCTGAAAAATTATAGAAATTCCTATGATGGCAGGGTCCACTTGCATGGCGAGAATCAAATGAACGCATGACAACATGGTGGTGCATTAATTGCTAGAATATTTGACCAAATGGTGGCGCATTAATTGCTAGAATATTTGACCAAATGGTGGCTAAGTCAATGCATGGCAATATAATGGAGCATTTATTGCATGTGGCCAATTTTGGAGATGGTGGAGCATTCAGAGCATTATGGGCAATTAATTGCATGGAGTATTGGGCGAATTTGAAAGATAGTGGTGCATTTAATGCACGTTGGATGCTATTTTTGGTAGGAATGTAATTACTTGATAATGGACATGATGGGTCATTTAATGTTTATTACCACCTTGTTGCATCTTATGTGTGGAATCTTTTAGGTCAAACTTTAATTAGGGTTTGCATGTAATCAAAGTTGGAAGCTTATATAAGAGGGTGACCCCTTCATTTGCAAAGCAAGGAGATTTGTACGAATTTTTTGTGATAAGTTATTGAGATAATATTAGTGATGCATTGTTCTATGATGGTGTTCACTTAAGTTATTTTTCAGAACTTGCATGGTTTCACCTTCCTTGCTAGAGTAGAAGTAGAGTAGTGCTTTGATTTCAATGGAGAATGTAATGGTGTTTGATGAATTTTCATGGCTCATACTTTTTGCATCTTGTTGATTAAGTTGCAATGTAAAGTTAGCTTGAGCCACTAAATTTGTGCTAAGTTCGATTGTGGATAGTTGTTTGGATTGCGTCGTTTTCGGTATACAAATGCACTTTCTCAATTTGAAAATCCTTCAACATCCTTGGAAGATTGCACCAGTTCTTGTCGAGTTGTAGTTAATCTTGGCGAACCAGAGTTTGGTTTATTTGGAATTTGTCCATTAGAGCACTATCAATTGATATCACTGCCCTTAGGAGTAGATTTAGATACTTTTAAACCCATCATAAGCCCTTTTATCTTTTGTTCAGGGGCAGGAGTTGCATATCCATATCACATTGTTTCGGCCACAATGAAAGCTGCAAAACACACAGCAACAATACTACTGGAGAGGACAGTTTCAATATTCCCCTATCTCCCATGGGTAGTCCTCCCAACTGGGGCCCTTTAGAATAGTAGGGGGCGAGTGACTCAATAGCTAGTCGGAGTGCCCCTGGTTGACGGGCTACAACAAAGAAGTGAATGAATGATTCAAATGCAAGTCCCCGAGGATTACCAGCATATCACATCAAACCGAGTCACATCCATTGCATAATTGAAACCTTGGAGTCAATTGTTTGAACTTATCACAATCTTAGCATACAATTAGACTTTGATCAAGAGAGAGTAAAGTGATTGTTGGAAAACTTTATTTTGTGTTGTGTATGATCACAAAATGCATGTCAACACCATTATATTTATTAATAATGATAGATTTGCATAGAAATGAATTTGTAAATATTTTTGGAGAAATTTGTGTTGTATATTTCATTTTGTGATCCATTATAGTTATTGTTGCACATTATTTTCACCTCTTTTTGTCGTCTCCCTGTTGCTTTTTTTATTTCTTTGGAGTGGCTAGCAGTTCTCATCTCCATTTGTATTCTCTATATTAATATACTACTTACAATCTATATTCTTTGTGCATTACCTAAATTGTGTTTGTGGTTATGATCCAGCAGAGGGGGTTTCTATCAAATTTCTTAGTATATTGCAATGTCATACATCCCTGTTTGATGAATGTATTCAACAATGAAACACAATCAAACGTTTTTCAAAAGTCTCATGTTCTAAAGAGAGGTAACAAAAATAACAGTGTGAAATAGTAAACCATATCAGCAATAATATCTCTCACTATTAGAACAAAGAAGAAGAATAGATATGCAGTATCCAAATTAATCTTGTTGGAAAGTTTCTCTCATTACATTAACCATTATTTTTCAACTCAAAGTACACTAGTAATTTGTTAACAGTATTTCAGCACTTAACATCCATTAAGCCTAGATTATGGCAATCTCAAGACAATTTTATGATTAAAGGTAAAAGATGTGCTAAATTTATTGCGTTAATAATAGGCATTGAAATATGCATTTTGTAAGGGTGTTTCTTACAATGATGACATAATAACCATAAATTTCAGTTGCAAATAGTAATCACAGAATAGGGTAGTGACGACACATGCTGAAAATGCAAATAACTCTACCACAAAACTACTTCAAGGGGGCTTAGTAGATGAATTTAAATTTTTTTCTACCATACAAAATAAAAGACCCCCAGATTATTACATTAAAATTTTGCTTTTTTAAGCTTGACCTCTGGTATTATTCTACCGTTCCCATCTTTGAAGTGTAATAATAGCCTCTAGATGATGCTTAATCCCATAAGTTGAGAATTTTATGAAATAGTGGTTGCATCTGAATAAGACTTCAAGTATATATTGAAACATGGAAGGTCCATGCCCATTCAACCTCTTTGTTTTGATACTTGATGGCAACTAATTCTTGTCCTCAACATCAGTGTCATCTTCTAGGAAGGTTAACGTTGAATTATGCAATATGCAACAAACAAGAATGGATTTTGGTAGCTTTTCTAAATTTGAGTGCCACAATCAAGAGTCCAAAATTCACCATATCTTTTTAAGCCTTCCAAATGCACACTCGACAAAAAATGAATTGATGACAACTCAAAGCCAAATTTCCTTTGAGTGGTTGTTAGAGCTCCATTGGAAAGCATGATTAACCATGATGACATTGAATATCCACCATGTTAATGCATGATAGCTTCAGTAAGATAAATGATTGAATGAGAGATAAATGAAGTCTCTCATTCAATCATTTATCATATCGAATAACCATCAAGAAAACATCAAGCTATTTTCATCTGATAATCATTCCTCTCTATATCAAATCTACTTAGTCAATCAATATTGATAGCATGGTATATCGATGATCACTGATGGTTATTCGGGTTAACTATGTATTTTGATTTACATCAGATGTGTTCCCTGCAATAAACAAATAATTATCAAGCGCTTTCGAGTGGCAAAGTATGCACCACTTGGGATGTATAACCTTTAGTTAGTGATCAGTGTCAATTAACATAGACACCGATTCCCATCAGTTAATATGCCATGCCAACCCCATTGTAAATACCGATTAGCATATACACTATGTTACGTGAACCCCGATTAGTATCGGGCTGGTAATAAGTTAAACACCGGTTGATAACATATACCAAGGGGTGTGATCAAGTAGTGTCTTGATCGGTCATGTCCATAAGACATGACCGGTCAAGGCACTGCTTGATCCTCCCTCCTGCATATATGTATCATTTGATATTTGTGAAGAGGATATTGAAATCGAAAAATACTCCTCTCACCTGTCAAATAAAGAAGATAGTCAGATTCATAATAGAGATAGAAAACTACATAGATATAGAGAATACATTAAGAATACATCTTGCATATTGAATTGTAAATTGAACATCATTTACACACCATACCAATAATGCGCTCTATTATGTATAATGATCAAAGAGAGATGAGATGACCATCCAATCTCACTCCACTTTTGCACAATCTATAAAAGGGTGAATCTCTTATAAGTCTAGAAGCATTGACAAAACCAAATCACCCTATAAAAACATCGATGAAATACAAATTATTGTCAACAATCACTTATAGTTATGGTGTGATACTGTAGTACCCCTACCTTAATCTACTTCTAACCTTGGTTTAATCTTGATTAGTTAATCGTAATATTATGTTATAGTCAGATGTTGATTTTACGCATAGCTATTGATGTGGTTCTCACTCTAGTTTTATGCTAGTTGTTTAGTGTTCTTATTTCATGGTATTCATCGAGCTAACGCATTCATTAAGTTATTATATATGTATGCATGTATGATCGTTGGTTGCAGGAGATTTCAGGTACGAAGTCGCATGAGTGCGAGGTTCGTCGTCACCTGGTTTTGCAGGTTTGAGCATACTTTTTAATCCTTAGAGTTGGATTAAGTGGTCGTAAGACCCTAGTCGACCTTAGTCGTGCTCTAGTGAGCATCGCCAGTCGTCGTCGGTAATCCCTGTTTGTTTGGGTTTGCGAGTCGTCTGTTTGGTTGACCTTCTCGGTTTGCGTGCCTGGTGTGTTTGGTTAATTGATTATTAGTCCTTGGTAATTGTCTTGATTAAATATGCGTTTGTGCATTGATGATTAATGGATTTAATTAATCGGGTTTCCGTTATGCGACTTTCGTTGTTATTGAATTGTCTTTTTTAATTGGGAGTAAATTTGAGTTAATGATTGAATTTGAATATTAAATGCATTTATTATGCTGTTGAAAAAGGAAAAGTCTTGTATTTTATCGCAATAGATTAATTGTATTCTGTTGGATTATTAATCGAAAGGTTAAATTTGTTTAAATGAGGAAATCGATTCTTGATTTGAAAAGCAAGTTATATTGTTGAAAAGAATTAATTTGGTGAATTATTTGAAATAAAGTATTTTTATTCCAAAAATAGAAATTTTGGGTCAACTCTTCCATATAACCCAAATTTGGGGAAAAATGGAAGGATGGACATTTTTGGTAAAGATTTTGGTTGGGAATGAAAATTGGAGGATTTGGGAGCTGAGGATTGGGGCTCTCCTTCAGCCATGCCAGGATTGCGTATGAAGGTAGGGTTTATCCAAATCGTTCTTCCTTGTTGATGTGAAAAGGATTGCTTGTTGCCAATTCAATCCTTGATTGTTTTCAGTTTTATATTGGATTTGTGAGTTTAAATCCATGTTTTAGCTGTGTCCTTCAAGAAATTGCATGGCTGTATCATTATGTTAAAATGGCTTATTCTGCCATGCCTGGTTTTCTCTTTGATTAATAAAAATGAATTTATTTGAGGTGTGTTTTTCCTCATGATTGCTTGGGCGTTTGAAACCCCTTCGTGTTTAGGAAAGGATGAAATCACCAAAGAAATTGGTTACCGAAACAGCCCTTCTAAATCGGATTTTTTTGTAAACCGAAATTTATTATCAAAATTGCTGTGGATGTTTTGGACTTTTATTGTTTCCAAACTGTGTGTTCTTTTTAAAAAAAATATATATTATCTTTTAACGAGCCTGTGCGTTTCATTGCTCACTGAACTGGGCGTGTTTATTTTTTTAAAAACCCGTGGGTTTGGGGTTTGGAGGCGGGGAGCGGAGCTCCACCCGCTCCCTCTCCCCTCTCCCCCCCGCTCGCTCCCCCACTGGTTCGCTTTCCCCGTTGCCTTTGGTGCGCTCGCAGCCGCTGGTGGCCGCGGCATTGCGGTGGCCGCAGGTCCGCGGTGGCCGCAGGGCGCCGCGGAGCCTGCGGGCACCGCAGTGGCGCCGCCCGCAGGGGCTTCCCTGCGGTATGGTGTGGGCGGCGCTAGGGTTAGGGCACGGCCCTTCCCAGCTTGCCTCCACTTTTTCTTTTAAATGCATTTTTTTTATATGCGTTTTCAATGCGGTTTTTTTTGTGCGTTTTCAAATGTGGTAATCGTGGGTTATTAATGGGTTTTCCTTTTCATGTATTTTGTTTTCCCTTTCAAAAAAAAAGGGGGGGTTTATAATATGTTGAATATTATTGTAATGGTAGTGTTAGTTAGTTCTTAATTTTGATTAAGGAGGCTTTAAACTTGACAAATGCTAGTTGGTAGTGATTAATGATATAATGGAGTTTATAAGCTAATTATTATTCAATTCCATTTCGTGGCTTATGCGCTTGTCTGATTAAGTTCTAGATTGATAATTTCGTAATCGAATATTAATTGGCTATATTTTGGACCAATCTTGGATTAATAAGTTTATACCTTACCTGCTAGCTGATTAGGGAAGTTGGCTAATTAAGGTAGCATTGTTTAAAAAACAAATAGAGAATAATATGTTATTGGAAGATCGTTGAAATACGATGTAATTACTTATTGATGTTTGTTGGAGATTAAATATCTTATTTCAGTTGATTAATGGTTGTCTGAATTTATTAGTATGAATTGGTTTAAAAACTCTTTACGGCTTTATATGTCTGTTATGCATTCGAATTTTAACGAGTTAGAAAACCAAGAACAACTTATCCCTTGATAAGGTAGATAACTGTAAGTTGTTTTAGATCTTGTAGAAAACTTGATCGTCGTTTAATGTTTAAATCAATTTGAGGAAATATTGTCTTTTCTGATTATCGTCTTGCGAGTTTAATTTCTGTATTCGCCTTTAATTATGAAATGGCATGTTTTGCTTTGTTTAGTAGGACCCTGCCGTATGGATGATTTGGTGTTCCTATTTCAGTCCTCGTTTCCGAGTTGACGATTGTACTGCGATGTTGTTATAGTTGGTCATATTCCTTGTGTGTGAGTCGAATGATGATTGTGGTTGACCATTGTTGATCGGGTCTCTAGTTAGAGTACCATCAGCAAGTGATTACCCTTGAGTCGTGTTTGACCAGATGATTGGTTCTCTCTTCTTGAACTCCGTTCGTCTGACCATGTGTATTCCTTGGTTTGAGTTCGTCTGAGTTAGTCTAGTGTCGTATGGGAAAGTGGCTTTCGATTGGGGGCCGGGCCCAAAGTGGCTGCTGGGAAACCCGTCGAAAGTGAGTCTAATAAGTGATAACCTAAGTAGATTAGAAAATAATCTCTAAATAAGATAATGTGCCTCACACATGAGACGAGTGCTATCACAGATTCGACATGCTATGAGAAGGCCTGAAATGGCAAACTACCTTCCTTGTCTTCACAAGAGGATGTGTGGGTCCACATGAGGCTTGGATGGGCCGGAAGTTCAGATTAGGTTGCCAGGGTTACCAGTGTATGGGCCGGGACCTATGAAGACTTGCCATGGTATCCATACCAGGTCGTGTGATGACACTTGTCCCTACGTTCGCTAGTGTGTTGTCGTTTTGTCCTGTTTTGAGTACCTTTGTGAGTCGTCCTTTTGTCTCTGCCCTTGTGAGTGTCGGTTTCATGTTAGACCTTGGGTGGTGATGGCTCAGTGTTATGGATGCTCTTCTGGACCTTTGTATTAGCTTGATTATGTTCAGCTGGATCCTGTTCTTTGTAAGGATCGTTTATGTATTATTGACCGTTGTGGTTGTTGTATATTGTTATATTTTGCCTTGATGGCTGGATTGTATAGTGTAACCTCTTGTACTCTTAACTTTATTAATTATCAGAGGGGTCTTGCAGTTGAGCAGACCCGGAGATGTAGCTCTTTAGGGGTGAACTCCGAGATCATTATGGTGTTATGTGGTGTATTCTCTTATGTTTCCTTTATTCAGCTTTATCATGTATGTTTAGCTTATGTTAAAATGGTTAAGTGGATAAATGGGAATTAACTTTAAATGCTTATATTTAGTTCTATCTTAAATGCCATGTGGATCGAATGCATAATTGGTTGAGATGCGATTTATCGTAATGCATGTGTGAAATCGTCCTTTTAATGCAATAAGTTGGAATATGGAATAATGTATCTTAGAGTAATGAATTATACTCAGTTGTTGTTAAGAAATTTAAATCTGCTTGGAAAGATCTCTTATGTTTATGGTGAAAATCCTAGTGTATTAGTATGTTGATGTATGGTTTGTAATTTTAAATGAAAAGCTTGAATGAAGACTATGAATGGTTCTTAATGGATGAATCCTTGCTTGTGTTTTGCATTTCAGTCCTTTGAGAGGAATTATCCTGATTGTGAATTATCTCGTTATTAAGATATTCAGCTTTTGGATTGATTGTGTGAGTAAAGTATATTGTGAAAATTTAAGTAATCTCGTTGGGAAACTCTTTAGGAGTTAGTTGAAGTCTTCCGCTATGTAATCTGAATCTTTGCTATCTTGTTGCATCTTATGTGTTGTAACTTTTTTAAAAAAAAAATTTGCACTCTATTCTTGTAATTTTGGCTTATCCCTTCGGGGTTTCCTGGCGGGGCATTACAGATACTGTAATTCTAGTCTCAATCATGCCAATCACATGAACACTTTGTTGATGTGTTTTTTATACACTTCATACACAATAAAATACCAAGTAATTTATCCTCTCTTGAACAACATCCTCTTGAATGCTAAGCTACATGATCGTACGAGGTAACTCCAAGGTTCCAAATTTCAGGTCCTGGCGTGTGGATAACTCAATGGTTTGATGTGAGATTGTTGGAATCACAAGGGGGGCTTACATTTTTCATGAATGTTGTTGGAACATGAAGACTTACTTTGAAAAACAAATAGAAAAAGGAATTAAGGGGTAAGAAAGCTAATCTAATCCGAAGAATGTAAGAGACCATGAACGACACAGTGAAACTCTACTAGACTTTGCTTTGCCATGCAAAGTACAGCTCCACAGAGCTAGTGTGATATTCTAAGGTAATCTCATGATGTTCAGATCACCACCAAGAACATAGACACCATCAATGTGATGCATATCAATGGGTTAGTAGCAATCGAAGTTGAGCTTCTATAAAGAGTTCAGTTGACCACACAAAATATTTAGCAATCAACAAAATACTAGTATGAACATGCGAATTTCACCATTAATCATCCACCATAACTTCCATCCATCTAATTAACATCAAAACAAATGAGAAGTAGAGACCATGCAAAAATGTTTTTCAACACATGAAGTTCACCATATCTTCAATGAAAATAATATGTTTCTTGCAACAAAGTCTTGGCAACAATCTCCTTTTCTCCTACTCTACTCTTCTTTTAACTACCTTCTACTATCTATTGTCTATTATTAACTTTACAAATGAGCAGAGCAATCCTTTTATAGACCTTGCTTTATAAATGAATGGCCAAGATCAAATCCAAATCAATGGCCAAGATTGAAAGATAGAAATTTTAATTAGGGTTAGTTACAACTAACTTTGCATTACATTTAATGCTCGACCAATGATAAAATTATATTTTAGGACATGTCCTTTGAATGTTGACCAATGAATGATGAGGTTAGGTACATCGAACTTTGTGCCTCCACATGTGGTAGTTATCCTCCTCGTTGGATGAGTCAAGTGCATTGAATTTGGATGCCTTGACTTGGAATGATGTGATTGGGTTGGTGATGACTAAGTGCCATCTCAACTACTTTCTCCTCTTGTAGATCATCACAAAGTGGTGTGGTTGAGAAATTTCTCTTGATATCATGTAGTGATTGCATCACCAAGGTTATGTAGTCCTTCTTGACCTTGAATACATCGATCTTATTCTTCCTCCAACACTTTCATCTCTTGTGTTTGTTCTTTCATGATGTTGACCTTCATCTTGTGATGATGAGTCCTTATTCTTCCCTTGCCATGTTGATGAATTTTGGAGTGTTCTTCATGTAGAGCAATTTGCTTCCTTGCCTTGCTTGATCTCTCCTATTGTGAAGTCTTCTCTCTTGCATTGTTGAAGCATTGTGGAGAGCTTCATTTCCTTGTTGTAATATTCATTGAGATGTGATAGCCTTGATGAAGTACTTTTGTACTTGGTTCCTTATTTGCACTTGCCTTCTGTTACCTTTGGTCTTTGCTCACGACATCTACCTCTTATGTCTTAAGTTTTAATTGAATTGCAACATGCCAATGAGATTGATGCAAAGAATGTGAAAAGATAAACCCTAATTAACCCTCATGTTATGAAATCTCAAAAATGCAACAAGAAACCCTAGCTTGAACTTAAATCATGACAACATCTTCAACTTTCTACATGCCCCAATCAAGGTAAAAAAAATCGCCAGGAAATCAATCTGAAATGGTTGAATTGTAGTGCTTCACTAGTACATTTGGAGCGGTTTTCCGATGAGCTATGGGATTTATTTTGTTTTGTCGGATTGATTTTTTTTTTTTTCAAAAATTACCCCGTGTTCGTCAGAATTCCGATGTGTTAAAATTTCACATCGGAATTCGGATGAAAAACTGACGAACATTTTCGACCAGCTATTGGATTTCTTTTTCTTTGTCGAATTAATTTTTATTTTTTTTTAAAAGTATACCCCGCCCGTGTTCATCGGAATTCAGACGTGTTGAAATTTCACTTCGGCATCTCGACGAACACGGATTTTACCTGTTGATCAGCATATGTTGGTCCAATGATTTTCCCAGCCTCCTGATTTCTTCTTACTCATCGGGATAACATAAGTCGATGACCTCTCTTCTTGCTGATCGATGCGAGTTATCCCGCTAGTCTCATCGGCCATTGGGATAGCTTAAAATGTGTTCAGGCGATGGGCATGATTTCCCCAATGTCTTTTCCCTCGACGTAGCTCCTCGCGATACGTTATGTCTCCTCAACATAAGCTTTGACCCTATATCGTCTTAACCTTTGTCGATGTGTTTTACTTTTGCCAGTGTCCATCAAGAAAAGTCTTACCGATAGCATCATCGGCTATCGACAATACAAGATTTGTCCATTGCCGCTAGTGTGCGTTATGCCGATGGAATTCATCGATGTATTATATCCCAATCACATGCTTCTAGTTGTGTTACCATCTGGTTGACTTTTGCCGATAGTGCAGATTTCATATTTCTCGTCGGAATTCCGACGAACACGTGGTATTTTTCAACAAAAAAAGTAATTATAAACTGTAGAGGATAAAACATCCATTCGTGTGATGCTGCTAGGTTTATGTCAGCACCAACTTGGTTGGTTACTATAACCATTACCTGTTCAACAGCTTCATACTTCTCATTTGGACTAAGAAAATGTTCTAGTGAATGAAGCTTCAATGATAATATCTCTTTGCCAAGACCACATAATGTTGCAACCATGGCCAATGGATTCAAAAGATACTAACCAAGAGCCACAGCACGCCTCACAATCCAATAATTTTTCCCTACACATTGAATTCATCATTATAAAACACAAGGTGAAACAAGTCCTAATGGATATTGGTTCTATCATGCATAATCGTTTTGAGTTGGAGGCTTGAAATATGAATAATTTATCTCATTATATTTGTTAGTTGCGTATTTTGTTATGGGTTAATAGAAATCTGGGTATTGTATAGAACTTTACAAGAAAGTAGAATCTAATCAAACACTATATTTCATTTGATGTTATCAAGAATTTTGACTAGTTTTCTTCATAATGTGTATCTTGTATAGTTTATCTTAATATTGTCTTTTTTGTATCCTGTAGCAGTTTTGGAAGAATTATCATAACTTTCCTTTGAATCGTTGGATCTTTCTATAAATTGGAGGATAAGTCTGTAACAATGATACCAAGAGACTGACTGGAGTGATTGGTTTCATTACAAGGTAAGGGCAGCCTTTGTCATGTTTGTCTTCCTCAAAGTATGGTTGGTGTCTATTAAGTTGTTGTCTTGTAAGGGTGTTTTGAAGATTGAGAAGAGACTTTTGATGGGTATTAATCCCATTGTTGTCAAGTATGCCTGATTGGAATTGAATATTTCCAAGGTTTATGTACATTAGAGGGCAAATGATTCTTGAGATTGTCACTTCAATTAAATAATTACTAAAAACTTTGAATTCCTTGCTTGTAAATGAATGCTTTAAATAAAAGGTTACTGATTCCTCAAATTTGATATAATTTGATCATGTGCAACGAGAATCCCAAACAGAAGTCCATAATTGAACAGGTTGCTCCTCCCCTTGCCTGTTTCTGACGTTAAGCCTTAATTCCTCGGGCCACATACCCCTAAAACGTCCATAGAATAAGATTAAATGCATCAATAATGAGTAAAACTTAAAATTAGGGAAATTATTATCCCTGAGGTTCAAAAAAACCTCATGCAATCTCTCCACCAAATATGATGCATAATCAAACGGCCTGGGTGTTGTCTTGATGATGATTTTTTTAAAGGATGACTTTATGTGTTGTCATTGATGGCACATATATACACACACATATGTTCACATTGTCATAGTCATCCTAGTTAAGACAAACCAGTACTACTCCTAAGTCTTTGTAATGCAAACCGGTATCATTTGTATAGATAAGTCCAACCGGTTTGAAGGTGTCTAACTGGTATATGTAGACAATCGGTATATGCAGGAATGACATAACACCAACTTGGAGATACTGCGAAGATCAACAAGGAAGCAAATGGAGGACAATTGGTCTATGAGTTGAAAGAGGTTAACTCTTAACCGGTATCGATGTTCCAACCGGTTTCACTAATTTGTGATGAGTTATCACTGGTCATGATGAGTTATTCCTAACCGACAGATTTGGCGGTAATATGTGATGTGTTATGAAAGATTGTCTAGATACACTGCACCTAGGGAATTGTGATGAGGTTCATGGGCAGACATGAAATCTAATGTCTATAAAATGACATTGTGATGAACTATATTGATGATGCGAGATAGAAGTGATGAGTTGATGCGATTTATTGAAGGAGTTGCAGAGTATGTCGGTGATACAGTTTTGAGTGAGCAGAAGAGGATCTATACTAGCAAGATGTGTTATTTCTAGATCACACCACCTATTGTTTTCTAATCAGTACAATAGTTAAATCCCCTAACGGGGTAAGCTCTAAAAAGCTTCATTGTACAAATCCTCTAACTAGGTGATCCATTAGTTTGGGTTTGAAATCCTCTACCAAGGTTACTCTTAACAGGGTACTACCTTTAACCCGGTATATCTCCTAACAGGGCTTTGGGATCTTTAATAGGATTCGCTCCTAGCATAGCACTTTGTAGACCTTAACCGGTCAGCTACCTATTACTATAGATAGTTAACTTGTGAGTCCCATCTCACCATGGTTTTTCCCAGTTGGGTTTTCCACATATAAACACTTGTGTTATGGTGGATGTTTTACTTGTTGTGGATGCTTTAATATCACTTTGGATTGCATGCATAGTTTTAAATTGGTTAATTGCTTTTACCGGTCTGTGTTTAAAGTGGTATTGTTTTTGTTGTCACTGATTCACACCCCCCCCCTCTCAGTGATTTATAAGTCTATCAATTGGTATTAGAGCCTAACTTCCTTAAGGCTTAATCGCTTGGAAGGAAACCCTAAAGCCACCATGCAAGATATGAGTTATTTAGAGATGGCTAGAGTGCTTGATGCAACCAAGGAAGAGCTTGAAACCCTAAGAGTCAGATTTAAAGCTTCACATAAGAGGAGAAAACTGACTGAGAAACTATTGGAGATCTCTAACAACAGTTCTTCAGATGAGGCCAACATTGATGCACTGGCTAAAGGAGTGGAAAAACTGAATGGTGAAAAGCTAAATCTGAGGAGGGAACTTGAAGCCCTAACAATCCGTAGGAGACAAGAACTTGAAGCAAGGAGAGTAGTTGAAGACCTAATCAAAGAAAGAGATTATGAGATTTCTAAGATCAAGCAGGTGAATGCAGCTTTGCATGAACATTGGCATGTGGAGAAGGAAGAGAAGGAATCTTTACAGTTAGATCTTGAAATGGCAATGTCTCTAAGAGAGACTCTGACAAAACACAATGAAGATCTTACCAAAGAGCTTACTGAGGCTAATGGGAACCTTGAAAAATTCAATAAGAGTTCTTCTATGTTGGATGAGAAGATCCAATCTCAAAGGATAAAAAGTGACACATCTGGACTAGGTTTCAATACATCTGAGAAAGGAGAATATTCTCGTACCAAGAGCAACATGCACAAAGGTAAAACTTCTCCTAAGGCTAACAAGCCTACCGGTAAGAAAGCTTTAAAACCTGGACATACTGCTAATGTGTGTAGAAGCATACCTAATGAGAACATAGGCTATAATGCTAATGCTAGATATGTGTCTAGAAGATTTGAAGGTCATTGTTACACATGCAACATGTATGGACATAGATCAGTTGAATGCAAATATGGAGTGAACAATCTGGCACCTAACATGAATCCAAGACCTAATGGTGACTGGAGAAGGACCTATAACAACTAGAGTAACATGAACTGGCAGAAACCCTATGTCAACCGGTTCAATCCATATGAAATGGAGAAGGTAACAAATGTGATTTGTAGAATTTGCAATAATTATGGACATGTGGCTATGAACTGTAGAAAGAGAACTGGAAGAGGTAATGCAGGACCTTGGAGATCATCTAGGATGGCCTGCTATCATTGTCACAAACCGGGACACATGGCAAAGTTCTGTAGAACTAGGAAGAACAAACTGGTTAACCACTCTGAAGATCCAAAAGGTAAGCAAAAGGTTGATGTCGAAGAAACCAGAGCGGAGATGAATAGAATTTGGAAGAAGAAAAGTGAGGACAAGCCAGCAGAAGAATCTATCCCTTCACTTAGTGTGGAGAATCCTGCACCGGTAAACTAATCTTTTCAACAAGCCTAAGGGGAGCATAGCAGTAAACCTACTTCCAGACCCCTTGAAGAGTGTATGGTAAGAGAGTTTTGCATTTCGAGTTGTATTATGAGATTTCTTGATATTATTGCCTATCGGTTGTGTAAGGATTACCAACCGGTTATATACCTATCGGTATAGGTGAGTTTATTAAAGCGGTAATTTGGGTTTGTTACCCTATCGGTGGTGCAATTAATGCAGTGGGTAATTTTATAAAAGCAAGTTTTACTAAGTTATTTTTACCCTAATTACATTCGAAGAAGAGTTTTTGAGCACCTGCATAGCAAAATTGAGAATTGTTAGCTGATTGTGAACGGATTTGTGTTGCGAATTGAAAGTTGAATCGGATTTGAAGATAAGAGAAGGTGAAACGGGTGTGCATTCGAGAGATCAACCGGAAACCCTGCTAGCCCAAAGGGAATAAGGTATTCTTTAGTTAATCTCTCTCAAATCTAGATTATCTAGAATGGCATCATCGTCTACACAAGCAAAGAGACTTATGATTACTGTCGAAGCTATGGAGTCTATGGAATTAGATAAAATAGAATCATATAATGCATTGTCTCAAGTTCCTGATGGTGTTATGATCAAAGGTGATTTATCCAGTTATATAGACATTAAATTTGAGGATCTAGGATCACTGTCAATCTATTCACAACTCAAATCTTTGTGTGTTAAAAGCGGGAAAATCAAACTCGAATACATTAGGGTTTATGAAAAGGTTTTTCACAATGCGGCATATTTTCTTGAAGATTTTGAGGAAGAGCATGTTAGGATAATTCGTGGTCGTGTGCATGGAGAGAATATGTATCTTGACAGGTCGCACACAATCACGAAGGAATCAATTCATGCAGTGACTGGTTTCTAGCAAACCGGTGAAGTACCAAAACTGAGGACAATTTCAAAAGATACTATGATTGCAACTAACTCAGATCACCGTTGACGGTCACGTGATATCGGTCAACAACATTGCAGATCAAGCAGTTAGATTTGCAACTATGGTCATTGGTTATAGGATATTCCATTCCAGCAAGATGAACAATGTGTCATCTGCTGCTGTGCATGTAGCCTACAAGATGATTGTAGAGAATGCAGATTATGACTTATATGAGGCAATGAGGAGCCAATTGATGTTGAGCCTAAAATCAATTAAGAATGACAACAGTTAAAAGTTCAAATATGGTCAACTATTGATTGGTCTATTCTTCTATTTTCATAATCCTACCAGGAATTGGTGACATTCAATGGTCGAAGGACATATCGGTTACAGCTCAAATCAAGAACGGTATTAAGGTTGTGAAGAACACATTTCCTGTTACCATGAACAGATATTTTAATGAGTTTCAAAAGAAGATGAGTATGAGGTTAAGGATACCTGGTGAAGTGGTGAAATATTTTGCAAAATACATATGTTTCACAGTTACCACCGCTTTTGCCTTATGGAGGTCGTTGAACCCAGGGAAGAAGAGATGAAAGAAATGAGTTATGAAGTCAACTATGACTTAGTAATCGGTTATGCCAGCAACCTTTTGGAATCTCCCAAGGATAAGAAGAAAAAAAGACTGGGAACTTACCACGAAGGGATTGCACCTGCTCAACCCAGTAGTGCCAAAGAGAAAAAGAAGAAAGTTGAGCAAGCACCTTCAGTGACTATCGGTACTAGGGTGACAAGAAGTATTCAAGTAAAAAAGGAACAGGTACCCAAAGTATATGCTAAGAAGCAGACTATAACAAAGAAGAGAGGTAGACAACTCATTCTTCAAGCAGAATCAGAGGATACTAACATTGAATAGGAACCAAAGAAGATGAAATTGACTAGTAAGAAAGCCAAACCAGTAGGAGACATTTCAAAGAAAAGTACTCCTAGTAATGTTACATCATACAAACCTATGACTGATTTTGAGAGGACACTAAAAACATTAGGGAGGAAACGGTTTGATAATGTGAAAGAGTATTTTGATTCATTTGATGATGGTCAGAAACAAAAAATTGTTCAAGAGGTAATCAACCATCTGTGTCAGTACAATTGGTTGCCTCAAGATATTGAAAAGGATATTTCTGATTCTTTGTATTCTATTCTTGCAAATAAGTGGAAAATGGTTGTAGAACAAGATCAAGAAATTATTGATAGAGTTTTCATTCAATATTTTTCTAAGCTACCTAGAGATGAATTATTAGCATTGCTTGATAATTTCAAAGGACGGTTTCATTCTAAGTCAAGAATATTGAAGTTATTGGTTGAAAAGGTTAAATATGTTGAAGATGATACTCATCGGATAGCTAAAGACATTCAAAGTATGCACGAGCAATTGAAGTATCATAAAAATAAACCTGACCAAACGGAGACTGGAGCTCCATCGAAGCTATATGCTGAAGAGATTATCACACTAGATGTTGTCTATCCTATTAAGAATAAGGATGACACAACTTCTCCACCGGTTATTTTCTTTGTAGACGATACTAAAGAAATCTAGGACACTATTGACACAACTGGAAATATCATTGAACCAGTTAAGGAAACTATATAGCAACCGGCCATTACTGATTCACAAGAAACAGTTGAAGCACCGATCAATGAACTAAGTGTGGATATTCAACCGCCACCAGAAAAAGAACACCAAGTTAAAAATCAACTGCCACCGGTTACTATAGCTACACAGGAGAAACAAACAGAGGCAAAGAAAGAGAAACCGGAAAGAAGTTGAAGTAAAGGAAACTGAAAAGAAAAAGGATGAAGAGAAAGAGAAAACAAAGGAGAAGATAGCAGAAAAAATAGATGAAAAGGTGAAGCAACAAACTGATGATGAGGATGACTCAATAAGCATTAAAAGACCTATAGATGTAGATAATATGATTGCATCTGAACTAATGGAGATTTCTTCAGTGATGCAATCTCGGGCTCAAAAGAAAAGGCTAAAAGAGTAGAGTAAAGAAGTTGAAACTATACAAATTGTTGTTGACATTCTATCAAGTCTCCTACCAGAGATTGACACTGGCAATTTGTCTACCCCTATCGGCAAGATTGGACAGTTGGTTGTTGATGCTACAGATCAACTGAAATCCCTTGAAGAAGTGGCACAGACCCTAGCTGAAAAGAATTATAGAAAGAAGAGGGGAGAGAAATTATTGACAGTTATTGATAAAGGGAAGATTGCTTTATCTATGAATAAAGATCTTTTGAGAACTGTTGTTGAAACTAGAGGAAAGATTTTGGCCTATACATCTAACGTTTCATTTTTCTATCCTGATTTGAAGAAGAGGCGAGAAGAGACAGAAAAGGAACTGGAGAAGATATATAATGCTTACATACCTTTACAAGATTCATCCTTAGCTTTTGGAAAATCACTTGATGCTTTGCAATATTGATTAGATGTTTATGATTTTGAACAGGCTAAGTGACTCCGATCCTTGAAAGAACTAAAGAACCAGTTGAGTCCAAAAGTGGACATCTTACAACGGGCATACAAGGATGCAAAAGCAGTTTTGGAGACTCTAGAGATGAGCATAGTGGATGCAATGGAAGAATTTGCTGCACAAGTTATGACAACTATTAAGATCACTAAAACATTATTGGAAACATGGGATAATGATTTTACTCAGATGAAGATTACTTTCAGTGACACTTTCTTAAAAATTGCAGTGAACACTCCTTGAAAAACTCTTATATTTTTGTATATGTACTTTTTTATGCAAATTTTGATATAATATATATGTATTTTACTTTTCAATTTGGCATTGTTGTCAAAGGGGGAGTAGAAATATGTATGTAATTTTTTTTGTAAGAACATTAGTTGTAAAGTTGTAAAAGTTTCTAAGTGTTGCCATCAATGCAAAAGGGGGAGATTGTTGGCTTGATGATGATTTTTGTAATGGATGACTTTATGTGTTGTCATTGATGGCACATATATACACACACATATGTTCACATTGTCATAGTCATCCTAGTTAAAACAAACCGGTACTATCCTAAGTCTTTGTAATGCAAACCGGTATCATTTGTATAGAGAAGTCCAACTGGTTTGAAGGTGTCTAACCGATATATGCAGGAATGACATGACACCAGCTTGGAGATACTGCGAAGATCAACATGGAAGAAAATGGAGGACAATCAGTCTATGAGTTGAAAGAGGTTAACTCTTAACCGGTATCGGTGTTCCAACTGGTTTCACTAATTGTGTGATGAGTTATCACCGGTCGTGATGAATTATTCCTAACCGACAAATTTGGCGGTAATCTATGATATGTTATGAAAGATTGTCCAGATACACTGCAGCTAGGAAATTGTGATGATGTTCCTGGGCTAACATGAAATCTAATTTTTATAAAATGACATTGTGATGAACTATTTTGATGATGCGAGATACAAGTGATGAGTTGATGCAATTTATTGAAGGAGTTGTAAAGTATGTCGATGATGCATTTTTGAGTGAGCAAAAGAGGATCTATACTAGCAAGATGTGTTATTTCTAGATCACACCACCTATTGTTTTCTAATCACTACAACAGTTAAATCCCCTAACCGGGTAAGCTCTAACAAGATTCATTGTATAAATTCTCTAACCAGGTGATCCATTAGTTTGGGTTTGTAATCCTCTACTGAGGTTACTCCTAATAGGGTACTACCTTTAACTGGGTATAGCTCCTAACAGAGCTTTGGGATCTTTAATAGGATTCGCTCCTAGCAGAGCACTTTGTATACCTTAATCGATCAGTTACCTATTACTGCAAATAGTTAACTTGTGAGTCCCATCTCACCGTGGTTCTTCCCTGTTGGGTTTTCCACGTATAAACACTTGTGTTATGGTGGATGTTTTACTTGTTGTGGATGCTTTAATATCACTTTGGATTTGCATGCATAGTTTTAGGTAAACTGGTTAATTTCTTTTACCGGTATGTGTTTGAAGTGGTATTGTTTTTGTTGTCACTGATTCACCCCCCCCCCCCACCCCTCTCAATGATTTATAAGTCTATCACTGGGTTCATACATTTGAATGTCTGAAGCTAAACCTTGTTGGTTCCCAAAACCACATATTGGAAATCAAAGAG
The DNA here is from genome assembly GCF_030272615.1 of Cryptomeria japonica. Taxonomy (NCBI): domain Eukaryota; kingdom Viridiplantae; phylum Streptophyta; class Pinopsida; order Cupressales; family Cupressaceae; genus Cryptomeria; species Cryptomeria japonica. The sequence continues at coordinate 343,967,098 of NC_081406.1, forward strand.
GTTTGCCACTTCTCTTAATGACTTCTCAATCAGTCTTGGCCAACAAACGGGAATGTTCACTTGATCGAATTCCCCTGCGCTTAAGGCTTCGCTAAACCAAGGTGGGTTAACCTTTACTTCAAATCCAAATCTGATGATAAGAAGCTTTTCTAAAGTGAATTTTAAGACTGAGTGATCTCTCAAGATGGCAAATGGCTCTCGAGAACAACCAAATTATAATTTTTACTTATTGAAAACTTTGAATTGCTTACTTGTAAATGGATGCCTTATATAAAAGGTTATTTTGTGTTTAAATTATAAGTATGATTTCTTAATTGAGATTGCTCTTAAAAATACCTGATTAAATTATCTTAAAATCAATAGAAGACCAGTGCATTTACCCCTTACTGATTTCTTATCAATTCAATTGAAAAAATCTATGTATAAACCTGGAGACAGTCTTATTAAACTTGCTCTTTAAAACAAGACCATCACTTCAAAGGTATCTACATGCATTATAATTCAAATGTAATCTTGTAGTTAGTCTTACTGAATTTAACTTTTCTCCAAAAGACCAATAAGAGAGCGTGAAGTTTGACAACCAATCCTTCAAACTAATATTCAAATTGAAACCTAATTCAAATTATAATAACATGAGATAGCACATTGAAATAATCTAACTGAATAGATTTATCACAGGGAACTAATCAAACAATTGAAAAGATAGATACCATCAGAGATGCATAACATGTGATCTTTATATTGAAATAAGCACAAGATAATCAACTGGCTTCAGTACAGGGTAATGTCATTCGCCAGTTTTGGCATTTCCAGAAAAAAAAAACTTCAAAAGGACTTGCATAAAATACATCTTGAACAAAATGATCTTGAATGCCTTCTCATCAAAAGGATCCCCTATAAATAGATGAGGGTTCAATTCCAAAATGAAAGGGCATACCCTTTCATTTGGAATTAAACTAACTAAGACTTAAACTCCTAACTAAAAACTAACTGACTAAAACTAACTTAACTACTAGACATATTACATAAAAGCATTGAAGATAACATTTTGAAACATTTGAAAACAATTTCAATCCCCAAGTATCTCGCCACATTTTTGATTTGTAGGTGTCTGCATCATGGATCAGGTCCCTGACAACGATCTCCCATGTGACGAATTGTTCCATCTGTGTAATTGTTTCCTTCAAATCAATTCCATCTAATCGGGCAGCATTAAGGGCAGCATTGAGTAGATTTTGGAATTCTGAAATCCACTTGTCTTTATCCTTGATTTCTCCCCTCTAATCAATTGCCATTGGGATACCATGTTGGACTGTCTCTTTACATTCACCATATTCAATTCCATGTTTTGCAAGCAACCTTTTTATCTTCTCAATTTCTTTAGCATTTGTCCCTTCCAAAGTCTTGTCATGTAGTCTGGTTCCCAATCTGTTCTTTATCCTGTTATGTGATATAGCATTGTCCATATTGTTTTGAAAAACAACCCAGAACTCTTCCAAATATCCTTTCAAATTTTCAAATCTTTTATTCAATAGAAAAGAGGCAGTATCAACTCTTACATTCCACATTTGTTTAAGAATTCTCTAATTTTCTTGTTGTATCTCTTCACATTTCTTTTTCCATTTTGAATTATCAGGGGAAAGTATCATTGGCACAGATTATCCACTTCTTCTTATGGTTTCCTCATACAATCCTTTGTATTGATCTCTTTCCCTTACTGTTCTAATTATTTGTGCTCTGTTAAACTTTGAAATGTCGACTCCAATGTCTGCTGAAACAATGGGATCAATTTCCCCAACTTTCAATTTCATCATATGGCCAAATGATTTATCCACATCAATAATTTTAGGCCTTTTATTCAAAGGATACAATGCCCATAGCAGTAAGGCTTCCTCATCTTGGTCACACCTGAATCCAATAAACATATCATTTACTCCTCGAATGTCCAATTTGAAATCCTTGTTGTCAGAGTGTAATAGACTGTCAAAAATAAAAGATGCACTCAAATCCCATCCTAGAAACAGAATTACTTCGGCTTCTGCAAGTAATTTCCTCCCTTTTTGGGGAGTCATTGTAACCAACTCTGCTTCTATATCCTCCTTTAACCTTTTCAACAACTCTGCCTCATTTTCAGGTGTTATATGTGGGATAGATTCCCTCAACCTTTTGCCTTTGAAATTATAGAGAAAATATTTAAATTTTTTAGATTCCACAAATACATCATCTGCTATAAAAGCATAATGTTCTTCTAACCTTGAATCTGCATGAATCTCCATTATAGTCACAGTTTGCTCATTTTTTATTGGTTCTTCTTGTTCCTTTGCCTGATATCTAGAAACAACTTCATGGTCATCTGGTTCACTTTTTGACATCTCTTCTTCGGTCTCCATTTCCATCAACCTTTGTTTCTTTTCTTCCAACTCTCTATTCAAATTATCAATTACCTCTTGTGCTTCTGCATCTTCCATATTTCTGAAGATGTGTTCTACTTCTAAACTCAAGTGCAAATAATCTCCTAGATTTTGTCTTTTCTTATAGGAGTGGATGTACTCCTCCAGATCATAGTTTTTTCTTGCAATATGTTCAAACAAATTATACTCCTCCATTAACTTTTTGTCAGTTATTTCATATGCCTTTTTAGAAACAATAGTGAAATCTCCAAAACTAAGAGTTCCAAGCAAGAAATCCTGCTTATGTTGATCTCCAAAGTGTTTAACATTTGAGACACTTAATTGTCTTACAATCTCCAAGTATGTTATTCTATCAAGAACACATTTTGGTAACATGTATGGACTTCCTTCAAATCCATAGATCCTAAAACAAGTAAAGTTCTGGTGCATGTACCAATCTCCCCAGTTATGATTCACAATTTGCCTATCATCAAAATCTTTAGGCCTTACAAATGCCTAAATCTCATTTGAAATTGATCCATCACAAGGAACTTTGTACATCCTATATAATGGTTTCGCTATCCACTCTCCAACTTTTATGTAGTTTGATCTCACATAACAAGAGTCCCAAATAGAAGTCCATAATTGAACTGGTTGTTCCTCCCCTTCCCTATTTCTAGTATTAAGCACTAACTCCTCAGACCACATACCCCTGAAATGTTCATAAAATAATACTAAATGCATCAACAATGAATACAACTTGAAATTAGGGCTTTTGTTATCCCTAAGGTTCAAGAAACCCTCATGTAATTTTTCTACCAAATAAGAGGCATAACCAAATGGTCTGGGCTCATACATTTGGATATCTGAGGCTAAGACTATCAGCCCAATACTCATTAGATCAGGACCTTCAACTCCTCCTAACTGCTCACAAGACATATAAGTATATTGTAGGTAATGTCTGAATAACTCAATGTTGAATGGTGGCCCGTCCTGTTTTGTCAGTATATCTGCCTCCTTCTTATGGATAGCTAACTTCCACCCAGTATATGTTGAATCCATTTTGAGGTACTCTTCTTCCAATTCTTTGAAAGACAAGGGTTTATCAGGGTTGGGATCTAGGTTAAATACTTCATTCAGTGTATCAACAGACAACCTAATAAAGGCATCTCCATTGGGGGCCTGAATATACGTCCCCACATAATTATAGTTTTTCACTAGGGTTTCTAGCAATTTCACACTTACACACACATTTGGGACAATCAACTTACCCAAATTGGTCTTCCATGGGTTGCACAGTGGAATTTCCTTGTCTCTTCTCAAGTAGTGAAACAGGAACAATTCATCTCCTCTCACTTTGGTCCACACATCTTCGACATTGTTGTATTTATCTTCCAATTGGTCCCTCCCCGACAAATGTTGTTTCGATCTTTTGGACTTAGGGCCTGGTGCTTGCAATTTTTATACCATATCTTGGTTCATTCTTCGAATTGAGGCTTCCTCTTCTTTCTTATATTTCTTAGCCCTAGATTTAGAGCTTTTTGTCGCTCTTTTATTTCCTATGGAACTCGAAGCCTCCATTTTTGCAATCACAATTTTTTGCTCTAACTCTCAGGAATTCAATTCTTTGTTCTATCAATTGCTTTGATGTGTAAAAATTGTGTCAAGAAATCTTGATTATATGCCCAATACATCTGCATACAACTTTGTAATGATGATCCTCTCATAAATCTACCTCATGTGAACCATAAATCTACCTAATGCAAGCATTTAATAAAAGCTCACTATTTCAGTTTTAAATTCTGATACGACAACATCTCATAGGCGTATATCTCTCCAATGAAACTTCATCTTTGGTGCCATCAGCAAAATCCCTTTTCCTTTTAGAAACTTTATCTTTCCTGTTGGGGTAACATAAGTCGATGACACTCCTTCTGCTTTATCAGTATATGTCAACCCGATACTATCATCGGGCATCAAGGTAACTTCAAATGTGTCATGATGACAAGCATAGTTTTCTCGATGACCTTTTCCTTCAGCATAACTTTTCCGGCTACGTCATGTTCCATCAGCATAATCTTTCCCGATGATCTTCTGACCAATCACTTCATCGAGCATCGAGGAGACTCAAAATGACACATCCTAACTCCTTTGGCTACACCAATGATCTTTATTCATTATAACCTTGGCTGATGCACTTTTATCCTTGGTTGTGTTCATCGGGATAAGTCTTACAGATAGCCCCATCGGCTATCAGCAAGACAATATTTTTCCTTTGCTGCCAGTGTATGTTTTGTCGATGACCATAATTGGTATATGTTTTCCCAATCTACCTGACTTCCTTGGCTCCTTGGCAATGATCGATACAACTTCTACCGATGCATCCGACTTTGGCTTATCATGCTTATACATCGGTATATGATATCCCGACCATGTGCTACTCATTTTGTCTAAGTGTTCATTGGGATAACTTTGGCCGATAGTACAAGTTTCAATTATTTGCAAATTTTACTTCATCTTATGGATACAAATGTTTATAATCTGCTTAATGGATTCAATATAAACTGAACAAAACCTCTAACACACATAATAGGAGCTTTGTTGTTTCTTGCCATGATCTCTGAGTTTTTTTTTGAAATATACACTTGGGTAAAATATATGTATCATGTAATGCTTATGATGCTCAATTGTTGGTGCTGATTATATGTATATATTTTGTCTAATTTTGTCATCCTTGGTGGAAACAGGTAATTGACTGCAGACATCATCAACCCTTTTGTTGAGGACCCTGTACTTTCTACATAAACGAAAGGTAAGGAAAAAAAATACAATGATTACGATGTCTGCATATTGTTCATGTTGTCTACTATGTAATTTTTAGCATACGTATCATGTAATTTTTAGCTAATATAAGATAAATAAATTACATATGCAGGAACCTAAACCCCTTTGATGAGGATCATGCACAGTGTCATGGAACGATAGGTATAAGTCAATACACCCTATAGAAACCATTTATTAATTTCTTTCTTTCTCTTTTATAATAAGCCAAGTTTTAGCAACAATATTTTGTCAAATTTTTTTTTTTTTTTTCATCAAAACCACATGTTATAGCTCATTCCACCTTCTCGGCCCTCCTATATGAAAAAAATCCAATACAGTTATCAACACTTGACGCCCTAGTTGGGTTTTTCAAATTTTAATCTCAACATCAACTTTAGGGTCGACTTCTTCATTTGATGGAGTGTAGGTACCACCAAATAGGTATTTGTCAGATTTGTCTTCCTTGAGCGAGGGAAATTCAGGAAGAGAAGACGAAAGTGATACATGTAGTGCGTCTAAAAGAGGGAGATCAACTAGAGGTCAAAAGATTAGGAGAAAATTCAATAAGCGCATGCAATTTTTTCTTGCTCAAGGGGGGACATGTTCTTATGATGATGAGAGAATAAGTGACATTGAGGTTCCCTTGAGGTACAAACATCTACATAAACAATGGGTACCCAAGGAACTTCCTCCAATAAACACTGATTTTTGTGTTAACGAGAGGATATATCGCATATCACCATCGTCATTACATGGTTTAGGCCTATTTTCCATGGACGACATAAAGGTCTGTTACAACAAAGTTGTTGAATTGATGGAGTATGTTGGACCTTGTTACAATTATAAAAATTGGATACAAATTGTTCGATATAAAAAAAGTATGTGTGGGTATGCACTCTCAGGGAATTATATACAATGAAAAGATAATGATCAAAGTAAAAGAGTGGCTATGTACATTGACAGAAGGCCAAAAGCAACATGGAATATTGCAGGTTGTATAAATAGTACACGACCTGGGTCAACTAATAAGCAACCCAATTGCATATTTGAGGTGCGTGAGGGAAATCGTGTATTTGTATGTGCTATAAAATCAATAAGTGCAAGGGAAGGCTGCTAGTCGATTACAATTTGAATCGCATAGATGCAAACAATGTTACCATCATGGGGGTGGTACATACTATATACCATTTAAACCAACCTTCAATTAATGACTCCAATATAACATTTTATTATTAAGTTTTTATGCTAAGTATATTGGTTTTATTTCGCTAATGTTTTTTTTTATATTTAATCTTTGTCATAGGGTGACATTCATCCAACACATAGCATAGACAGGGATGTAGCTCCCAGCCCTTCTACCCAGGAGGTAAACCTCATTGTAATTGTACAAATTAGATAGAAGCAAAATGTTATATTATTATGTTATTTTCTTAAGGGTTTTCAAGTAATTTTGATAATGTTACTAATATTCTTGTCACAAATGGATGTTCGGGGAAAGGCACCTGCATTACTTGATGACAATACATCGGTGGACTCACTACTATGCGATGATGACATTGCATATTCCACATACCCTGTCGCAATGATGAGAAAGATCCAAAAAAAGGTTAATAGAGAAATTAGTGCTCTGGCATACCAAGTCCCTAAATTGATGTAATAAAAGAGAGGTTACAACAATTGATGCAGAGAGCACAAAACTTGCAAGTAAGCAGTAATGAAATCTTTAATTATAACATAAGTTCACAAAATGGTTTATATGTTGGCATATGCACACTCCAATGAGACATTGTATGTGATTGAAGGTTTTGTCATTGATGGCAACCTTGCAATCTTATGGCACCGGCAAAGGCATTATACTGGCATTAGTAGATCACACTCTACACCGGTACTCGGGACACCGGCACTGACACAGAAGAAAGGAAGTATACCGGCACAGAGGCCGACAGGATTTTGTTATATTATATTTTGTTTATTATTGTAAAAATGTGTAAGCCGACTTGGCAACTTGTAAAATGACTCTTATAAAAGAGATCATTGTAGACATTTGTGATGATGTAGAAGTATTATAGGAAAATATTAAGCAGACCTATTGTGCGAAATTTAGGTCAAAAGGTATATGTAAATAACAGAGCAGGAACAGGTACTAAATCTAGCATTGAAGATGCTATTGTAAAGCAGTACAATATATTGGATTTGTATAATCCTTATTGTAAGTCAGTGAGACTTCCCATTGAGCAGTGAGCTCTAGGCAGATGGCCTTCCTGCATGTGCAGGCCCCTATTGTAAGCAATATTCTCTTATTGGCCAGTGAATGAATATTGTGGGTCACAAATCTCACCGAGGTTTTTCCCACACCGGGTTTCCTCGTTAAAATCTTGTGTTATGGTGTGCTTTTCATGTGGATGTTTTTGATTCTGTTTATAGCATTATTTCTTGCATACCAATACACTGTTATATTATGTTCTGCATGTTTTAAGTTAAGAAATTATAATTACTGGTTAGATACTAATTCACCAGTAAAGATGGAAAATCTGATGAAGCAACTGGAAGGAGCTCTTACAAACTATGATGTAGAAAAGTTGAAAAATATCAAACTAGAAGATGATTTAAGAGCAGCTCAGGACATCATTCAGGCACTTCAAGAAAATTTTACTGTTGCAAGAAATAAGAAAAGAGAACTTTGTGAAAAATTGCAAAATGAGAATGATGAAAATGAATCACTTAATGATCAGATAAGCAAGCTGAAACAAGAGAACATGACAACAAAGAATGAGATGCAGGATATGACTATGAGATTTTGTAAAGAGATTGAGGATAGGAAGAAGAATGAAGAAGAATTGACCAGAAGACTAAGTGATGCAGCAAATGAGAACACAATACTTAGCTATGAAAATGACATGTTGAAGATAGATCTAATGCATACTCAGAATGACTCAAATGAATTGATGAGACAAAAAAAAGTCTTAGAAAGAGAACTAGAAACTGCAAATCAACATAAAGAAAAATTCAAGAAAAGCTCAGAGGAACTTGGCACCTTGCTAAAGAATCAAAAACCTAAAGGTGACACTTTTGGAATTAGCTTTGAAGTTGGTGAAAGCTCTGGTACTACAAATACTCAGGATCACAGCAAACCGGTAAGACAATCTAATGCTTATAAATTCAATGGAAAATGCTTTAACTATAATAAGTATGGTCATAGAGCAAATGAATGTAGATCTAGAAATTATCAGAATATCAACACACCCACCGGTCAATGTTCTAAATGCAACAAAGTAGGTCACAACTCTGAAAACTGCAGAATAAATGTGAGATGTTATGTTTGTGGAAGATTTGGACATTTATCTAATCAATGCAGAAAACAAACCGGCATAGGTTATGGGAAAGTTATTCAGAAAAATAATGTAACTTGTTATGCATGTAACAAGATTGGGCATATTGCTAAATTCTGTAGAAGTAAAGGACTATCGATAGACAACAAAAGTTCTAGCTTGAAAGGTAAAGAAAAAGTTGAAGAGGTTAAGCAAGAATTCTAAAAACAATGGATTAGAAAAGTTGATCTAAATATTGGGAATACTCCTCCACCGGTAGAACAAACCAATGCTTCATCGGCAGAACAGAGTGATGCTTCACCGGAAGGACAGAGCAATGCTCCACTGGCAGGAAGTTCTTCATCTAATTGAAGAAAATTTCCTTGAGGGTTTGGCAATCTATTGATACATGTGCTATTATTCCCTCGGTTAGAAATAAGAAGTTGGAAATTACTTATTACCGACAAACAATGTTAAGTGAATACTTAACCAGCATGTAATTAATGTGGTAGATAGCGGATAGACACTATATAATCAGGGTTTTGGCTCCATTTCATTTCACCGAGATTTCAAATTTACGAAGAGCGCGAAGACTCCGAGCTAAGGCATTTAGAGCAAGAAGCAAGAACACTCCAAGCAATCATCCATCCTAAGGCAATAAAAGGTATTTAATCATGGCATCCACCTCTGCAATTGAATATATAGCAAACCCTACTGTTGTTGAAGTGATAAAAAGACCTAGGCCCGTATTTTAGTTAGTTCCCGAGGTAGCAAAGAAAGATGATACCTTAGGTCCTTTTTCTCAAATTCCTAAGGGAGTTGTTTATGTTGAAGATCCCAGAATGTACATCCACTGCAACATTGAAGAGTTAGGAGATGAAGAAATTAAAACCATGTTTAAAACTGTAATATGTGATAATACCGGCAATGTAAAAGATGAACACAAGATTATTGAGACCCTAGGATTTACAGAGATCCTTAGCATTCCTGAATTCCCCAAGGATGTGATTAGGATAGTCTTAAGTAGGGTACATGGTGAGTTTTTCTAGCTGGATGCAGTCCATAAGATCACCAAGGAAGCTGTCACAGGGTTACCGACCACCGGTAAAAGACCAGATAAAACCAAGAAAGTTTCCAATGACCTAGTTATAAACCTAACTGGTGCAACATTCGACAAGAGGTCCCTAAGAGTTAATGATGTAACAGATATCAATGTGAGATTCATCAGCATGATATTAGGATATAAAGCTACTCATGCAAATAGACTTAATTTAGTTTCAAGCTTATGCATTAAGAGTGCTTATGACATGGTCACAGACAATGCAAAACTTGATATATGTGAGTGGTTAAAAGATGAATTAATTGACAACCTTAGAAAGATCAAGAAGGACAAGAAAGGAACTTTCAGGTTTGGAAATCTGTTAGTATGTCTGATGCTACACATAACAAAACAGGTTCCCGGTATAGGTTACAAAGAACTTGGATATGATATACCGGTATGCAAACAATTAACAGAACTATTCAATAACATGGGTGAGAACGAGGAAAACAATATTCATGACTTTTTTCAAGCATTAAAGATCAAAATGAAGAAAAGAATAAGGTTATCACAGAAGATTGTAGACAAATACAAAGATGAAATATGCTTTGTCATCAAGAAAGATGAAATCTGGATGGAAGCAGTCATCCCAAGGACAATTTGGGTAACCGAGATGGGCTATGAAACAGATGATCACATAGTTGAAACATATGCTAAAGCACTTCTGGAAGCCCCTAGAGAACCTAAGGAAGAAGTATTTGGTAGTGCAGAAAATATTGAAAGACAAATTCAATCAAAGAAAAGGGTGAAAAAGGTTGAGGCAGTTGTAAGGAAAGGTTCCAGACAAGCAAAAGCCATCAAAGAAGATGTATTGAAGAAAACCGATATAACAGAGGATGAGTTAGCAGCTCCACAACCTGAAACTCACCTATCACCAGTAGGAACTTCTTCAGGAAGTGACATGCTTGAAACTTTCAAAAGAGTTGTAAGAAAAAGAGATCCCTCACCGGCAACCACACCCTCACCCAGGAGGATAAGGCAAAAGCAACAAGCAGTGAGATCTCCGATTAGAAAGGCCACACCAAAGAAGAAACTGACACCCAAGAAGAAGAAAAGGACAAACAAAGACTTGGCCCCTCTTGATATACTACTGAATGAAATCACAGAGGAAGGTAAATTGAAGAACATAGAGAAAATATATGACACTCTAACAGCTGATGAAAAATAGCAAGTTGAAAATAGTGTTATATTACATATGGATATGTACAAGAAATTTTTGATGGAAGTAGTCAAAGAAATTCCTGATGAACTATTCAAAAGACTAGAAGCAAGAAGACAAGTTGTGATAGAACTGGATAAGAAAATAAAGATTGAAAAGCTACTTGTTGTATATCCGGTAAACTCTCCACAAGAAATTGATGACCTAATTGCTCAAGCCAACCGACAGTATTTTCTATTGCACACCGACACGTTGCTTTAATGGTAGGAAGAGTTAATGAAGTAACAAAGGAAACAGAAAATGGATGGGATATATTCTTGGTTGAGAAAGAAAAACAAGAAGAGTACAAGAACCCCAAACCCATAAAAGTTTATCAGAAAGATAGAGACAAGGGGAAAGGAAAAGTTGGTGGACCACCAAGTATCAAGGTTAGGGACAACTTACCCCCACCTCGTTTAAATACTCCACCAGTAAAAACAACAACTACTGAAGATCAACCGACAGCTGAGAGTATGGATGTAGAGGATAATAATCCTAATCCTGAAGTCCTATATATTGTGGATGTTGATACTCAGAAGATCAACATAGTGGTAGACAAAGATACAACAGATAAGACAGATATGGCTAGTGAGCCTCCGGTAGCTGAGGAAACTAATAACTCACAAGAGAAACCGACAAAAGATAAAAAAACAAAAGGTAGAGACTCAGACACAGACTGAGGCAATGCAACAAACAGAGCAAAAGGCTTCGGAACAGGAACAGGAAACAGTACCACCGGCAACTAGTGAAGTAGGAAAACCATTGCTTAAAGAAATGCAGACACAAACAGACCTACCAGAGGTCAATACAAGCTTGGTTACTTCCACCGGTACTCAAATTGTTGATTCATCATCAAGCTTCAAATCAACCAATGTGATAGAGGTACTACTTGATTCTATCAAGAAAATAACCGACTGCAGCTCACAGGCTTACAAAGCAATTGATGATACCATACCAATTTTGAAGGTAATTGCTCCCAACTGTAATATAGACAATAAAAATTCTTTAGGACAACTGGATACACTGTGTAAATATATCTCAGAAAACATTAAGAAAATAAAAGAAGAGTCAGTGAAGGATAAAGTAGAAGTTGAAAAACAGAAATTCTTTGATGAGCAAATAAAGAAGTGTAATAGAGATTTTGACACACTTCTACCGGAATTATGTAATTTGTTGAAAGAGTACAAAAATTTGTACAAAGATACCTGTAAAACAAACTTTTTGACTGTAGATATAGATAAGAAAATGAGCAAGGTACAAGATGAGATCAATAAACTTGCAGATAGTTTTGTCAACTCACCTGATACACTATCAGTTTTTGAGGAGAAGATAACAAATTTTGAGGAAGAACTACTTAAATTGGAAAGAGAGAAAGAAAGGATAATAAATAAGGCAAAACATTTGAGATCAAAACTAAGTCCAAGATTGGACTATCTAGCATCTCTGCAGAAGGAAGTATCTGAGGCACTAATACAGGGCAGCAAAACACCGGCAGAGCATTTGCAGCATCTCACCGGTACAGTGAAGAGAACAGAGAAAGCAATAAAGGATAGCAAAAAGTTTATGGATAGCATAAAATTAATTTTGGGAGATCTTTTTCAAATTATAACTACCCAGCTACAAGGTTAAAACTACAAACTCTACTGACATCTTGACAACCTTTGTCATTGATGCCAAAGGGGGAGTAGTGGGATGAGAAAATTCAAATCACAGGAATCATATGCTCAGCGAGAGCTCTCACATTTTTGGTAACATTTTTGGATACCTTTTGAAATTTCTCATGAGTGTTGCCATCAATGCCAAAGGGGGAGATTGTTGGCATATGCACACTCCAATGAGACATTGTATGTGATTGAAGGTTTTGTCATTGATGGCAACCTTGCAATCTTATGGCACCAACAAAGGCATTATATCGGCATCAGCAAATCACACTCGACATCGGTACTCAGGACACCGGCACCGACACAAAGGCCGACAGGATTTTGTTATATTATATTTTGTTTATTATTGTAAAAATGTGTAAGCCGACTTGGCAAATTGTAAAATGACTCTTATAAAAGAGATCATTGTAGATATTTGTGATGATGTAGAAGTATTATAGGAAAATATTAAGCAGACCTATTGTGTGAAATTTAGGTCAAAAGGTATATGTAAAGAACAAAGCAAGAACCGGTACTGAATATGGCATTAAAGATGCTATTGTAAAGCAGTACAAGATATTGGATTTGTATAATCCTTATTGTAAGTCAATGAGACCTCCCATTGAGCAGTGAGCTCTAGGCAGATGGCCTTCCTGCATGTGCAGGCCCCTATTGTAAGTAATATTCTCTTATTGGCCAGTGAGTGAATATTGTGGGTCACAAATCCCACCGGGTTTCCTCATTAAAATCTTGTGTTATGGTGTGCTTTTCATGTGGATGTTTTTTATTCTGTTTATAGCATTATTTCTTGCATACCGGTACACTGTTATATTATGTTCTGCATGTTTTAAGTTAAAAAATTCTAATTACCGGTTAGATACGGATTCACCCCACCACCCCCCCCCCCCTCTCAGTATCTGTGGGATCCCTAACATCATATTTCATACTCTTTTATGTCAGGAACTAAAATATGTACGTGTTGTTTTTACAGGAAATATTGTGTCCTCATCAAGTTGGTAGCCATGATCAGGGTACACCAAGTAGTTCAGGTGATGACCATGTTCCATACATTAAAACTACTTTGATGCTCTGATATATCCTTTATGTGTTCATAGGCTCCTTGTTGTTATCAAACATGTGACTTCCCTGCACATTTTATAATTGTTGCAGAGCATCCACACTATAACTCATCAACTAGGGACAACCTTCCACTCAAGGTCATCTGACTCACACACCATTTGACTCGATTTTTTATGCCTCCATACATGGCACAATACATTCATACATCCTTCAAGGTTTCACAACACCCAAGTTGCCAAGTCACAATTCATTGACTCAAACATACCAATTAGGACAATCATTATCTAAGACTCCATACCCTCACTTTGGAACTCTCAATCACTCCCAATGGCATTCAACATTATTCCTAGGGTTTACTCAGACCCCCACATACCGACACATTACCTGGTTTGCACATGAGAGACAATATTCTCACTATTTTCATAAGTTGACAGTCTATGTAAAGTTTAGGACAGCCATAAAGGAATTAAGAAATCATTTGTCATAAACACCCAATCTTGACTCAAGACACTCAAACCTCCTTCCAAACATACACCACACACTGAGGTTTCCATCCACACTATCTTTCAAGACTATTTTTCATTCAACCCTCACATGTCAAAAGATTTTTATTATTGTTTTCAAGTTTGTTGTCATGAGGCAATACAAGAGGACAGTCATGTCACATCTTTGGTTCAAGGTCTTTTAAGGCTTCAAAACTCCTTTTAAATCTCTGAGATGACTCCCCACACACCTTATTCAACTCCCAACAATATACCAACACTCATTCATATGTACTTTTGCACCAAACCCTCACAAATCTGCCTTTTCACTGTCCTTCTTGGACTGAGACACTCAAAACAGTCCCAAAAGTCTTCAAATCACGTGCCAAACTTGGAGAGAAAACCCTGCACACTTGATGAAATGAAAGTACACAATATAATACAGATTTATGCCCATTTGTAGGCTTATTTGGCAAGAAAATAAAAGATATTACATTTTGAGTGCTTGTTGCCAGCCCTAGGTAGGGTTTGGACAGTTTTCACCAAAATGGCTATAACTTTTCAAAAACAAATCCAAAATTAATGAAACCAAAAGGAAATGAAAGTATATTCATTCCACTTCAATATCCAACCACTTTCCAAATCCAATCAATGCATTTGATGGTGTAAAACATGTGTATAACAAACTACAATATTCAGAAAACTAAGAAAAAAGTGCAGGGAATTCAAAAGTTTTTATTATTCAAAGGCTCTAAAATTGACTGTTCTACTTTAAAAAATTGGTCCTAGTTCCTCATTGTGCTCTTGGTTCTCCTGCACCACTGCGTTATTGCTCATATATTTAATGTTTTGTATATTTAATGTATTATTCTTTAGGTGATGTCCATGTTCCTATGCAAACGTCGCCTCATCAGATCCCATCATCCCCACCTATATTGCCAACTGCAATATCGACAACACGCAGCATGCAGACATCCAATAGTGCACATCATACTGACCCCGGAGTTGGTAGATACCTCTTTTGCTCTCTCTTTTGTTATGTCTTTATTTCCCTTGAAGTGTTCTTTCTTGGGGGCATTTCATAGTGGATTGATTTTCTGCAGCAAGACATATACATGAGAATGTAGAGGCCACTAGTGGTGATAACATAGCAACATTTCCTAGATTTTCGTGTATTGCTAGTACGGGAACATTACCGATCACATTTGTGGTGACCGAAGATTTGCTTCCCATAAAGATAGAGAAGGTTCCAAGTACTTTAAAATTATTATGCTATATAGAGTAATTGTAATTTACTTATTGATCACTCGTTTTGGACTAATCATCCCATGATGTGTTTGCAGAAAATGATATTTTTTATAAAAATCTTAATGAAATTACATTGGAGATCTTCGGTCCCACCATACGTAAACGGTGGAATGAGCAAGAAAAAAAGTTAAAAGATGAGCTCATAAACCGTTTGGTTGGGTTGTTTGGAAATGACACATTTGAGAAAAGCAAGGTCCTTGACCAAGCTGGCAAACATCTAAAGTATGTGAGGGACCAGTATAGGACACATTTAGAGAAGAACAAAAAGTACGAGCGTCCCCCCATGATTCTAGAGAGGGAGCAGAAGGACCTAGATTTGGATGCGAGGAGAGAGTTGAAAGGAAAAAATGAAATACACCACTAGGCAGAAGAAGGTATGTGATACTTTTAAGAATGTAATTATGTACTAATTACTCTTTATATTTATATAATCTAACATATTTCAAACTTTTCATAGATTGCTCAACACATCAAAGGAAACCAAGGCAAGAATAGAAAAGCACGAGCAACACAAACTCGGCTCTAGTGGTTATATGAAAGTTGTCACACGAATTGTAAGTATCAATAAATGAAATATCGCATCGAAATAATAAATTGCAAACAATTTTTTTAATCATTAAATAATACAAGCAAAATTCATGATATTAAGCAAAAGATGAAGGGCTTTGAATTCAATAGAGTGCCCATAGAAGATGACATGAAAATTTCCTTCCAGGAGGGCTATAGAGCCATGGCTAAACGTCTAAAAGGATTGAGTGGGCAAACAGAAGATTCCAATGCATCTTTCAATCATGTAAATAAGCTAAATGAAAATTATTTAAAATTGAATACCTGAGCAATAATCTATTCGATGTTAATTTCTAACATAATGTGATTGTATTTGTTTTAAATAATCAAGCAATCATAACTATGCACATGACATTGGAATGCAGCCTGCACAGGGTGGAACACAACCTACACATGATGAAGGTCGTAGTGTGCATTCCAGTACTGGAGGTATTCACATGCTAAACAATTTTTTTTTTTTATGTAATGCTTGTTACAGTTAAACATCTTTAATTGAAATTGGTGTAGTAATTAATGTAACTTTTTTTGTTTTTATTCTAGAGCATGTAGACCATGGTGAACAAGTTGAGCATGATCCAGGTAGACAACATCGGGAACGTGATGGGGCCGCACCAAGTAAAGAGGACCATTGTTATTCCTTTAAACAAATTTAATTGCAATTGGTGTATTGACTAATGTAACCTTTCGTGTTTCAACTCCAGAGGATTTAGAGGGTGTTCAGGATGTTGAGGATGAGGCTAGACAAAATGATTAGGAAGATGATGTGGCCCCATCAGGTAAAGAGCACCCCTATAATTTTCTTTTAATTAATGAAATACTTGTAACAATAATAATAAAACTCATGAATTTAACCCATTTCTTTGTTATTGCAGCGGACCCCCCTTTGCATACGCATCCTCATCGTGAGTATAGGACTAGGCATACATTAAATAGATCACGAGCAGAGGGCAAAAGAACTGAAGAGGGGAAAAATGATGAAGACAATGATCGTCCACTTAGTCTTTACCACCAAGCTTCAAAAAGAAAGAAAAAAAAATGATTGTAATCTTATTATATGTTAACTAGATTTTACGTGTTAATGAATGTTAATGAATGATATGTATTAATGAATGTTGATGAATGTTACTTGTTAATGAATGTTAATGAATGTTGATGAATGTTATGTGTTAATGAATGTTATGTGATAATTGTTAGGGTTTCAAGCAGATCCGAAGCAAATATGAACTAACAATTATATGCAGATTTAAATACAAAAGATAAATAAATAAAACAGGACACAGATAACACAAAGATTTAACATGGTTCACCCAGAATGGGTTACGTCCACCATACACAGTCGTCCTATCTTTCTTATTATCCAGCAAAAATAGTACATCAACCTTACAATGCCTTAAGCATCCTAGCCGCTTATAACATGCGTTTTTAGGGCAAAAACAAAGTCGGCATTTTTAGGGTTTTATTACAATGTCGGTTTTCATCAAAAAAAAATATACCTCGGCAAGGATACGTGCTGAGTGTACAGTACTTTTCTGATCAGTTGCCACATTTCAACAATCTCTCATTTGGAGACTGATCAGGCTCCACACCGAACAATCTCCCACTTGGAGACTGATACTACACGACACCATTGTACATGCAACATCCGCTGGATAAAACACTGGGACTCCACTGGTATAAATTCCACAATTATCAATCAAGAAGACCAACAGAAACTGATGAAGAAATCAGCTTCTCCTGTGGAACTGCCTTCGTGAACATATCAGCAGGATTCTCACTTGTGTGAATCTTCTCAAGCCGTAACTAACCCTCCTCTAAAACAGTCTAGATGAAGTGGTACCTGAGCTGAATGTGGTTTGTCCTTGAATGAAAAGTAGAGTTCTTCGCAAGATGAATGGCACTCTAGCGATTAGTATACAATGGGCGATCCTCCTGTGTCTGACCCAATTCCTCCAGAAAACATTGTAACCAAATAATCTCCTTGCTGGCTTCTATAGCAGCAACATACTCAGCTTCAGTGGTTGAAAGTGCAACAACCTTTTGCAGCCTAGAAATCCAACTAACTGCAGTTCCCCCTAAAGTAAAGATATACCCTGTAGTGCTCCTCCGTGAATCAACATCACCTGCCAGATCAGAGTCAACAAATCCACTCAAAGCAGCATTAGATCCTTTGAAACATAATGCCTTCGTAGTGGTTCCTTTCAAATATCGAAGGATCCATTTCACAGCATTCCAATGTTCCATACTCGGATTACTCATAAACCTGCTCACAACTCCCACTGCATGTGCAATATCTGGCCTTGTGCATACCATTGCATACATCAGACTGCCAACAGCTGATGAATACGGGATGTTAGACATTTTCTTTACTTCTTCCTGTGCCTTTGGGCACATCTCCTTAGTCAATTTGAAATGACTAGCCAACGGTGTACTAACTGATTTTGCATCTTGCATGTTAAATCTTTTCAACACCTTCTTTATATATTCACTTTGGGACAAATTCAAGGTTCTATTTTTTTTGTCCCGTGTAATCTTCATACCCAGAATTTGCTTAGTTGCGCCCAAATCCTTCATAGCAAATGACCTGGCTAATTTCTGTTTAAGATAATTTATGTGTTCCATGTTAGAACCAGCAACAAGTATGTCATCAACATAAAGCAATAGGATAATATAACTGTCATTATCCAATCTCTTAAAATATACACAATGATCAGAATGACATCTATGATAACCGTTTTCAGCCATGAAACTATCAAATTTTAAATACTATTGTCGGGGTGCTTGCTTTAGGCCATACAAACTTTTCTTCAACCTGCACACCAAGTTCTCCTTACCTTTGACCTCATATCCCTGTGGTTGCAACATGTAAATTTCCTCCTCCAAATCTCCAGGGAGAAAAGTTGTTTTCACATCTAATTGTTCAAGATGTAAATCATCTGCAGCCACAAAACTAAGTACAATTCTAATTGAAGTCATTTTTACAACTGGAGAAAATATTTCATTATAATCTATACCCTTTTTCTGTGCAAAACCTTTTACCACAAGTCTGGCCTTATATCTTTTCTGACCTCCTTCCTCCTCCTTCAGTCGATAAACTCATTTGTTAGGCAAGGCTCTTTTTTCTGCAGGTAAAGGGACTATGTCCCAAGTCTTATTTTTCATCAAGGAGTCCATCTTCTCTTTCATGCCTAGCTCCCATTGTTGTTTGGCATTCACCTGCATTGCTTCTTCATATTCTTTTAGTTCGCCAGAATCAGTTAATAATATAGAATACAAAGAAGGAGAAAATCTTTCAGGGGGTCTACTTGACCTCGTAGAACGTCTAACACTTGCAGGAGTTTGTGGGACATTCTGTTGTTGCTGAGCATCGAGTACTTGTGGCATTTCATTTTCAGGAATCTCATCCAACACCACATATTCTTGCTTGTCTCGTTCATGCTTCTTTTCCTGCATCTGTTCTTTATACATAACCTTCTCATTGAATATAACATCTCTACTTCTAGTTATTTTCTTATTTTCAAAATCTCATAACCGATAGCCATATTCATCTATCTCATATCCAATGAAGGTACATTTCTGAGATTTAGCATCAAGCTTGGTTCTGTTTTCTTTATCAACGTGGACAAAAGCTTCACAACCAAAGGTTTTCAGAAAAGAATAATTTACCTTTTTACCAGTCCATGCCTCCTCTAGAATACCACCATCCAAAGGGGTTGAAGGTCCTCGATTTATCAAATAGACAACAGTATGTATAGCATCTGCCCAAAAATGTAAGGGCAATCCAGCATGCAATCTCATGCTCCTCGCGCGTTCCATGATAGTCCTATTCATTCTCTCTGACACACCATTTTCCTATGTAGTTCCTGGAACTGTCTTCTGCTTTCTAATCCCATTTAAGGAGCAGTAATCTTCAAATGTTTTGCTGCAATACTCACCTCCATTATCCGATCTGAGACATTTCAACTTTTTTTCTGTCTCATTCTCAACCAAAGCTTTCCATTTCTTAAAAGTTTCAAAAACATCTGATTTTTGTTTTAGGAAATATACCCATATTTTTCTGGTTGAGTCATCAATAAAAATAACATAATAACAAGAGCCAATAAGAGATGATACCTGAGCCGGTCCCCATACATCTGAATGCACAAGCTCTAACTTCTCACTCTTCTTCTCTTTCCCAACCTTGAGAAATCTGACTCTTTTCTGTTTGCCATAAACGCAATTTTCACATAACTCTAAATCAATCTTCTTTAGTCCTGGCAATAGATTTTTGGAGTGAAGGATTTTCATCCCTTTCTCACTCATGTGACCAAGCCTATGGTGCTACATTATCGAATCTGTTCTTGCAACATCTATTGTTGTTGTCCCTGCAGTAACTTTATCTGAAGCAGCTAGGGTAGAGTAAGTGTTACCAGTACACATATATAATGTGTCTACCTTCGCACCTTTAGCTACTACTAATGATCCTTTACTGACCTTCCAGATACTGTCTAAGAAAGTAACTATGCAACCTTCACTACCTAATTGCCCCGCAGAAATTAAATTTCTTCTTAAGTTAGGAACATGTCTTACCTCCTGCAGAAACCAGTCATTTCCATTCTACAACTTGATCTTTATCTTTCCTTTTTCAACAATTTGGCAGGGCTCATCATCACCCAAATATACCTGTCCAAAATCACCTTGAACATAATCTAAAAAATATTTTCTATGGGGTGTAGCATGAAATGAAGCCCCAGAATCTATTACCCAGGAATCATTAACATTATCCAAACATAAGATTAAAGCATCTTGTAAAGTATTACTTGCAATATTAGTTTCCTTACTGTCATTTTCATTTTTGTTTCCTTTGTTTTTCCGAGACCAACAGTCTTTCTTTAGATGACCAGGCTTTCCGCAGTACCAACAATCTTTCTTTCCCCTAGATTGAGAGCGTCCTTTCTTTGACTTCCCTCGTGACTTCTCATTCTCAGGGTCTTTTCCTCTTTCCTTTGATCTTCCTCTGTTCTCCACATTCAAAACACTACCTGATGATATTGGAGTCTCACCTGTGCTTTTCCTTCGCATTTCCTCGCTTAGGATAACACCAACAATATCATCAAATACCAAAGTATTTTTACCAGAGACAGAGTTACTTACAGCCATAACCAAGCTATTCCAACTTTCTGGCAAAGAACATAAAATCAAGAGAGCCCTAACCTCTTCTGCAAAGGTAATTTTTACTGAAGACTGTTGACTAGTAATTGTATTAAATTCATTTAAGTGCTCTGCTACAGATCCTCCCTCACTCATTTTCAAACTAAACAAACGCTTCATAAGAAATACCTTATTCGAAGCCGAGGGTTTCTTATACAACTTTGCCAATGTCGCCATCAAATCTACAGTCGTTTTTTGCTTCTGTTATATTGAATGCTACAGACGGTGCAAAGCACAATTGAATGGATCCTAGTGCCTTTCTATCTAAAATGTCCCACTTTTCATCTGACATTGTGGTCGCTTGCTTTGTCTTTCCTTCCAATGGCCGCCACAAATCCTTTTGATACAGGTAATCCTCCATCTGCATTTTCCATAACTGATAGTTCCAGTCGTTAAACTTTTCGACCTTGAATTTGGAATCCTCGATTGCTCCCACTTAAAGCTGAGAGTCTTGCCAATTTACAGAAAACCTCGCTTTGATACCAATTGTTAGGGTTTCAAGCAGATCCAAAGTAAATATGAACTAACAATTATATGCAGATTTAAATACAAAAGATAAAGAAATAAAACAAGACATAGATAACACAAAGATTTAACGTGGTTCACCCAGAATGGGTTACGTCCACCATACACAGTCGTCCAATCTTTCTTATTATCCAGCAAAAACAATACATCAACCTTACAATGCCTTAAGCATCCTAGCCGCTTATAACATGCATTTTTAGGGCAAAAACAAAGTCGATCTTTTTAGGGTTTTATTACAATGTCGGTTTTCATCAAAAAAAAAAAAAACCCCGACAAGAATATGTGCTAAGTGTACAGTACTTTTCTGATCAGTTGCCACATTTCAATAATAATGAATGAATGTTATGTTTTATTAATGGATGAAAGAATGTTAGACATTAACAGGGAATTTAGAGTGACATTAGGGGGGAGTGCGGGGGGGTGGGGGGGGAGGGTCCAAATGAGCTTCCACCTTCGCGTGGTTGGCCCTGTTAAGTAGAGAATATTAAACTATTCTTGAAACAAAGAGAAGATCAATAAGGTAATGCACTTTTCAATATTTCATTATGCTCCATTGTTAATCTTATTGATGCTAAGCATCTTGTTTTCAGATTACATATTCAGTGTTGCAGGTTGTGAACATGCTTCTACAAGACAGTTCCCCATTACAAGTGAATGCATGCCTCATTGGTTTTGTGAGTTTATTTTGTTCTAGAATAGACACAATTTCTTTGTTCATTCCTTAACATTTGTTCATTTTGTTTTAGAATAGACACACCAGCTCATTTTGCTCATTCATTATTCATTTTGACTTTATTTTGGGTCTAATTTGAAGAAAGAGCATGCATAAAAGGAGAAGGAACTGCTGAAAATTGGTTGTTAAACTAAGTTACTGATTCTTCACTAAAACCCCTGGATCCTGATTTTGATTCTGCCTAGGTCTTGGTCCAAGCCTAATTCCCCTTGGATTCCTCCAAGGTCCTTCTTAGGTGGTTGGATCTTCACACAATTATCAACTGATTTTGAACTTTAACCCACAGGATTACGAACTTACCCTTCAACACTAAGCCCTCTCAAGGGACCAAAACTTGACTTCAACCTTCCCAACTTGGTTTTCCACTTCATAGGGTCTTCTCATACCCCAAAAATCATGACTCAATAGAATTAAAACTCCCAAATGACTGGTTTATACCCAAACCCCAAACTAGGTACCAACTAGGCTTATTTCCCCAATTAGGTCTCCAAACCTTGTTTTTTGGACTTAACTTCCAAACTTCCCAAAACACTTGAAAACAAAATCACATATTCAGATACCCTTTTCAGAGTTACAAAACATATCAAAAATAATCACACTACTCCTTTGGACCAACTGTACGAAATGATGACTTTTACCCCAAAACTAGGCCTAATTAGGCCACTTTTACAAAGAAAGTACCCACAAAACTTACAACCAAGACTCCAAACCCAAAAAAAGTCTTGAGTTACCTTCAAAAACAAATTATTTTCATTCCCATTCAAAGATCCATGCTCATTTGTTACCCCAAAACACAAACCCTCCTTTCTAGGAACAAAAACTAGGGCCTTCTCAAAATGAACCCCACAAACACTTCCAAACCAAAAAAAAAGGTTCTCTCACCTTGCATTCAACATATCTTAACACATTCCATCAGAAAAAAAATACCCTCATTAAGGAAAATCTTCAGATCAAATACATGGTACCATGCACCCCCTACTCACACAACACACAACTTGCTCATTTAGTGATCACCATTCAAACATTCATGCTTCTCCTGCACACATATGGTTAGTATCTATTATTTTACAGCATATTGGACCCATTCCAAAAGCCATAGTAGAAACAAAAAGTGGAATGGGTCATTCATCCATAATAAACCCCAAAATCTAATAAAAACTGTTAAATAACAACCTTCAGGACAGACAACATTTTGGTGCACAAAATGATTGATTAAACCTTCAAAATGAATTTAAATTATTCTCAGAACATCCACCAAACACTTTCCAATGGGTTCAGATCAATATGAAGAAATAAAACCACAATATGCTTCAGATTTCACTCATGAAATGCAAGTAAAATGTTGAATTTTTATTGCAGCAGTTTGTTTACACATAGATCAACCTTCAAATCAACATCAGCAACCTCTCCACACGTGAGAATGAGTTTTTTAAACACTATTATGATTCCTTATGATAAGTCTTCTAATGCATTCTTGTAGCTATTTCATCTTTATCTTCCTGATAATGAAGTATCTACTGCGCTTAATCCTTTGTAAGCTCACTGATATTAATGTTGTTGATATTAATCCTTTGTAATCGGCAAAAGTCAACCCGATGGTAACACTAACAAGTAGAAGCATGTGATCGGGATAGCATACACCATTTAAGTCCATCGGTAGAACACACACTAGTGGCAATGGAGAAATCTTGTCTTGTCGATAGCCGATGAGGCTATTGGTAAGACTTAATCCGATGGACACTGGCAAAAAGTAAAATGCATCGGAAAAGGTTACAGCGATAAAGGGTCATCGGTGTAGACAAAAATAGTTGGGATTTTTTTTATTTTATTTTTTAAATGTTGGGGAAAGTCGGAATTCTGACGAACACCGCAAGACAACCGATGATGTTGCCATACCTACGATGGCAAAAATGTCGCAGGATGCAGCCTCGTTTGTCGTAATCGTCGAAATCCCGGCATCTCCTTGAAGATGGTCCATCGACAGAACACACACTAGCAACAATGGAGAAATCATGTCTTGTCGATAGCCTCATCGGCTATCGATAAGACTTATCCCGATGGACACTGGCAACAATAAAATGCATCGGTAAAGGTTACGGCGATAAATATAGGGTCATCGAAAAAGGTTATGGCGATAAAGGATGTAACGAGGTCGGAATTTTGACGTGTCCTCGTCAAAAAAACATGTCGTGGGTACATAGAAATTTTTGACGTGGGGTCGTTGGAATTTCAACATGAATCTCGTCATCAGAATAATCGACGAAAAAATAGCGACGAGGATTTTCTCCCCAAATACGTCTGAATTCTGACGTTTAGTTGTCTAAGTTTCAACGAACGCTCGTCGGATAACCGCTCCAAATGTACTAGTGCTTGGTAGACTAGATCAGACTTGAAAATTATATAAATAACTCAGACATCGAACTTGGAACAAAAATTTAACCCTAGGGTTTCCTGAAATTAGCTGTGAATGATACTCTTGGCTCAATATCAGGTCTGCAATGGAATTTTGATCAGTGTTGATGATCTAATTTTGGATCAGGCTTGTCTTTAGGATTTCTACAGGCCTGGTATAAATCAATTTTCAAATATGCTAGAAGTTTGAGTTTTCTTCAATGTTGCTTGATGTTTGCCTTATTTCTTCAATGTTACTTTCAAATGCTTGACCAAATCGCCTTCCTTACTTGGACCTGCAGTTATAATCAAGTTTAATATAATGTTTTGAATGGTTGAGCAAATGGAATGCTCAGCCCATTCTTATATAGGTGTCTCCAACGTGAAGGGTGGTGTCTCTTCAAATTCAAGGCCGAGTTGACAAGTAAAACAAATCGCTTCATTTCCATCTTTTGGCATTTCTTCTCCAATGGCCGACTTGACATGCCTTGCTTGCGATTTTAAACCTTGGCGCACTTTGCTTGGGCGCACTTTCTATGATCAATTACACAAAGGGGAGCACAAAATTAGTGTTCATTTGCACAATTTCTTACTTGAGCACATTTTCCATCTTCATTTGCACAACCAAGGCGCAAAATTCATGTACTCTTACACAACTAGGGCATAAAATTCATGTATGTATGCACAATGTGCTTGGGTTCATACCTAGTCAAATTTAGAATGATGAAACCTTCATGGTTGCTTCGATCTACTTTCATTGCATTAGCCTCACTCAATGGTAGATTCAGTGTCATTTGAGTCTGCCAATGACATGATGAGCTTGGGTGCACGTTGAGGGTGTCCTTGCACATGGTAGGGCACAAAACACAGTTGTGCTTGCACAAGGTGTCAAGATGATATGCTCACTTAGACAATTTCAATTGTTCCTCTAACTCGATGGTTGTTGGGTTCCTTGATCTCACCTAGAACACCGACCTTACAAAACCCTAATCACTTCAGATAGTTTGCCCAGAGGATCTAGTGACCTTGGGTGTACATTACTCGCTCAGGTGCATTGTCACTGCTAACTCATCGGGACTGACTTGTTATATTGTTATGATCTGATACTAAATGTTAAGTACAGATGCCAAGCTAACAAGATGAGAGGGGGGGTGAATCATACAAACTTAATCTTCCATAAAATCAACAAATTCAACCTCGGTAGCTTTAACAGATATAAGTAACCAAAACTTTAAAACATGCAAACTCATAAACAGAAAACATCACAACACATTTAACACTAGATTTAACGTGGAAACCCAAATAGGGAAAAACCACTATAGGATTTCGGACCCACTAAGAAATATACTCTTCTAGAGTATGCTTGGTTAAAAGTAAATCATGTTAAAGACTACAAACACATTGCTAGATGTGACCCGGTTAAGGGATTTCCCTCAGATCTGTTAGGATCTTCACCTTGTTAGAAGTGACCTTGTTAAAAGGTTTCAAACACTCAATCAGAATGTCACCTTGCTAGAGGGTTTTACAAATAAGACTGTTAAGTCCACTTGGTTAAGAGATTTTCTGTCACTTTACAAAATAACAATAATAAAATATATCTGCAACTTCACATCAAAAAAATGCTAAAGCAGATTCTTATTTGCTCAATACAATCTAGTCATAGGACTTATCTTGTCCCTTTGCTGGGCTCTAGACTCTGTTAATCAAACAGGTATTCAAGCTTCTGTGCTCGGTAATCACTATGTAGCATCCCTATGCTTACACTTTCCTGCATGCATTGTTTATCAACAGTTCCTTATTTATAAACAATTTGCTAACCGTTGAATCTCCTTGATCACATATCCCATGATCAATCATAGCCATCAGATCTTCAAACTTGACTAGGTTCAATGTATCCTTCGATCTGAAAATGTTTTACCTCGCCTTGGAACTTGCATACATTTCTTGGAACTTGTGCTAAGGTATTGCGGTTCAATCTGAGTTGTAGATCTTTCTGTCGATCTTCCATTGCCATAGATTCTTTAACAAACTTCATGCACGACATACCAATCATTTAATCAATTCCAGCTCATCAGCTTCCTTCATTAAATAACGATTTTAATCATTTAATGCATTCTATTACAGCTCGGTTGCAACTCGGTAAATACTAAACTTCACTCAGTAGACATTCCACCTTCATTAACCGATAGCGATAACCTTAGGGTTTACCGACTAGGTTCCTTAGAATTTACCGACTAGGTTCTTTGCTCGGTAACATAGTATAGTATTAACCTTACAATCAACAACATATGTAGGATATCAAAACAATCTAAACATCATGATCTCATCATTGTCTAACTCGGTAATAGTTGCCCATTGAATAACTTATTTCTCCCCTTATTCATCACAATCTTTCTGTGTCTTTTACCGACATCTTTATACTCATCAAATCATACTTCTTAAGATATGGCAACATCATACTGAATTAGAAAATCAATTTCTTGACATCAATGACAAAATAATAATATTAAGACACTAAACATCCTTAATCAGTTATATCCATAATCATCAACAACCTTCTCAATATCCTTATTGAAATGCCAACAATCTCCCCCTTTGGCATTGATGGTAAAACCAATTGATTTGACCTAATTGATTCGGATTGCCGTGAGATTCTGAAATGCTCTCCCCCATACAATAGTCTTCTCCCCCTTTGACAACAATACCAAAAGAAAACTAATACATAATTTCTTCCTGTGTGAAGTAATTCCATTGTTGTTCGGTATCAACTCAGTCTTGGTTAGAGCATTTTATCTTCAATTGTTTTTGTTTCCTGCACACCTTTAGAAAACATTCTAAAGTGTGTAAATCAACATCAACTCCTAAAAGATATTCTTTAGAGTCATCGAATTGATGCTTTCACCGAACTCGGTCAATGAGTAGAAGATAGGGGTAGGACTCCTAACTTGCTTCTGAGATACTCAAAAGTGTCCCTTGGCAATGGCTTGGTGAAGATATCTGTTATTTGTTCCTTTGTGCTGACATACTCCAACACCACTTTCTTCTCTTGAACTTCTTCTATAAGATAATGATATTTGATAGAGATGTGCTTTGTCTTAGAGTGCATAACATGATTCTTTGAAATGTTAATGGCACTAGTATTGTCACAGAATATAGTTACTGGCTCAGTAACTTTTTCATTTATACCTTCCAATAGTTGTTTGATCCATGCTATATTGGTACAATTCAATGCTGCAGCAACATATTCAGCTTCTGTTGTTGACTGTGAAACACATCCTTGTTTCTTGCTAAGTCAACTCACTAGTCTTTCTCCTAAAAAGAAAGCTCCTCCACTTGTGTTTTTTCTGTCATCAATGTTGCATGCCCAATCAGCATCAGTATACACTTTTAAATCAAAATCATTTCTCTTGTCATATACTAAGCCATAATCTTCAGTGCCTCTCAGGTATCTAAAAATTATTTTGATTGATGTCATGTGTGTGTCTTTGGGATCTGTAGAAAACCTTGCAACTATACCTACTGCATGTGCTATATTCGGTCTGCTGTGGACAACATATTGTAGCTTTCCAATCATGGATCGGTAAAGTGTCTCATCAACAGATGCAGATTCATCATTCTTTGATAATTTACAGTTGGTAGTCATAGGAGTACTTACTGGTTTTGAATCCTCCATTCCAAATTTCTTCAAGATTTCCTTTATGTACTTAGATTGAGTAATGAAAATCTCATCTTTCATTTGCAGTATCTGTAAACCTATAAAATACTTTATCTCACCAATTAGTGACATCTCAAATTCTTTGCACATTTCATTACCAAAGTTTTTGCATAGATAATTATTCCCACAAAATATAATGTCATCAACAAATAAGGCTTAGATCAGTATTCCATTGTCTTCATCATTCTTCATGTACATATTGTTGTTTTCACTTGTTCTTATAAAACCAATCTTGATCAAATAAGAGTGCAATCTCTCATACCATGCTCTAGGTGCTTGTTTCAAACCATATAATGCTTTGTTCAATTTACATAACTGATCTTTATTCTTGTCTTCAACAAATCCTTCAGGTTGTTCAATGTAAACTTCTTCTTCTAATATACCATTCAGAAATGCAGATTTGACATCCATTTGATATACCTTGAAATTTTTGAAAGCAACATATGCCAACAATGTTCTTACTCCTTCAAGTCTTGCCACAGGTGCAAAGGTCTCACCATAATCAATTCCTTCTTCTTGAGCATATCCTTTGCAAACTAGTCTTGCTTTATTTTGAATGACCTCATCTTTTTCATTCAGCTTGTTTCTGAAAATCCACTTTGTACCGATTACATTTTTGTCCTTCGGTCTTGGGACCAGTGTCCATGTGTCATTCTTCTTGATTTGATCAATCTCTTCTATCATAGCATTTACCCAATCTTCACTGTTAAATGCCTCTTTCACTATTCTCGATTCAAATTCAGATATCAAACATGTGTTCTGTCTCAGTTTGTTCCTTGTCATCACTGGATCATCTTTATCTCCTATAATTTGACTTGATGCATGATTCCTTTTGACATACTTGGCTAATACAGGCTCGGTAGGCTCTGTATGATCTTCTTCATCATTCGGTAACTGAATATCCTCTTTATTTTCTTCAGTAACTCTCTCGGTAGGACTTGTCGATTGAACATAGACAAATTCTTCATAATCTTCTGGTTCCTTAGAATTTCCTTCATCATTTCTTTCTGCAAATTCATCAATTTTCACATTTGCACTTTCTACTATTTTGTTAGATGATTTGATCAAACATTTAAATGCTTTACTTCTAGAAGAATAACCAAGAAATGTTTCTTCTTCACTTTTTTTATCAAACTTTCCATTTCTATCATCTTTGTGTACATAGCATCTACTTCCAAAGATTTTGAAGTAACTTACATTAGGTTTCTTGTCATACCAAATTTCATATGGTGTCTTCAAAGTTCCTTTCTTCAGTTGTACTCGGTTCAGGGTGTAAACTGTTGTGCTTATTGCTTCTCTCCAAAATGTTTGTGGCACTTTCTTTTCAATCATCAGGGTTCTGGCACAATCCACAATAGATCTGTTTCTTCTCTCAGCTATCCCATTTTATCCACAATTAGGCGATAAACCCTAGCAACCTAGCATCTTTCTTGCAACGTTGACAACTCCTGACAACAACTCTGCAACTTTGACATGTGACCTCAAATTGATGACAAAGGCATTACATCCTCTCACAAGCAAGAGGTTAATAGCTAAAGAAACTACTATCAAGCTAGATGACTAAGCTAAGACAACTACGCTATCAAGAAAAAAGTGGGGGTCCCCATTTGCAATGTGGTGATGTGTGAAAATGTCACAACGCACTCAATAACTGGAAGTTGGCTTAGAATTTGAGTTACATCTATAGCACCAGAACAATTTGGAAAAGTTTGATATTTTTTATAGCCTTATTTTACATGTTCAAGTGTCATATGTTGAGTTGGGCACTGATTATGACTTCAAAACAAGTGTAGACGACATTAATCTATTTATTTACAATTCATAACATGGTTAAATTTCCATGTTTGAGTAATTTATTAATGGTAGGCAACATCATTCCATATGACCATCATAAATTGCAACAGACACATATCTTTTGCCTGGAATGACCCTAATTTCTATTGAACTAAATAAAAATAGTATTTCATCTTGACTAATTATATCCATTTAACAAGTGATAGATATTCAAATATTATATATAACAGCCCAAATAACTTCAAAACGACTATGGTTCCACCAATTAAGGAATGTGGTTTGATATAACATAGTAGCATTACATTTACATGAGATTGACACAAAAAACTGTAATTATAAATGGAACTCCATCATACAAATCTAAAATGGGAATGTCACAAGAAATTGAAGTGAAAACCCAATACCATAAAAACATGATGACTTTTTTGAAAAAATAGGGGTTATTCAATAACTTGCATTTTTAATGCAAACTGAATAGGTTGAAAGGGTGATTAGACAGGGACAAAGCGAGAATAGGGAACAAGCATTCAAAGGGGTGAAACCCTAATTTAGGGGTTCTTTGCACTGATGGAGGAGGGCTTTGGCCTCCTCCACGCAAGTAAGCAACATGTCACCCTTCTTGCTATGTGCATTTATTTCCCTCTTTGTAATTGGTTGGTTGTCTTCGTACGACGTGTTATGTAATAAATGCTCTGTAGCCTTCCACACATCCTTAGCCATTATGGATGGCAATCCATTTGGAAAAAAAAATTGATAAAGGGGCTTCACAAACACCGAAGGCCAAATCATTCAAGAAGGCTTTGGTAGAAGTAGCTATAGAAATTCCAGAGGCTGCAAAATATGAAACCATTCCCATTGTACTTTTAGAAGGAAATGGGCAACCAGGAGGAGGAGAAGGTAAGAAGCCTACCGTTACCATCTCCAAATTTTCTATTGTCCCTAATGTCGATATGAATGTTGTTTTATGTGAAGAAAAATCTCGTTTAAAAAATATAGCCATCTTTTTAGCAGTCGTGGATACTAGTAATCTAGGCTCGAAAATTCTTAGATGAGTGGCTTAAAAATGTTTGAGCTAGAAAACTAGGGTTTCAATTTTCATTCTATAGAATGATATCGAAAGTTCTTTTTCTTATTTTCTTCAAAGGATACAAAATCACAAAAGGTTGTGGTTGAGAGGCAGTATTGGTTTGTTGACAATTGTACGTTTAGGGCTCTCAAGTGGTCGTCAAATGTGGTCAATGATGAGATCATGGCCCTTTCTTGCCCTCGTTGGATTGTCATAAAAAATCTTCACCCTTTGCTATGGAATTTAATTCCACAAATGTTGGAATTGATGGGGAAAGTTCTTAGGGTTGATAACACACAGTCTATCCTACTACATATGGATGTTAGAGTGCTCATCATGATTAATCATGGTTGTGACATCCCTAGATTCTTAGAAATCCTCATAGGCAATGAGCCTATCACTTGCATTATTCAGGTGCCTGGTGGTATAAATGCCCCTTTGTGTGTCGTCGTGAGCGCCACATCAAGAGAAATTGACCTATCCTTGCACGATGTAAACAGCCTGCCAAACCCATAGAAGGGGCTAACCCTAATCTCCTTGGCAAGGCTACTCTTGATGCTACCCCACACAATCAGGCTAGTCTTCCTTCACCATTGGCCTCTAGCGCACCAATCACCAGTAGAGAGAAAGGCCCCCTCTTTGACAAGATTAAATACTTGCAAGAAGTCATTCAAATTGCATGTAAGGACCCTCCTGCTAAGTTACCCAACTTTGACAATTCTTTGCAGATTGGTGGTTTCAATGTTGATCCTATTCCCCACTCGATTGTCTTTGTTTCTCTTTCCCAAAATAGGGAAGACCCTAAAGATAAGCTTGGTCATTTTGCCATGCCCAAACCTCATAAGGTCGGAAGAAGAAATACTCAACAATTGGCATTGAAACCAAGCTTATCAATTACTGAAAGCAATAAAGGTAACATGATGTGAATACAACAAATAATGACAATGTTAGCTCATCACTTACCGAAAGCAATAACACCAAGTAGGATATTGTCACTCACCTACAGCTAAATGTGATTAATGTGTCTAAGAATAGTAGTGATTCTTTTGTTAAATCCATGGTTAGGGATTTTGAGAACAAGAGCCATAATATTGTGGAATTGAGTGGGTCGGGTGATCTAGTTAACCCCAATGGGAGAACCTCTTCTTTGAAGTTGACCAACAATTTCAATGCCTTTGCGGAGTCCTCTGATGAGGATTCCCACACCAATGACTAGTGAATGTTTCTCCTCAACTCCCCATGAGGAGAATCAAATCACCACCCATGAGAAATCTTCTAAGACTATGTCTCTTAATCCCAATCTCCATAACCCTGGACTTCAAGAAGCTATCCCTATGGGCCTTCTGGATTCGAGGGATGCGATGAATGACTTTGAACTTGAATTGAACAATGTAGATCCCAGTGTGGGTAATGAGGATGTGAATGATCACCTTGAACTAGTCATTGTTCCTTATGACAATGAAATTGTGGGCTCCAACATGGATATGGAGGAATTCCACCCTATAGAGCTTGGTCAGATAACAAAGATATATCCTTGTGGTCTTGTCTATAATGAGGGGCAACTTCCAAGCCAAAGTAGTGGCAAGATATCCAAAAAGGACATTTTAAATTAGCTAATTCCTACCGGAAATGGTCAATTTGTTGTGTTCAAGAAAAAGAGAGGAAGACCGAAAAATAATGACTCCTCTACCTAAGAAACAAGATAAAAACAAGGACCTACCCAACTGTTTTGACAGCTTTAAGGCTACCATAGATTTCTCCCTCTAAAGTTATCATATGGAATTAAACTGTATATGTTGGAATGTCAGGGGTTTGAATCCACAGATAAGAAATTTGTAGTTAGGAGATTCTTAAATCAGCACAAGCACATTGATGTTGTTTGTATGCGAGAAGGCAAAGCCACAAATTTCACCCTAGATGTGAACCTATGGTATATCTGGAAGGATGCTACCCAATTTGCTACTAACCATATTAGGGGCAAAGGGGGTGTAGTCATCCTCATAGCCAACAAATGGGGAAATTTGGTCTCAAATAATGGGGCTTCCCTATGCAACAAAGCAGCATAGGTCATTATTAATGATAAAGTGTCCAAGTTGTGCCTATGCTCTCTATATGCATCTAATGACTACAAAGAAAAAATCAAACTCTAGAAATGGCTCTTCAACCTCCCTGATGTACCTTGGGTAATAGGAGGTAACTTTAACATGAATGAACACCAAGAAGACAAAATAGGGGGTTTGGACTTTAAATGGAAAAGTAATGAAAAATTCTACTAGACCAAGATGAAAGAGAAGCTTAGAATTTTTTATCCCTAATAAGGCAAAAAGAAAGATTATAAGTCTATTTGGTATTCATGGTGTAACTTTCAACAAGGTAATAGAAGGATATATTGTTGACTCGACAGAATCTATGCCAACAGGGACCACTGCTCCTTCAAGCAGGAGGATGGTATTATGGTTAGAATGTGTCCTTACACTCTCTCTGATCACCACCCCATTAAGGTTGTGGTCACTCTCAGTAAGCCTATGATTAGGAAGGATAACTTCATGCTCAGCATCAAATTTCTCAAAGATCAGGATCTCAAGTGTGCAATCTACATGATAAGATAGGTTAACAAGTGGGATAGCAACACCCAATCTCCCATTGACAAATGAAACAAGAATGTCAATAGTTGGAAAACCTTATTTCAAAAAGTAGGCAAGAAAAAGGCTTAAGATGATAGGATAGTGGAAAAAGATCTCAATGAAAATCTTCTCACTCGAGTCCCAAGTGCAATCAGATCCTACCAATTTGACAGTTTCAAAATATTTGGCTTTTGCCAAAAATCAATTGAGGAGCTTGCAGACTAAGAAGATTCAAGGCCAAAAGGTAAAAGCCAAAATCAATTGGCTGCAAAGGGAGGCAAGGGCTCTAAGTTTTTCTTCAATTTGTTGAGACAAAAGGAATTCGAGGAAAGAATAGACAGAATTTGGAAGGAAGGTAGAGAGTTGGTCGAGAGGACCTATAATGAAATTCACTCTATGTCCTTGATAAGAATTTCGCTCCAAGACCTTGGTAAGGACAAGATGAAATTCGTTCTCTGACCTTGGCAAGGACAAGACCCAAATGAAATTCAGTCTCTGTCCTTAGCAAGGACAAGAAAATCGCTCTTGGACCTTTGGGAGGACATTCGCTCTATGTCCTTTGGAAGGACATGCCTTCATGACAAGATTCTTTGCATGTCCTTTCCAAGGACAGGGTCTAAATGAGAATTTTGCTTCATGTCCTTTGGGAGGATAGGACCTAAGTAAAAATTTCACTTCATGTCCTTTGGGAGGATAGGACCTAAGTAAAAATTTCAATCCATACCCTTTGGGAGGACAAGACCTAAGTAAAAAATTTCACTCTATGTCCTCTCCAAGGACATCAATTCAACTTTGCCTTAGGACCTTTCCAAAGAATTTCGCTCTAAGACCTTTCTAAGGTACACTCAAATGATGAAGTTCGCTCTTGTACCTTTGCAAGGTACATCACCTTGGTCAAAATTTCGCCCTTGTACCTTGGCAAGGTATGCTCATGATGAATTTTTTTGCTCTTGTTCCTTAGGGAGGTACACAACCTTGGTGAAAGAATTTTGCTCTCTGACCTTGGCAAGGACAAGACCTAAAATGTAATTCGCTTTATGTGGTGGCCAAGGTACATTGTCTAAAGATGAATATTCGCTCCAAGTTTGAGGCTAGGTACATGATTTGGAGAGATTCACTCCATGTCCTTTCTAAGGACAAGGTCAAGGTGAGAAAGTTCGCTCTATGTCCTTAGCAAGGACAAGGAACAAGTTCGCCCCAGGACCTCTCCAAGGACATCACTTCAAAATTCACTTTGGATCCTTGACAAGGACATTCGCCCAAGGACCTTTGGAAGGACAAGGCATGAAATTCTCTCTAGGACCCTTCTAAGGACAAGGCATGAATTTCTCTCTAGATCCTTTGGAAGGTACAGGAGTCTATGTCCTTAGCAAGGTACAAGGTCAAGGAACTTAGGCAAATTTCGCTCCAATGAGGGAGCAAGGTGCACATCCTTAAGAAAGACTCTTGACTTAGTCCTTTCACCTGACTTTGCTCAATTTGTTCAATCCTCAAGTCTTTTACCCATAAATCATTCTTGCTACATGTTTGATGACTTACTTCACTCCACTCAAGAGACCAACCTGACATGATGACCCTCTTGATAGTTGAGAAACTCTATCTCTTCAATGCAAAGACTAATAGCAAAGACTCTAACACAACCGAGAAAGAAAAAAAGTGGGGGTCCCCATTTGCAATGGGGCTATGTGTGAATACCTCACAACAAGACCGTTTTCACAACAGCCTAAAATATCGTGGAGGGTTTTCATGGCTCTGAGTGTTCAATCCCCCGATGAAAAAACTTTCAAGAAAACGCAATTGGCAGGTGTAAAGCCAAACTCTACAACCTTTGTCAACATCCTCACTGCCTATGTTGAATGGTAACTTTGGAGCAGGATATGGAATCTTTAGTGTGAAGTTTAATAGTCTTAAACAGTTACTCTTCTCTATCTCTTCAACTCTTTCAGTTGTCTCTTCATATTTGTAGACCAAAAATTTTAGGATAATGTGATGAGCATGTATTTTTTGTAAGTCATTGTTACTAATATGATAAAACAGATGTTGCCCTACTTTTTTTTGTGGATGTAGCCACGTTGATGTGGGTTTCTTTTCTTTGCAATAGTTGATTGTTTAAATCAAAACCTATATTTCTTTTCTACCCTCTAATTTTGAACAAATGGTATCAAAGTAATCAAGGATTTTTCTTTTCTTTTCAGCTTGTCTTCCTCTTTTAAATTTTGTTTCCAAAAGGAGTCTTTCCATTCTATGCTTTTCTTTGACATTATGCATTGAAGATTGGTACTTAAGACAATTTGTTTTGCTATAGATTTATCCAAGTCCATATCTAAAATATATTTCAACTCTTTATCCACCTATTACCACACAAATTCTTCATGTTTGGTATTTGCAATTTTGGTATCAACTGTGTTTCTTAGCAGCTTCAGCTCATCATGTACTTTTTTTACATTCTCAATAAATGTGCCTCCTCTAACCTTCATATCTTTTACCTACTCCTCAGTTTTTTTTCCATATGATCTATAGTTTTGCACTTTACTTACCATCTCCTTACCAGTTGTTAAGCTTGGATCAAAAGAAGTACTAACCTAGCTTATTGGTTGAGTGATAGAATCAAGTAGATATTTTAAGCAGTCAGACAAGAGTTCCAAAACTTTCTTTGACTCATCTTCATCTTGTTTTTCTTTGATTGTCCTCTCAACCAACTTAGAAGTTGTTACTTGAAAGTTGTGTACATCTTCATCCCTACTTTAAGGTCCTAAGTTGACCCTAGTCATGTTGTAATCATTGATTGTGGCCTGACTAGGTTCTTTTTGGGTTAAAGGATGAGTTATCTCCAAAAATAGGTTCCCAATGTTGTTATCCTCCATTAACCTAGATGTGGTTTTTAGATTCTCAATCATTGGAGTTCTTT
The DNA here is from genome assembly GCF_030272615.1 of Cryptomeria japonica. Classification (NCBI taxonomy): domain Eukaryota; kingdom Viridiplantae; phylum Streptophyta; class Pinopsida; order Cupressales; family Cupressaceae; genus Cryptomeria; species Cryptomeria japonica. Next base: position 344,003,936 of record NC_081406.1, read on the forward strand.
GCAGCAATTGATCGATAATATTTGAATCAGGCAGGTTGAATTCAGCTATCTTTTTCTTCTTGGAAAGAGTATTTTCTATCCATGAGGAAGAACAGGAAGAACCTACAACTGTTATTTTTTATTGAAAACTAGAGGATGAAAAATGCAAGGCTCTTGTTAAGGGAGGGGTTTTGGTAACATTTTGTATGAATAGAAAAGGGGAGACAATTCATCTTAGGTGGACCTTTCTCTAGAACCTCTTGTTCTAGAGAATCGGGAGGAAGGGAATCACCTCGTTGAGGTCCAGATGGATCAACAACAATCTCCTCAATTATGACCTCTTGCTCTTTTTATTTCTCCTTCTCCATTTCTTTCTTCGATGGGCCATCCCCACATCTCTTTTTAGGTTCTTTTCCTTTCTTAGGAGGATCCTCACCATCACCTCTCCTCCTGGTGCAGACAATTGTTGGGTAGAGTGGAATGTTGTTCCTGATGAAGAGGTTGTTTGGGTTGTGTTTCTTTGCCCTGTAGTGTTATGAGCTCCATGTGGTTGTCCCTTTTAAGTTTCAGCCTTCTTCTTAGCAAGCCAATCTTGAGTTCTCTTCAAAACTACAACAATATTTATCAATGTCATTTGTCTCTCTAAGACTCCAATTTATATGCACAATGGGTTACAGTTGAATATGATTGGTATAGATTGGGTCTATTAGGTCTGATTCATCATTTTCAACACCAAAGATATCCCAATTTAACATGAAAGTGACAATTTGTCGAAAGTGTCAATCCCATCCAACTCATCCTTACCTCATAATCATCTACACAGTCAACCCAATAATCCCCAAGGTGTGGGATGTGATTAAAAGCAGGGCCTAATTGTAAAAAAAAAATTTAACAAAATATTTTCTATCAAATGGGAATCTTTTCTCATAAAACTGCATAGAAAATTTAACTACATCTCTATCAATATTGAGCACAAATCAGGACTTACACAAGTAGTAGCCAAGGCCTATTGGGAATTGAATGCCTCTATCCCCCACTTTATTTGGTTTGTATATTGATAAACTTGAAACATGGTTAAACAATTCAGATGGTGATGGGTTCATCTTGCAGGGTATGTGGTGAAATTACTTTTATATGTTGATGATCTTATCCTAATTTCTAAGACGACTCATGGTTTGATGGATCACTTAAGGGCTCTAGAACTTTTTTGTATGGAAGTTGGGATGCAAGTGAACATTTTCAAAACCAAGATCATGATTTTCTCTTTAAAGAGGAAAGAAAAACAAATTACCTTTCTTTCCGAAGGCAATCCGTTGGAAATTGTGAAAGAATACAAATACTTAGGGATTGACTTCCACTATAAGCTCAGTTGGGAGAATTGCAGAGCAAAAAGGATTCAAGGAGGATGGAGAGCGTCACATCTACTTCAAAATAGGTGCAAAAATGCTGAATTATGGGATTGGAAAACAAAAAAAAAATTGGTTTGCTGGTCACACCGGTTGTTCCCTATGGTTGTGAAGTTTGGGGAGGCATCATGTCAAAATGTGGATGGAGACAATTAGAAAGAATTCAAAAACACCTAATCACAAGCATCTCAAAGTTAAAACATCAATGCCATATGAAATTCTTTTGGCAGAAGCAGGTATGTTTCCATTGGAAGCATTAGCATTAACTCGGTTAATAAGTTATCTAAAGAAGGTTGAGAACATGGATAACCACCAGTTGCCCAAGATTGCGATGGAAGGTCTTATTCGTAGGAAGAAAACTTGGATGAAACAAAATAGAAAGTGGTTGAATAAATGGAACATCAAACTGCACGATTGTCCTAATACCAACAAGGATATAAAGAAGTTTGTCATTGAAAAGTTTCAAACTGCCATGTGGAATAACCACATTGGATGCAAAAAGGCGTACTATATTAAAGAATTTAACCCAACTGGGGAACATGGTGAGAAAGCATATTTAGGGGCAGTCATTAAAGGGAAAGCTAGGCTACTTGTGGCACAACTAAGGATGGGTTGGCATCATCTGAGATGTGAAACAGGTAGGTGGCAAAGGCCCAAAGAGATATGGGAAGAGAGAACTTGTTTGTTTTGTGGGATGGGAGCAGTGGAGACAAAATGACACTTTCTTACTGAATCAATTATTTGATGAGGACGAGATCAACCAAATGGCAAGCTTCTTGGTCAAGATTCATAACAAGAGATCGAACCTGGAAAATTATATTCAGGAGGCTTAGTGTTGGTGTTTCTCTTGGTCCCATAGGTTGTTCAGTCTCGTGGACGTCAATAAAATCATTCATTCATTCATTCTTTTCTTCCTTTTAGCACATCTCTTGTTAAATTCAACCGCCTGTTTGTAAGTTTCAATAAGGACAAACTTAACATACGTGGATGGCTTATAAGGTAGACCATTAAAGCTACCAACTCTAATATCAATAAACCTTTGCAATCAAATGAAGTGGCTTCCATACGGATTGATTAACTAAATAGCTTGAGGGGAGATCCTTTGGCCTAAGTCACCTTACAATTCTTTAACTAACCTCATTGTGAATGCATCATTTACTCTTCTAAACTTCTTGGTGTTTCTCTCTAGCTTCAATTCATCATGATAGTCATATATTTGAATCATACACCTCAACAAGACTAAGTGCTAGCCACTATCTAGAGCAAGCTAGGGCATAGAAAAGATAGGAAGACGTGTAGAGAAACTTATTTAGAGGAAAGCTAATTATCATGTGGTGCAATTGATCATTGATGAGTGATGCCCAATCTAAATATTGTAATAAGACCGTGGCATTATCCATTACTCATAAACATTGTACAAAGATCTCCTATGCTTCTAAAGCACCAGTAAAAGTTAAGCCTAATCGACCTGCCTACAGAGAGGTTTCAAGCTAAGTTGAATGAAACAAGACAAGGGTGGGTGTTATGTATTAATCAAACAACCTTTGAACATGGTCATTTGTTACAACTTTCTCTATGTGTTGAAGAATAGGTAGATACAGAGAATTAATTAATTGGCCCTACTCATGTTTTGACCTGGAGTTGTACATAAACATTAACACGGAACGACTTTAGAAGAGGACCTAGTCAACATCATGTTTTCTATATACACAGGAGATTAACATTAATCGAATCTTCTTTTCCCACAGCTGGGACATAGGCTAGGGATTTTGAGCCCTGTAGCAGAAGATACATACTATGAGCTTTGAAGATGCACATATAGGCAGCAGTCCGAAAATAAATAAATAAATAAATATTTGCACAAACAAAAGAGGGACATTTCTGGAAGATCCAAATTCTCCTACTAGAGGACGCTACCCTGCAAGGCGAGTAGTCTTCTGTCTTCTGAGACATATGGCAAATGGGAAATAAAAAGAAAAGAAAAAGTTAGTGAACAATGATTGCAGGGTATTCACACAGGTAGACTCACAGAGCCAGCAACCATGAACCTCAAAAACACTGACAACTAACAACTGAAAATAGAAGCATTGACAAGACAAAACAAAATAAAAATGATGGGACATATTGATACAAGTTACAGACCTCATATGCAACACTTACCTTCAGTCGCTCCATTCTTTCCATCTTGACTGCCCTGCCTTTTCATTGTTGTTGCCTGACTGCACTTCATCCTCTCTCTCTCTCACGCCTCACTATATATTTGGGCTTGGTGTTGCGCTTTAGGGTTCTTCCATAGCACCAAGGGCAGACTTGATACACATACCTAATGCCCCTAATAAATTTTATAAAAAAAATAGAAAATAACTTAAAGGGAATTACTCCCACTTTAAAAAAGCATACATTTCAAAAGACACTTGACTTGATTTATTTCTTTTATCCGTTACCTATTTAACGATTCCCTTAGCTAAAGTAGTTCATGATTTAGTTTTCATGTTAGAATAAAAAAGTAGGCCCTATTTCACTTTCCATTTGATTTAGATTCCATGTTAAATTAAATAAAATGGGCTCACCTAATTTCTTTTTGTTTTGATACAAATTTCATTCTAAAATATAAAAAAAATTATTTAAAGAGGGGTTAAAATTTATTCAAACAAGAAGAAATACAAAGCAAGGGCATCAAACAACCTTATCAAGCTCCACTAAGTGATATAATTGTTGAGACAAATCCAAAAGTAATTGACTCTTATCCACAATATTCCAGTTTTGCATTTGATCAGAAGCCCATTTAGCCAGACAATCCACTACTTCGTTCCACTCCCTAGGGATATGTATGAAAGTAACAAAATCCAAAGAAGCACACAAATTAAGAATCTGGTTAACTACCAAAGTTAACTGCCAACTAACATCCTCAGAATGTTGTCGAGTCAACAAAAGCACCACCACTTGTGAATCTGATCCACAAATGAGTCTGCTCCATCCAAGAGCACAAGCCTGCTCCACGGCATATAAAATAGCAAGAGCCTCCATCAAATTATCTGTATAATGACCCTTATAAATGGAAAAAACAAATTGAACAGTCCCCAAACTATCTCTACCAACTCCACCAATTCCAGGAGGACCAAGATTTCCTCGAGAAGACCCATCCATGTTGAGTTTCATAGTGCCTGATGGAGGAGAATGCCACTTCCCCTCCCTATTTATCTTCCGAAGAGGGTGTCTACATCTATTTCTCATGAGCTGGCCTTGTGGAGGAGGAAGATGGAGACGATTGTAGCAACTAAAATCATCAGGATCCACAACCTCTGTCAAGTCACATTTTGCCGAAACAATTTCTCCCAAAGAGTGGAGAATTTTCCAAACAGCGCATCTTGAAAGATCCGACGATTCCTCTCCAACCAAACATGCCAAATAATAAAAGAAGGGCCAAGAGTCCAAGCAACTTGAAGAAAAGAGGTTTTGGAAGGGGCCTTGTCCCATTACACAAAAAACTCAACCAAAGAAGAGACATGTCAACAAGTTTGATTCCACACATCCCACCAAAAGTGCCAAATATGTCTAGTGAAGAAACATTGGAAAAAGAGATGAGAAACACTCTCTTCACTATTACGACAGAACACACACATCGAGAGGCCCTGAAAACCACGCTTGCATAAATTATCCCAAGTAAGACACCGGTTATGGACCACCAACCACATGAAAAAATTGCACTTGGGCCATGACAACTTGTACCAAACTTGCTTCCATGGGAACCTAAATGTCCCCAAAAGTCTGTCGCACCATCTCAACATAACCTGTAAAAATAGAAAACTTTCCAGACAAATCACTACTTGCCCAAGCCAAAACATCATTCCCAGCCAAGGTAGTGCACTCACGAGACTCCAGAATCTGTGCCAGCTCGTGCCTATCTTTCGTAGACTAGAGGCCATTCAAAAGGATTTTTCTAGCAAAAAAAAACTACCAACCCACAATTATGGGAAATCTTATAATGGTCAACAATGTCCCAGCCAACAGCAGTAAAAGTATCACAAAGGGCCTGAAGGTGAGGATGATTAGAGAGGATAGAAGGATGACCATCTCAAGAATCTAGCCAAAAGAGAGCTTGTGATCCCATATGATAAATCAAAAAAAGACCATTCTTAACCAACTGAGCCCCCAGTTTCAAAGTATTCCATATCATAGAACCTCTTCCTGCCAAAGGAAAGCAGAGAACATCAAACACATTAACATCTATAATATACTTATGGGTGAGAATACAGGCCCATAGTTGATTCTGGCTAGTACACCAACGCCAATATAACTTAACAGCAAAAACTTGCCCATTCAAAATAGCAGAATGTAAGCCAAGGCCTCCCTCATTCTGAGGTCTACACACAGTCTCCCACTTAACAAGGCTCCATTTAGCAATTGATAAATTACCACTCCAAATAAATTGTCGAGAAGGGGCATGAAATTCCTGAAGAAAATGCATGGGAGCAGTCTGAACAAAACACCTACAGATATGAAGAGCTTGAATAACAAACTTTAAAAGAGTCAATCGAGCAACAGTAGATAACCAACGGTGAGTCCAATGATTAACCTTCTAACGCAACTTGTCAAGAAGAATCTACCAAGAGGATCTGGGATGTCTACCAACAGTAAGAGGAATGCCCAAATAAACAAAGGGAAGAGACTCAATCTGAAATCGCAGAATATCAACAATATGCCTCTGAATGGCCTGAGGAGTATTAAAGAAGAAAATGGAGGATTTATGTTCATTGAATTTTTAACCTAAAGTAGCAAGGTAAATATCCAAGGCTTGCCTAAAAGATTAAGCTTCCTGAAGACGATCCAATCCCATTAGAGTAGTGTCATCCACAAATTGGAGATATGAGAGTTGTGGCAAGCCATTGCCCCATTACCACCCATGAATCAAACCCTGAGAAGCTCAAAACTTAAGAAAATGGCCCAGACCCTCAACCATAATAATAAATAGGTAAGGGGAAAGAGGAACCCTTGGCGAAGGCCTCTAGAAGCACCAAAAGGCTTTGAAGGTTCGTCATTCACAATAATCGAAAAAGATGAAGAAGTAACACAACTCATAGTCCAACTCACCCATTCTGGACTAAAATCAAAGGCTAATAGCATTTTCTGAAGAAAACCCCATTTGACTCTATCATAAGCCTTGGCCATGTCCAATTTGATTAACATAGATCTCTCCTTTGCAATTGCTATAGAATGAATAACCTCATAAGCCACCACTACCCCATCCAGAATTTGTTTACCAGCCACAAAACCCCCTTGTTCCTCAAAGATCACAACAGGAAGATAAGTTTTAAGCCTCTTTGCAATCAATTTAGTAATAATCTTATACACCACATTACAAAGAGCAATAGGTCAAAAAAATTCAAGCTTATCAACACATTCCTTCTTTGGAATGAGAACCAAGAAGGTAGAATTCAAGGCTCAAAGCATATGCTTATGACAAAGGGATTCTCAAACAACCACCAATAAATCCAGATTAATAATATCCCAAAACTCCTGAAAAAATTCAACAGGGAAACCATTTGAGCCTGGAGCTTTACCTTTGTTCATCCCAAACACAACCTCCTCTAACTCAGTCAACAAAATTAGACGAAGGAGAGACTCATTCATCGCATTGGTGACCAGAGAGGGAATGCAGGAAAGGATCCACTAATACATTTGGACTAGATTTCCAACTGAGGTTTCCGACGGAGAAGGTATATTGTGGCCAAATTTGATTTTTTTTTTTTAAATGTCCGCATTCATCGTAATTCTGACAGAAATTTCCCATTTGGTTTCAACGAAGAAGGCATTAGCAATGAGAATTTTTTTTTTTCAAAAAAGTGCTCGAGTTCATCGTAATTCCGATGACAACGGCCATTACTTAAAAAAGAAGAAGAGGGGACTTCATTTGTGCATTGCAATCCCGCGTAGGCGTCCATGGAGACTTCAACCCCCAAGAGCATCAAACCCGTGTCGAAGGCATTTGTGGCATTGCTTGCAATCCCGTGCAAGAGGTAGATTCAAATTGCCCTAGTTTTTAATTTCATGTTGCAAAAAATATACATGTGGTGGTTAATTGCCCTAGTTTAATCTCGTAGAACCATAGAACTGTGATTGAGGAGTGAGCGTTCAATTTTGTAGCAGTAATCCATTCCTCTCGTATACGCGTGTGTTGATTGTTCACATGAGATCACATCTCTTAGTGGCATCGTATCAAACAATTCATGAGCCTTGTCCATGTTTCCACATTTTGCATTCATGTCAAGCAGGGCATTTGCAAGTACAACACCTAACAAAATTCCTCTATCCGTTATGCTTTGATGGATGTTCATACCCTGTTCCAAAGCTCCCATTTTTGCATGGGCAGGGAGGATGCTGGCAAAGGTTGTGGAATTTGGCTTGATGCCTTCCAATTTAATTTGCTTGAAAGTGTCTAAAGCCTTTTCGACAAATCCATTTTGTGCATATCCAACAATCGTTGCAGTCCACGAGACAACATTTCTTTCAGGCATTCTATCAAACAGTTCACATGCCTTGTCTATGCTTCCACATTTTTCATACATGTCTACTAGGGCAGTTGCAACTACAACATCTGACAAAATTCCTCTATCCTTTATGCTTCGATGAATGCCCATACCCTATTCCAAATCTCCCATTTTGGCACAGGCAGGGAGGATAGTAGCAATGGTCGTGGAATTTGGCTTTACACCTACCGATTGCATTTGCTTGAAAGTTTCTAAAGCCTTCTCAACAAATCCATTTTGTGCATATTCGGCAATCATTGCAGTCCAGGAAACCACATTTCTTTGAGGCAATCCATCAAACAGTTCCCGTGCCTTGTCTATGCTTCCACATTTTGCATACATGCTAACAGAGCAGTTGCAACTACATCTGACAAAATTCCTCTATCTTTTATGCTTTGATGGATGTCCATACCTTGTTCCAAAGCTCCCATTTTGGCACAGACTGGGAGTACACTAGCAAACATAACTAAAGAAATGCAATGATCAGCTCCAAAGACATCAAACCACTACTAACAAAACCGAGAGTCTAAAATATGATAGGGAATAGTGTGAGCTGTCCTGAAATAAAATATTTTATTTTCAATTTCAACTAAAACATAATTACTCAGCCATTTAATGTTATTAATAAGTGTTTAATTTATGAAAGAGATAAATGGTTGGCCACAAGTACATGAGTTACTAAATGCACACAAATAAGTGAATTTGATATTCAAAACTATCTACAATGAATTCAATTCTTGTCCTTTAGTCATTTATGTTTGCAATAAGCATCTTTCTTTGTTTTTCTTAATCTTTATTCATAGTTATGTGCATATTTCACATTCTATAATTAGGATATCAATTGCTATGGTTGACCACTAGCATGATGTTTGTGTTGTAGTATAGATGCATGGAAACATAATTATGGGATTGTTATATTATAGAGATCATAAATCTAGATATCGCATATTAGTTCTAGCTCTTCTTGGATTGAGTCTAAAGTTGACATACAGTCATCAAGCCATTATTAGCAGATCTATCCATTTCTAGTAAAGACAATTGAGAAAGTCACCTTGATATTGAGAGTTTCTTATATGTTTACCTATTGATCATTATTAAGCCATAATATTTAGGTCTATTTATCTCTCTTGCAAAACCTCTGTAAGTGTCCTAGATTGTCCCTACTACTCACTCTTCAATGAAATAGTGGAGTTCTAAAGATTTGTTGCACAAGATGGTGTTGAATGTATCAACAAGGCTAGCATGGAAGGCATGTTCAAGCTTCCACTTGTACAACTTACAACAAATGATTTGTTGATAGAAGAAATTCTTGAAATAGGGATACTATCGAAAGACAAGTAAGTACATACAAACCTCCTCAATTGAAAGTAAAATCTGTGTATAAAAAAAGTATATTGAATCCCAATCCATAAACACAATAGAGATATTGATGGAGACTTAATTGGATGTAGCATGTCGCACCAAAGTTGTTAGAGTATGCTAAGCTAGTACATAATGTTTCCTAAAGCCACATTAGTATTTGACCCAGATCATTATCTACCAAAACTAACTATAGTAATCCTTTTGAGGATTCATTTCATGGTGCTAGATCTTCATTTAGTTCCACTTCTTGTTGGAGAAAAGAACAGTTATTTCTTGAGGTAGATGAATATCTCATCAACAAAGGACAAGACCCTTTCTAGATTATAACAAATTCTACTCCAACAAAAGATCATGGGGGCTTCACTAGAGATATTGAATAAGAGATAGACTTCTACTGCTGCATTAAAAGCATTGGCATGTTCTTCATTTATTGATGTAAACTCTCTGTGACGCCACCACAACCAACAAAGGTGTAAAAAAGTTGTTTGCAATGCATGGATGTTAGGATTGTCCTTTGAGAAAACAGAATAAAGTATGGAAGCGGGATCTACCAGCTCCTGAGGGAATCGTGATGAAAAATAACTATAAAATATTTGGGCAAGCTTATATGCAAAAACTCATGATGATGATGGTGGTGGTGGTGGTGGTGGTGGTGGTGGTGGTGGTGGTGATGGTGATGGTGATGATGATGATGATGATGATGATGATGATGCTGATGCTGATGCTGATGCTGATGCTTATGCTGATGTTGATGATGGTGATGGTGATGGTGATGGTGATGGTGATGGTGATGAGATAGAGACAAACTTGGTCAATTTAAGACGTTCAATTTATTTGACAATCATGTCAAGTGTTGATTTTGAGGAAGCTGGTCATAAGATACTAAAGATCAAGCTTGAACTTGGTCAAGAGAGAACATACCTTCGTTATTATGGTCTTCTTGGGCAAAGATTTTGTATGATCAATAAAATTTATGAGGAATTTTTTGATAAGTGTTTTGTACAACAATATTCTATGATACACAAACTAGAAACAAATAAACTGCGTAATGTTTCAAAGTTTTTGGCCCACTTACTTGGCACAGATGCTTTTCCATGGCATTGTCTTGCTTATATATGTCTGACAGAGGAAGATACTACTTCCTCTTCCCGTATTTTTATAAAGATTCTCTTGCAGGAGCTGGCAGAGCAGCTTGTTATGTTGTTGCTTAATGAAAGGTTGAACAATCCAACAATGTAGGAGTCTTTTGATTCAATTTCTCCAAAGGACAATCCAAAAAATTCACGGTTTGCTATCAATTTCCTTACTTCTATTGGTCTCGGTGGTATCACTGAGAGTTTACGTGAGTATTTGAAGAATATGCCAAGGCTTGTAATGCAATAGCAAAAGTCTATTCCTGAGTCAGATGAATCTACCTCTAATGACGATTCTTCTAGTTCATCAGGTTCATCAGATTCTGATACATCAGACTCAGATTCTGAGAGTGAAACTGACAGTGAGAGCAGTAAGGAGTCACCAAGAAAGAAAAATAATTCAAAGCATGACAATGAGTATGAAAAAACAAGAAGAAAGAAAAGGGCGAGGGCATCTGACTCGGAGGATGGAAGTGACAGTGAAAAAAATCAGAAGGAAAAAGAAAAGGAATTAAAAATCTTTCTAGTCAGTTATTCAAGGCTCCAGTAGACACCATTTTCCTGGACTGTGACAAACAAAAGAATCACTCCCAAGTGCTTTGGTTTTATAACAGATGATTATAAGATGCTACAATGTTGTCTTATGTATTTTAATAGCCACGGGTTTTAGAGTTTTGTACTTGACAGGTAATGGATAAACAGTGTTAGGAGGAGAAAATATTGAAGGCCAAGTGCAGATTGTGATAATACTAGATCAATGAATCCTGTTATTTATTGAGTATTTCTTGTTTTCCATGTTGTGTGATGTACCATAAGCAAACTAGAAATCTAAATTCAATAAGATTCTTTGTTCAATGATGATAATTTCTATTTTCTTGCCTGTGAAGAAAGACCATGTCAAACAATATCAACGAACAACAAAATAAGGAGACAATTGCTAGATTGTGGTCTAACTTGAAAAGAAAAGGTGATGTAAAATGTTATTGTCCATGCAAAATTTGTAAGGGGTTAAAGAATAGAAGACTTCTAATCAAAACAACGAAGAAACATTGTAGGCTGCATGGTCACATTGAAGGTGGACATGATTATCATCCATTGGTAATTTTTTCATTATATTGTTTTAACAATTTATATACATAATAAATCACATGATGATGAGATCATGATCATGGTTTATTTATGTTTATCAATTTTATATAGGTCGAGCACCCCGGAGCACATGGTATGGATCAACACAACCCTGAGAATATGGTTTTCGAAGTGGACGAACATGGAGGTGTGAATATCAAAGCTGAAGATAATGATCCCATGGAAGATGACGATCATGAGCCAGAAAACACAATTGAAGATGATGGTACAAATACATTGATCCATGACTCATTTAGTACTCGTGCAGCTGATCATGATGATGAAGATGACCTTGATGTTGTTCATGATGTCCCTCTACTTGAGAAGGCATGTGAGGCCCTTTACGAAGGCTCGCATGCAACTCTTCTCTCTATTGTATTGTTGTTGGTGAACTTGAAGGTTATGAATGGTTTATCCAACATAACAATGTCACGTATGTTAAGGTATGTCATAATAAACTGTGAATCATGTTGTACCATTAATATTCTTTATTATAACAAATTATATTTTTTTGTTGTAGATTGATAGGTGAGTTTTTGTTACCACCATCAAATATTCTACCTCACTCATACCGAGAATTATTTGTCGTTATGAAAGATATTGGAATGGAGTATCAAGCAATAGATGCTTGTCCCAATGATCATATTATATATCACAAACAACATGAATTTCGAACTGAATGCCCTGAATATCATATCAGTAGATATGGAACAGATCAAATAACAAAAAGGGTTCCTCGCAAGGTTCTTCGCTATATTCCCATTATTCCACGTATGCAACGATTATTCAAGTGCACTAGCTTGGCACAATTTATGGATTACCACGCACGCAATAGAAGTCAAGATGACATTATTCGAATGCCTGTAGATGGTTCAGCATTTATGGACATAGAGGAAAAGTGGCCACACTTTAAAGAAGAACCTCGTAATCTCAGGCTTTCATTGGCAGCGGACGGTGTCAATCCATTTGGAGAGATGAGATCTGTTTACTCAGTGTGGCCTGTTTTTGTTATCAACAATAACATTCCTCCATGGATGCCAATAAAGAGGGAGCACATAATGTTGGCAGTGATTGTTCTAGGTATTTTATCATTTAAATATAGTCGTCTAAATTTAATTATAAATATTGCAGTAAAATGGTCATAACAATTATGTAATGTTTTTGTTCATTCAATTAGGTAAGTACCAAGTTAAAGATATGAATGTATATATCGAGCCTCTTATCAATGAGTTGTTGGAGTTATGGAATGGTGTCACTATGTATGACGTCTCTAGACCAATAAGACAAAGACAATTTCAATTCCATGCGACGTTTCTATGGACGATACACAATGCCCCGAGGCTAACACATTTTTGTGGTATGTTATAGTGTTTAAGTTGTGCATGAACATTATAATTCAAAAAATTATCATATTTAATCCAATTATACATTATCTTGTAGGTCTTCAAACAAAGGGAAAATTTGCATGTCCTATTTGTGGTCCAAAGATGAAATCTCGTCATTCAAAAAGTTTAGGAAAGAAGGTGTTTGATGAGTATGGGCACTTTCTCCACAAAAATCATAAGTATCGAAATACTGAAAAACATCTTTTCAATGGGAAAGAAGAGAATACATCAAAGCCACGAAGAATGACAACTCACATGTGGAAGTTGGAATATAATAGAATTAATCGTCAAGGTAATGTCATTCCATCTATTGGTTTGTCATAAAACATCTTTTCTATTTTGTTTTGTTTATTGATGATGTGATTGATGATCATGAAGGTCGTGAAGACATAAATGACCACCTTCCTAAGGGACTAAAAAGTTATCCCCGACGATTTAGTAGGTTGCCCTATTATGAGCAGTTACAAATTGTTCATTTGTTTGATAGCATGCATATTGGAAATAATATAATAGAGATAGTATGAAAAATATTGGATGGAAGGCATGACAAAGAAAAAATTGTCAAACTATGTAGTGACATTTAGGATTCCAATCATGCAATGATAAATGTCATTCAATTAAATAGCCATGGAGACCAGATTAATATAAGTGAGATTCCTTGGTTATTAACGGACCAGCAAAGCAATGCTATAAAAGAAGTCATTCAAAAAATTCGATTTCCCACAGGATTTGCTGCGAACATAAACAATCTCATATCAAAGAAAAGTGAATTTGGGCTAGGGATGAAAACACATGATTGGCATACCTTTATTAAGGTAATTCATATTCTTGTGTTTTTAGTATGTATTTAAGTACTGCGCATACGTGTACTTTTCATTATGTTACAAAAAAATGAAAAAAAAATTATAATTGTTGCAGTACGTTCTACCTCTATCTCTCCCAGATGACTTCGACAATAATGTCAAGCAAGTCATATATGATCTTGGAAAATACATGAGGTAAGTAGTGATATTTGTTTAGTTCGTTGTATAGATATTATATTTGCGATTTGTTTTACTTGTTATGTAATATATTTTTTTGCGTCTTGAATACCTTGTAGGTGGTTGTCATGTAAAGAAATCCATAAAGACGATATAAAATATTGGAAGAGAAAAATTCCTCATTTAATGTGTGAAATGCAAAAGTGTCTACCTCCAGCTTTTTTCAATGCACAAGAACATTACCTCATACACCAAGTTGAGGAGATTGAATTGTGTGGACCTGTACACACTAGGTCAATGTGGATGGTTGAGAAGCACTTGAAATTTTTGAAGGCTTTGGTTCGACAAAGAGCACATCCTAAGGGTTCTATGGTGGAGGGATATATGGTATACCAGACTATGGTGTACATTTCTGAATATCTTCCTAAGTTTGCAGCAAAGATCCACGTGGATCGCATTTGGGATCCCAACACCATTAACAAATTCGAAGGGGAGTACTTGACGGGGAAAGGTAGATTGAGGAAAGTGCGAGGTAATTATAAGATGTTATTGTAGTTAATTAATTCTTAATCTTCAAAATAAATCAATTGTAAGACGTCTATTTATTTTTTGTACAATTGGTCAAGAGTGGGATGCACTACATTTGTATATTGCAAACAATTGGATGATGATATGGATTGAGTGTTGTCAACATTATGGACGCACGTTAACATGGGAAGGTGTGGCTTCATTGGTTAGAGAAGCACATCGTAATGGAGATTCCAATGTTACGCAAAGGGAATTTGATTCAACATATGGTTTAAGAGATAAACAGGTATGTATAAATTTATTAATCACCCATATGTTTATCAACTCACAATGCAATAAATTCTACATGTTTGACATATCGCGGGTCAAACACCACAACGCTATGTGCTACAATGGTCATAAATTTCGCATAAAAAAGTTAGATGACACGAAGAAAACTTGTGATTCTGGCATCACTACAGTCTTTGAGGTGACAAATATTTCATCGAGAAATGACATTCATCCTCAACAGTCTCAAAATCGATACTATGGCATTTTGGATGATATACTTGAGTGTGACTTAATTCCTTCAAATTAGTTTTGTTCGTTGTCAAATGGTACAGGCTACGATTGAATAAAAATGATCTTGATAGAACTATTATTGAACATGATAATGGTTTTATAATGCTAAATACAAGGTCATTTGAACCAGTTGGGGATGAGCCCTATGTTCTTCCAAGCCAATGTGAGCAAGTATTTTACTTAGAGGTTCCACATAAACCGGGTTGGTCATTTGTTGTTAGACATGATCCAAGAGGAAGGCTGATAAAGTATAATGTGATGGAAGAAGAAGATATCGAAAAAGAAGATACCGAAGAAGTAGAAGATGAAATGGATGATGATCACGATCGACAGTTTCTCAATGACGATGAAGAAGAAGAAGAAGAAGAAGAAGAAGAAGAAGAAGAAGAAGATGATGATGATGATGATGATGATGATGATGATGGTGATGGTGATGGTGATGGTGATGGTGATGGTGATGGTGATGGTGATGGCGATGGCGATGGTGATGATGGGGATGGTGATCGACGACGACGACGATGATGATGTTGTTGTTGGCGATGACGACCTTGATGTTCATGATGATGAAGAATGAAATGTATGAGGTATGCGATTAGTATATTATCCATTTAATATTGACTTCTTGATAGAATTTTTTTTACATAATTAATTCATTATGTTTTGAATTCTAATGCCATTACATAATTAATTCATGATGCACCTTTTAATATGGAAATGGAGATAGGGAGAGTGACTATTTATGTGACAATTTTTAAACTGTGTTTATTTATGGAAATTGGATTGTTTATTAGCTATGTGATGGATGTTGATTTAAAATACATATATGATGGATCACATGTTTATGATGATGCATATGACATTTTTTGAACTTTATGTTTATTTATAGAACGTGGATTGTTTATTACCTATGTGATGGATGGTGATTTATGATACATATGTGATGGATTACATGTTTATGATGACACATGATATGTGATGCTAATTGTGATGCTCAATTACATATATGATGACACATCATGTGATGCTTCTGATGCTTATGATACGTATGTATTTATTGTTTATCAACTTACAAATGTAGTAATGCTTATGATGCTCAATTGATAGTGTTGATTTTAGGTATAGTCCCTGTGTGATGTTGTCACCCTTGGTGGGAACAGGTCGTTGACTACAGACATCGTCAACCATTTAGTTGAGGATCCTGCATAGTCTACATTGTATAGGACCTTGAACCCCTTTGACGAGGATCCTGCACAGTCTCATGGATGGACAGGTATAACTAGTCAATACACCCTATAGAAACAATTTATTTTTAAAAAATTACTTGGAAAACAAACTTCCTCAGTTTTTCAAACCTCAACATTAGCAACAAATCTAATACAGTTATCAACACTTGAGGCCCCGGTTGGACTTATTCCAATTTTCATCCCAAAATCAACTTTAGGGCTGACTTCTTCATCAACATTACCCTCATTTGCAAAATTTCTCTCTCATTACCAATTAACTCTCTCATTTCATGGAGTGCAGGTACCCCCAAATAGGTATTTGTCAGATCTGTCTTCGTCGAGTGAGGAAAATGCAGTAATAGAAAATGAAAGTGACACATGTAGTAGGTCTACAATAGGGAGATCAACAAGAGGTCAAAAGATTAGAAGAAAATTCAATAAACGCATGAAATTTTTCCTTGCTTAAGGGGGGTCATGTTCTTACGATGATGAGACCAAAGGCGACATTGAGGTGCCACTGAGGTACAGACATCTACAGAAAAAATGGGTACCCAAGGAACTTCCTCCAATAAACACTGATTTTTGTGTTAACGATAGGATATATCGCATAGCACCTTCGTTGTTACATGGTTTAGGCTTATTTTCCATGGACAGCATAAATGTTTGTTACAATAGAGTTGCAGAATTGATGGAGTTTGTTGGACCTTGTTACAATTAGAAACATTGGATGCAGATTGTTAAATATAAAAAAAGTATGTGTAGGTATGCACTGTCAGCAAATTATATACAACATAAATATAATGATCAAAGTAAACGAGTGGCTGTATACATTGATGGTCGGCCAAAAGCAACAGGGAATATTGCAGGTTTTATAAATAGTACGCGACTTGGGTCAACTAATAAACGACCCAATTGCATATTTGAGGTGCGCGAGGGAAATCGTGTATTTGTATGTGCGATAAAATCAATAAGTGCAGGCGACGAGCTTCTAATCGATTACAGTTTGAAACGTATAGATAGAAACAAAGTTAATATCATGGGGGTGGTACGTACTATATACCATTTAAATTAACCAACCTCCAATTAATCAATCCAATATACCATTTTATTATGAAATTTTTTTGCTAAGTCTATTGGTTTAATTTCGCTAACGTTTTTTATATTTTTTCTTTGTCACAGGCCGACATGGATCCATCACATATTGCAGACAGAGATGTAGGTTGCGACACTTGTACCGAGCAGGTAAACCTCATTGTAATTGTAGAAATTAGATAGAATCAAATTGTTACATTATTATGTTCTTTTTTTTAGTGATTTATACTAATTTTGTAATTGTTAATGATATTCTTGACATAGACAGATGTTCGGGGAAAGGGAAAGGGAGTTGTAGTACCTGAGCACCTTTCTAGGGATGTGGAATCATTAGGGTTAAGTGATGATGACCTTGAAGATCCCACATACCTTATGAAATTCTTTAAAATGCCTCTTATAAAAATTAGAAAAGAGATTGTTGCTTTGGCAGTCGTGCATCCTATCACTGATGAGATACGAGAGAGGGTGGCATTATTGATTCAGACAGCAGGAAACTTGCAAGTAAGCAGTAATGAAAGCTTTAATTATAACAAAAGTTCAATAATGGTTTATATTTTATTCTCTTTTATGTCATTAACTAAAATATGTACATATTGTTTTTACAACAATTTATGTGCCCTCATCAAAGTCGTTCCCACGATCAGGGTGTTGCAGGATCTTCAGGTGATGACGATTTTCTTGTATTATCACTTGCTTGGCTTATCACTCTGAGTACCCAAAACACATCATACTAGATACTATCAATTTTCAAAATAAAGGTTCATCCTTGTTTACAATTATTGCACTTTTCATATATTTAATGTTTGATATATGTAATGTATTATTCTTTACGTGATGTCAATGTTACTGTGCAAATGTCGTTGCCGCCTCATCAGAGGTTACCCTCACCTATATTGCCGACTGCAATGTCGGCAACACGTAGCATGCAGACATCCTCTAGTGCACGTCATATTGGCCCGCCCACTGTTGATAGATCCCTCTTTTTCTCTATCTGTTGTCATGTGTTTATTTCCCTTCAAGCGTTCTTTCTTGAATTTTAATGCCATTTCATAGTGGATTCAGTTTTTGCAGGAGGAGATGCACATGAGGATGTGCCAGAGGCGACTACTGTTGATAACATACCATCATTTCTTGGATCTTCTCGTATTGCTAGTACGGGAACGTTGCAGGCCACATTGGTGGTGAGCAACGAAGAAATGATTCCCTTAAAGATACAAAAGGTTCCAAGTACTTTAAAATTATTATTATATATACTCTAATTGTAATTTACTTTATGATCACTTGTTTTGGACTAATGATCCCATGAATTTTTTGCAGGCAATGATATTTTCTATAAACATCTTAGTGGCATTGCATTGTAGATATTTGGGCCCACCATAGGTAAAAGGTGGTACATCATATGCGAACGAACCCTAATCCACTTTTGATTTCATATCATTGCTAGAATAGTTTTCCTTTGATACATTTCTTGAAGTGTAATTAATGTAGCTTCAGCTCATTTCTGAATCTAACATGTTTGTTTTTGCTTTAAAAGGTGGAATGACCAAGAAAAAAGGTTAAAAGATGAATTGACAAACCAAATGGTTGAGTGGTTTGGAAATGACACCTTTGACAAAACCAAGCTCCTTGAAAAAGCTGGCACATATCTAAAGTATATGAGGGACCAATACAGGACCCATTTGGAGAGGAACCTAAAGTACGAGCATCCCCCCATGATTCCAGAGAGGGAGTGGAAGGACTTGATTTTGGATGCCAAGGAGAAAATTGAAAGGAAAAAAGGAAATACACCATTAGACGCCAGAAGAAGGTACGGGATACTATTAAGAATGTAATTATGTACTAATTAATTACTCTTTATATTTATATAATCTAACATATTTCAAACTTTTTATAGACTGAGTGACACGTCAAAGGCAACCAAGGCAAGGCAAGAAAAGCACGAGCAACACAAACTCGGCTCTGGTGGCTACATGAAACTTGCTGCATGAATTGTAAGTATCTCATGTAAACAAAATATTGCATCAAAATATTAATAAATTGCAAGCGTTTTATTTTTTATCAAACAATGCAACCAAAATTCACGGTACCAAGCAAAAATGCAGGGCTCTGAATTCAATAGAGCGCCCAAAGAAGATGACAAGAGAATTGCCTACCAGCAAGGCTATTTAGTCATGGCTACGAGAATTGAGTGGTCATACACAACATTCGAGTGCATCTGTCACACAGGTAAATATGCTAAATGGAAGTTGTTTCAAATTGAATACTTTACCAATAATCTAATTGATGTTGAGTTCCAACATAAAGTGACTATATTTGTTTTAAATAAGCAAGCAATGATAACAATGTGCATGTCATTGGAATGTAGCCTGCTAATTGTGAAACACCACCTGCACATGAAGGTCCCACCTACACATGAAAGTCCGGATGTGCATCCCAATAGTGGAGGTATTAATTTGCTATTCAAATTTATTTATTTAGCTATTAATACAATTAAACATCTTAATTTGTAATTAGAGTAGTAATTAATGTAACCTGTTTTGTTAATATTTTAGAGCATGTAGTTGGTGGTGAGCAAGTGGAGCATGATCTGGGTACACAACATCAAGAACGTGATGTTCCCCACTCAGGTAAAGAGGACCACTGTTATTGCTTTAAACAAATATAATTGCAATTGGTGTTCAACATTAAAGTAACCTTTAGTATTTCAACTCCCTATGATCTAGAGGGTGTTCAGCATGTTGAGGTTGAGGCTACACAAAATGATGTGGCCCCATCAGGTAAAGAGCACAACAATTATGTTCTCTAAATTAATGAAATACTTGTAACAATAATAAATTATTTTTTTTGAATTTAACCCATTTCTTTGTTATTGCAGAGGACCCCCCTTCGCTTCAGCGTCCTCGTCCTCAGTATAGGACTAGGCATACATCGAGATCACAAGCAGTTCACAGAACATCTGCAGAGGGGGGAAATGATGAAGAAATCGATGTTCCACTTAGTCTTTTCATAGCTTTAAAGAAAAAACAAAGAAAGAAATGATTGTAATCTAACTTATTTGATAATGACTGATTTTATGTGTTAGTGAATGTAATTATGTGCTAATTAATGGTTATGGATGATATGTGTTAATTAATATTGATGAATGTTGCGTGTTAATTAATGTTAATCAATCTTATGTGTTAATGAACGTTATGTGATATTAATGAATGAATTCTATATTTTATTAATGGTAGAAAGAATGAATGAATGAATGTTATAAGATGTTAACGGGGAATTTAGAGTGATGTTGGGGGAGGGGGGGCAAATGAGCTTCCACCTTCACGTGGTTGGCCCTGTTAAGTAGAGAATATTAAACTATTCTCGAAACCAAGCGAAGCTCAACAAGATAACACACTTTTCAATATTTCATTATGTTGCACAATTAATCTTATTGAATAATGAATATTGAATCCTAATTGCAGGGTCCAACAGAGCCAACATGAACAACAACACCACAAGTTGCTAGGTATAATGAACTCCCATATTGTCTTGTATGTACACGAACAATATGAGTTGCTTCTAGTGTTGATATCCAAGGTAGGACTGCAAAAGTTATGAATATGCCTCATCCTTGTAAGTTTTTTGATTACTTGTAAGTAATGAATATGCCTCATCCTTGTAAGTTTTTTTATTACTTGTAAGTCATGAATATTGCTCTTTAGTTTATTAAAATTAAATGAAAATCTTTAATGAATACACAAAACTATATACATATGCAGGTGCACCATGGTTGAGATGGTCCAACTCCCTAGTCTCACTCTACGACTAAGCTCATGCCATATCTAAATCAAAGACATCTCAAATACATCGTCGGTGGAAAGCTGCAAAATGTCATTTTCATACATAAGCAAGACATACACAATTGGGCACAATCACCAAGAGAATGGTAAAAAGTGTGTTTGAGATTGTATCATGGATGTTTTTAAGGATTGTATCATGGATGCAAAAAATCTCTTCATTAATCCTTGACTCATGATTGCTATAATACTTCTTTAGACTTCTCATGTAATTTGTTGCACTTCTTCACTATTTTGGACTGAGTTTCAACTATGTATTTGCCTTGACTTATGACTGTACCTAGCTTTGTCCTATCTTTGTAAGCTTCATCTTTGAATTGTGGTTGTAGCTTTGATAATACCTTTTTAATGTTGCACTATTTGTAAGGAGGACAACTCCTAATGCATGTTGCAAATTGTGTTCTAGTGACTGAGACTAACCTTTTTGTACTTGATGTTTTTGACTAGTTGTCATAATCTCTGACTTTGATGCTTGTGCCTTAATAGAACTAGATGTTTCTTGTATGCATACTTGGTCAAGGACTGCATTATGATTCTATAGGGCTACAAACTAAGATTATTTATTGTATTGAGTTGCACATTTGACATGAGTTTCCCTATGACTGCTATGCCTCTGGAGGTTATAAGGTGTTGTTCTTGTCAAGTTTTGACAATGTTGCAACAATAACGTGTTATTTGTTGTTAAGGTTTGAAAAGACCTTTTAGAAACTTATACCCAGCTCTTTTTCACTCAGTAGACTTGACTACTGTCATTTTATTTGGTACTAGGTATGACTGCCTACTGGCTTTACTGTAGACTGCAATCTCTCTAGACGGTATTTTCTAAGTGTTGTTGTTCTATACTTGACCATCTATTAGGAAAACATAGCTTGAAATGTCCAAAACAATTAATGAATGACTACACTATCACCAATCTATCTTGAAGATATGACTACTCTTTAGATTATGATTATGATTGTCATGATATTTCATGAGACTGCTCTATCCCCATATGCAATGCTCAATTTTTTTATCTTAATATAGATCACAATTTATTTTCTTTAAGTATAGAATTAATGGAATATTACATATGGTATCAGAGCAACCAAGTTCAACATTGAACCTCAGGCTTTCCACCTATAAACAAAACTATATACATATGCAGGCGCACCATGGTTGAGATAATATGCAGGCGCACTATATACAAAACTATATTTGCAAGTAAATCTTTTATTCAAATCCACAATATGAAACATAGAGTTTTACTGGAAGAACACAAGTAACCTTATCTCCTTTAGATAATATCACAAGCAACTGCCTACAGAAAGATGCAGTAATCCACAACATATACACAAAGGAAAGATGACTGATTATATTATGCATGTTCGCAAAATGGTACAATAGTAAGCCCGAGGCTATATTCTACTTCTTCTCTAATGATCCTTATTGTTACAAAATTTCCCTCATTTATATGAGGGCATACATTCTCACCAAGCATCGTGGCTTTTCAGCACATAACTATTAATTAGCACTTTTGTTAACAAACTGGAAGATAAACAAGTTCAACATTTCTATGTGTTCAATTTACTTATCATCTTTATACATTAGAACGTCATTGTTTAGTGTCCTCATGTCGCTTTCTGTCTGGAAATGAATGGATAGAATATGGTTAACACAAAGTGACAATTCTTTGTCCCGATCCAACTCTGCTACTACTCGATTCTTCTCATCATTGAACTCTTGTTTCCACTGTTCCAACGATACTAACTCGCCATTACTGTAAAAAGAGGGCACCCTAGGGGTATTCCCATCATCCAGCCTCTGAAGCTCTTTACTTAATTGATTTGCCAATTCATCATGGGACTTCAAGTAAGCCTCGGCTTCAATTTTCTCACCTGGATTCATCAAACTGTTGTCATTCATCATGCCTTCCAACCGAGACCTGAGCCTTTCATGCTCTTTCAAAGCTTTGACTGTTCCAGTGTATGTCTTTCAATAGATTTCTGCAACCTGCACCATACTTTTGAATCTATGCTCAATGACCTCGAGAACTAACTTATCCATCTTTTGTTGTTCCTTTTTTACTTGTCGAGATGTCTTTTCGGCCCTGTTCCTCCAATACATAGCGTCTGTCAAGGCATCCATGGCATCTCTGTTAACACCGTATGTCATCCCTGTTTGACTGGTACCTATATCAATCTGAAGCAATCTTGCTTGTAGCCTCTATTTTTCTTCATCGGTTTTCTCATATAGGCTTTTGTATGTAGAATTTTCTTGGACCAGAAACTCTATCTGATCTTGGTTCAGTTTAGCGACATCCAAATTTAGTTTGGCAATTCTAGGGTCAGTCTTTCCAACCTGCTGCACCATCAAATGTCTGAAAGCTTCTTCTGTATTAACCAATATAGGTCTTTTATCTTTGGGATAGATAGCCCACTATAGAAGAGCCTTTTGATCTGGATCATATCCTGATCCTCTAAAGAGTTTATCAATCTCTTTTGGCATCATTTGCTTACTTAGGTCCTGTTTCTTGAGGAATCCATCAAACAACAAGGCAGAGTTCATGTCCCATCCAGAGTATAATAGCACACCAGCTTCCTTAAGCAACTGTCTTCCCTTCTTAAGTGTCATTTCTCTCATCAAAAGATCAATCTCCTCTTGTAACTTTTGAAGTTGTTGCTCTTCTTCACCATTTCTCATGTTATTCATAATTTGAGATCCTTTATGTTGATAGAGGAATGCAGTGAACTCCTTGGAAGCAATGAAGTCACTATCAGCAATGAAATCCTCATGCTCTAGGAATCTGATGTCAGCCACTTCTCGAACATTCAGTTGTCATGTTGTCAAGTCTATCGGTGTATCCTCTGCATAACCAGGGGGTAATCCTCTCAAGGAGTGAATGGAATGATGCCGGATGTGGAAGCAGGAGACATATGAGCCAAAGGCTCTGTATTCCTAATAGTATCAATGTAATCCCTAAAAACATGAGGCGGGACTCCCTCAAGTATTTCCAATTCATGCTCCATAAGTTTGTTGGCCAACTCCAAGGGGTCTTCAATCTTTTGTAGCACATTCTCATCCATTTTCCTTCTAAAAATCTTCCATTTATAAGCCTGCATTGTTTTCTCAAACTTTATTCGCTTCACTATGGCCTCTTCTCTGCCAATGTTCTTAATGAGGTCATCCGGTAGGTAAAATTTATGCTCTCCAGCCTTCTGCTTTTGTGATGACCAGGCTATCCTTATGTATCCTTCAGGATCGAAATTGGGCCTTGGATCCCCCATAGCCATGCCATAATAATCTAATTTTGTCTGCAGCAGGCCATAACTCTTTGAACTTTTCACAATAAAATCTGAAAATACTAACAACCCAGGTACAATTGATTGTTTCCCATGGCTTGTCAGATGTTTTGTACTCACTATTGATAGTTGCCTCACAATTTCCAGACAAGCCACTCTGTTAGGGACTGTAAGTGGTAGTAAGTATGGTCTCCCTTCGAACCCGTATACCCTGACTTGTGTGCAGTCTGAAAAACAATACCAATCTCCCCAATTGTGTTCAATTGAGGGATCTTCAGCGAAATTTTTTGGTCTTAGGAATCTTTGAACCTCTGGTGCAAGGGCATGATCGCATGGGCATCCCAACAGTCTATATAATGGCTTGACAAAGAACTCCTCAAAATGCCAATATTGATTATTCGCATACCTCTGGTCCCATGAAGAAACCCATAGTTGCATTGGTTTTCTCATCCCAGCATTGTCATATGTCCTGACACATAACTCTTCTGGCCATAACCCTTCATCTTGGCCCACATACAATAGCATATGCATAAGTAAGGAATAATGCTTGAAATGAACATTGATGACATCCCCCTTTAACTTTTCTAACCCATGATTCAAAACCTCAACCAAATAAGTAGAAAAATCAAAGAAGCGGGGGTCCTTAGACTACAAATCGGCACAAATGACCATGGCTTCAATATCCATCAAAGGATGGGCTTTATCCCTAGCACTTGGGCAACATAGTAATAGGTATACTTGAAATATGGATGGAAAGAGTTGACATCATAGGGAGCTTTGTCATCCTGACCTAGTGGCACTAAGGACCCTGCATTCCTAGGTCTATGTATAGGGAGTCTCCATGTTTTGTAAATGTGCTCTAGGTTAAAATATTCACTTGTTAACTTCTTGAGGTCAATCAATTCTTCAAATCCCCAATCCAACTCGAACACGGTGTCAATAACCTCCTTTGTGATTGCAAGAATTGGCTCACCCATGTAGTTATATATGGCCCTGGTTTTAGGGTCATAATTGTTTGCCAATGCCTTCATGAGCTCCACATTCACGAATACATTAGCCACAACTAACCTTCCTAAGTTCAATCGCCATAAATTGTTGATAGGTTGAGGGGAAACTCTTCTGTTGTACACATATATGAATAATTCATACCCTCTCAATTATATCCATGTCTCCAAGATCCTGAAACCGGTCCTCTAGGCCTTCCTCATCAGCTCTAATCTTCTTGGACCTCAAACTGGATGATGGCCACTGGTCAATCAAGTCTTGGGCCAAAGAATGCCCTTCCCTTTTCTGTCTTTTAGGTTTTTCTTCTGCAACGATAGGTTCTTTTCCCTTTCTGGTCTTATTAGTTTTAGATGATGATTCCATTTGAATTTTAAAAAAGAGGTCTGTGTGCAAACAACTTACTTGGAATTACTGAGCTTTATCTATGAATTCGCCCAATTCCTGCTTTCAGTTCATCACCTATGAATTCCTTAATGTTGTGTCCTTTGATGTTGATCCACTACTTATGGCGTATTTAATTAGTTAGTAATGGTGGTTTGGACAACAGTCACTCGGGCACACGTTTGAATTTAATGGCGATGTGACCTTCCTTGGGATTTGTTTTTTATTTTCGCGGCAATCAATAATCATTTCGATGAGGATATGTCTTTCGATCATTTGTTTCTTTAGTCCATCGATCTCTTTGTTTCTATCGACAATACTTTTGTTTCGAATATTACTTCGATCAAGTATTTTTTCCCTTCATCAAAATACTGTATTCGGTCAATATGGTTGTCTCCTCATCGAAACATATCTGATATCCATCGGGTCTTATGTCGAAGAAACCTTGGGCTTCGGTGTCCTTTACTTTTCCATCGAAATACTTCTTTCATCGATATCACTATGCCCCATCGATGAATGAGTCTATTATCTCACCGAAGCTTTTCTTTATTTTCCCTTATCGTTCTTCACCGATAAAGTTACATCGGCAAAACCACGCATATCGAGAACATGCCTTTTAACCTCCTCGAAACCTATATCCTCATCGATATCTTTTATCGATGTAGCTTCCTTTTGTCTGATTGATATTATTCTTTTGATGAAAATGCTCCTTTCGGTGGGTCCTTTTTATGTTGCATCGATAGTATTATTTCCTCGAGAACTTTTCCCGTCGATGAAGACCTTCTCTACTTTCTTCAATATCTTTTGTCGATG
The DNA here is from genome assembly GCF_030272615.1 of Cryptomeria japonica. Lineage (NCBI taxonomy): Eukaryota > Viridiplantae > Streptophyta > Pinopsida > Cupressales > Cupressaceae > Cryptomeria > Cryptomeria japonica. Next base: position 344,030,553 of record NC_081406.1, read on the forward strand.
AAGTTATTATCTGCGATGAGTCCTTTCTGGAATTCATCGGCGTTTCCTTCCTTTGATGGCTCTTTTATATCGATGAGACATCGTTGGGTCTCATCGATACCATTTGAATTCAGATCGATATTATTCTTTTGATGAAAACTCTCCTTTTGGTGGGTCCTTTTTATGTTGCATCGATAGTATTATTTCCTCGAGAACTTTTCCTGTCGATGAAGACCCTCTTTGCTTTCTTCGATATCTTTTGTCGATGAAGTTATTATCTTCGGTGAGTCCTTTCTGGAATTCATCGGTGTTTCCTTCCTTCGATGGCTCTTTTATATTGATGAGACATCGTTGGGTCTCATTGATACCTTTTGAATTCGGATCGATATTATTCTTTCGATAAAAATGCTCCTTTTGGTGGGTCCTTTTTATGTTGCACCGATAGTATTATTTCCTCGAGAACTTTTCCCGTCGATGAAGACCCTCTCTGCTTTCTTCGATATCTTTTGTCGATGAAGTTATTATCTTCGGTGAGTCCTTTCTGGAATTCATCGGCGTTTCCTTCCTTCGATGGCTCTTTTATATCGATGAGACATCGTTGGGTCTCATCGATAATAATTTTTTTTTTTTATAAAAATTATCATCATCGGAATTACGACGAATACCAAGCTTTTGACCGACGACACAAGCGTCGGATAAACAACATCACCATCGATGTGAAGTTCCAAATCGTCGTCGGCTTTGCGACGAAATCTGTTGATTCCGATGACTTCTTTGACCGTCGGTAGAGTCCATTGGATTGTCATATTTCCAACGGGCATGGCATCGTCAACCAATCCGACGCCGAGTTTTTGATAGTTGATTTTGTCGGCACTCTGACGAAAATTCGTCGCAAATCCGACAAACGGTCGTCGGAAATCAGCTCCGAATGTACTAGTGATCAAATTCTCTTCCTCAACAACAAGAGGGGAATCATCAGCAAAAAGAGCAGAGTAAAACTGATGAACCTCACGAGACATAGCCGACAAAGAAGAAATTTGAAGCCCTTCAGAAGTAACCAGAGAAGAAATGCACCCCTTATTACGTTGAGTCTAAACAAAATGATGAAAGAAAGCAGTATTCCTATCCCCTTTCTAGTGCCAAGCAATCCGAGCCTTCTGCTTCCAATAAATCTCTTCACGAAGCTCCCATTCCTCGATATTTCGCATGGCCTGGGACTCCAATTTTCCAAGAGCATCTGAGAATCCATTATCTCGAATTTGGTGAGTAATCACAACAAGACGTTCAAGAGCATTCCTCTTCCTGGACTTAAGGTTACCAAATCAGAACATATTCCATCTCTTAAGGTGATATTTGACATATTAAAGCTTCTTAACAAAGAAATACATGGTTGTGCCATAAGCAGGGCCTCCCTCTCTCCACCACTTAGCCACTAAATCATGCAGCGAAGAGTCTTGAAGCCACATAACTGAAATTTAGAAGGAGGATTCTTTGGAACAACAACATAATCAGAGAATTTAATAGGCCAGTGATCAAAACCTCTCCAGTCAAGACTTTCAGAACTAGTAACCAAACAACCACCTACCCAAAAATAGGAGACAAGAAACCTATCCAACCATTCAAAAATTGCTTCCTCCCACTCCATCTATTAGTCCAAATAAAAGTCCCATTAGAGGGCTTAACATCCACTAAAGCAAGAGAATCCATCTGAGCTCGAAAAAGATCTGAAGCAGGACCTAATCGAGGCAATCCCCCTCTTTTCTCCTCCAAACTCAACACATAATTAAAATCACCATCTAAGATCCAAGGAAGATAAGGAGCACATGAACAGACATACCTTATATGTGCTCAAAGCTGGAGTTTACCACAGATGTCAATTGGAGCATAAACATTAGTAATGAGAATAGTTTCACCAGAATCCAAAGCAAAAGAAACCACGGAAATAGAAGAATGACTAGAAATCCACCAAAGGGGAGCAATCTTGTGTGGATCCCAAAAGAGACCCAAACCACTAGAATTACCCTAAGAACCAATGCACTGACACTAACCAAAATATCAGATACGAGAAGCAGACTGAAGCATGACATCAATGGAAACCTTAGTCTCCAATACACAAAAGATGTCTGACGAATGAATTGCAACCAATCATGAATAACCTTTTGGCAGGAGGTGCTATTCAAACCCCTTACATTCCAGGAGAGAATAATCATGGAGGAGATTGAGAAAAGTGAACATCAACGGGTTTAACAGACCCTGATTCCACTAATAAATCTCCTGTAATCTTACGACCAGTTTTGGAAGAGTTGTCAACTGGACCTTCCTTAAGAGGGCGTATTTTAGAAGGCAATTGTAAAAGTTAGGTATGCTCTTTGTGCTATTTCCTATTTTTCGAAATATAAGAATTGATAAGTTGATAACAGTATTGTTGCAATAGATTGTTGTTGGGAAATGGCACGTAGAAATGATTGCAGTCTTATTTTATATTTTAAAGTTTTTGATTATGGCAAAAATAGGTTTTGAAGGGACCTGGAACCCTTTACAAGGAAATTACATATGATGTATCATTTAAGCCCATCAAAATAGAACAGATCAGATAGACAACGAGACTGACAGAAAAACAAGACAAACAAAGAGAAACACAGCCCTACATCAACAAAAAGTCATCAAAAAGAACATAGCAGCACCAGAAAAGGAACAACACTAACCCGGATTCTTTAAAGTTTTAGCAACTTCAGCTTCAAGTCGATTAATCTTCTAGGCCGCTTCCTTCAACTCCAGGATGTCCTGAGGCAGATTAGCAGTCTTCTTCTTTGTGCTTGCCCTAGTTCTCTTGCTCAGACTCGAAGTATCCTTAGTTCCTAGGTCTTTATCCTGGTCCATGTCAACAAAAACCTTGTCTTGGTGAAACTTCTCAAGCTTGCCTACCATAGTACTCATATTTTGCCAAAGATTTAACAATTTTATGACTATCCTCCATAATTTTGCGCAGGGTGGTCTCACATTTGTTGATCTGTTCCGCTTCCTTGAACTTGTTATCATACCTGTCCTTCATTTTTTCAATAGCCTCCACATTCTTTGGTAAACAGTTCGTCATCATTTTCTTCTCATTTTCATTCCAAAGGGCACAAATAGAGGTCCCTTGAGGTTTCTCCTTCACACCACCAGAATGCATGGGCTCAGCAGTAACCTGCAAATTCTCCCCCAAATCCTCCTTACCATGTAATTCTTCAATCTAGAAGAAAGTGCTCTCTGTTTGAGGTTGAGACTTTTAATCTCATGAAAATCCCATCTGAAGAGTCTAAAGACATACACAGAGTTGTTTTTGGCGGTCTCCAAAACCCCAAAAGCAATCTCCTGCTTGGGCTGAACGTCTTGAAAGCTCAAGTCCACAGACTCATGAGAATTCCCCTCCTTGTCATGAGGAGAAAGAGTCCTCAGAGTCAGGAGAGGAGATAGGAACATCATGCTTTTGGGAGCTATCGAACATCACAAGAGCAGAGCCTTTCCCTTTCCCCTTGACTTTCTTCGCAAACTTATCTCCCCCCGCCGAAGGAGAACCCTTGCCCTTGCTGGTCCCTGCAAACAAGTACTTCTGCTCCCTTTTAGGTTTGTTGGGGGGTGCGGGGACGGCCTCTTCCTCCTCATCCTCAGTGTCCCATCCCTCACTCTTAGAGCTACCATTACCCTCCCCATCATAATCAGAGACCGAGAGAGACTGATTGGGGTTCTCAGAGGCCCTAGCCTTAAAATGCTCATAGATAAGCAAGAATAACCCTTGATGTAGAACAAGTTTATTGTGGGGATTCTCTCTATATTCATTAATATTGGCTTCAGATAAGAGAGCAGGTAAAAAGGAAAGGAAATCTTCACCTTATGGCTGAAGTGGTTGAGCAGAACAAAGTGGTATCTATAAATATTCGTAAACCTATCGTCTAGAGTAAAGAACTCCATAATTGCTTTAAGAAGTTCCCTCCAAATGGGCTTTATCTGCTTCGACTCAAAGTTCGACTTGTTAACCTTAACCAAATTCGCCTTCACCTTAGCCGTCTTGGGGAACTTCTTCACGTCACCATTCGAGAGCTTCCTATCCTTGTAAAACTTGATGCCCTCCATTGATAGGTCGGTGACCTCTGCAACGAAGCTCTCATCCACCACAACCGCCTTACCAAAAAGATTGAGCTTCCCATTTTTCCACTCCTTCACAAAAATCTTAGTAACTCTCTGATCATTCCCATGAAGCCTCTCCAGGAAAGGCGTCACCCCTCCTTGTCGCAGCTAATACTAGATGGTAGTGTTATTTTTCCAATTCTCACAATTCGCAAGTTCCACCCTTTGTCTATTCCGACCCATCTTGCAGGACAGAGAAAAATGAGCCCAAAATAGGTAGAAAACCAAACAACTCTCTAAAGAGCCAGCAAACCCAATAAAGTCAGGAATAACCCAGAAAGCGTGCGAAATAAAAATGAAATCACTGATATCCAAGGCTTTCTGACAATTGTCATTTGCAATAATGATCATATAATCAATGAAATGCATCATCAAAAAAAGTGGGCAAATTGCCAATTTCACCATGTGTTAGATCATATGATAGGAGGGTTTTAACATCTCCCACTAGGGTGTCCTCCCCGTACCAAGTGCTTTTAAATTTGGATTTCACCCCCAAATTAGCAAGACAATCAACCATGGTATTAATTTCCCGATAGGCATGACAGATGAAGCTTCTTTCAAAGGTTTGAATAATCTCAATTGAGGACTTTATAAGATTTTCAATGGTCCATGAAGCTCTATTCTCCCCTTTTAGACATTTGATAATGTTGTTAGAATCACCTTCAATCCATACCATTCTGCAATTAAGACGTCTAGCAGTTTCCAGCATGTGGTAGGCGCCCATGGCTTCCGCAAAGTGGTTGGTCCGGCTACCCATGGGGAGTGCCACCACCGCGAGACATCTGCCATTCTCATTTCTAATCACTCCCCCACACCCAGTCGGCCCCATATTTCCCTTGAATTAATCTTCACCCATCCACTAGGAAGGTAGTGTCACACTATGTTGGAATCCAATAACACTAAGAGGGGGGGGATGAATCAGTGTTATACCGAAATGATCAATTTTAGCCTTATTAAAACATGCATACACCAACCAGTATACTGGTACATACAAAATTGAAAGAAGTAAAGCAACCAATAAGCCAATCACATAAATGAGAATCATAACACACAAAATTATACGTGGAAAACCCCAGAGGAAAAACCACGGTGGGATTTGTGACCCACAATATCAATCCACTGGCCATATGAAGAGATATTACAAAATATAAGGGGCCTGCACTTGCAGGAAGGCTTACAGCCTAGAGCACACTGCTCAATCACAAAAGGAGCCTCACTGACTACATATAAATCCATACTACAATCCGAAGAAGTGTTGAACTGCTAAGATAGCATCTTCTATGCCAGAATACAGTTCCGGTTTAAGCTTTGTTTGTTCCGGTCTGAAACCCTAAACCCTTTGCGGAATAACCCTTACATAAATATCCTCACATACATAATCTCTCTGATATATTTCGCATTATATCACATTCACATATCCATCACCATCTCTCTTATCTATCTTTTATATATTACAAAATGATCTAATCCAACTGACCTATATACCCTATACAATTTATCATGCCTTATGTTGGCTTACAAAGATATTTACAATATCAAATACATGCCGGCTTAGATAACATAAATGCATGAATATCAAAAACAATTACTGATGTCGGATCCAAGAGATGTCGGCATCCAATACCGATAACCTTATTCTAAACCATGTCAGTCTGCATTGTCGGTAACCATAGTAATCCTTATGTCCTATCGGTGTCGGTGCCAATGTAATGTCTGCGAAGTGCCTGCCGATACACAACTGAACCAAAACATGAAGCCGGAATAAGATACCATGTTGCCATCAATGACAACATAGTGAAACCAACCAATTGAGTGTCAATTGCCAACACACTAAACCCTCTCTTGTCTTCATGATATGGCCCATGGGTTTAGATAAATCAAATTTTAACTGCCATTCCTTGGACACGGTAAGATCATAATCTTTGCAAGCGACACTAGGTTTTTTGCTTAGAGCACCACCCAAAAGATTAATATTCTCCCCAATAGCCTTGCAAATTTTCTCTGAAACCACCTCAAGAGGAAGGGCAGTATCCCTAAAGACTTTGTTATTTCTCTCCTTCCAGACCCCCCATGAGAGATGAGGAAAGATAAAAGACCAGAGGACCTTCATGACTTGATGGGAAGAAGGACAAACCCGTTGAAATAAGAGATCTTGGACCGACTCGGGGAACACCCAAAAAAGGTTCCATTTCTGCAAGATCCTGCTCCAGATTTCACAAGTAAAGGAACAATGGAGAGAGATATGTGAGACAGATTCTTTAGCCTGCATACACAGATAGCACCTATTGGGGATCATGAAACCTCTGTGGCATAGATTATCTATAGAGAGAACCTTGTTCTGAAGGAGCCAAAAAAATATATTGACTTTAGGAATGAGATCTTTCACCCAAGCACTTGCCCAAAAAGGAGGGGGAGACGAGGAAGAAGTCGGCAAAGAGACAACTGAAGCCACCAAAAAACATCCAGAGGAGGTACCATTCCAAATCATAAGGTCCTCATAAGCAAGGTTAAGCGTCCAAGAATTGAGGGAGAGTTGAATGGGAAGAAGAGCTTCACTCACCGCAGTAAGGTTGACCCAATGATGGTCTAGCCAGTAATCTGCCACAAACGATCCAAAAAAGGACTTGCAATCATCCACAAAAGAGAAGGAAGAAACACTGCATAACGGTTCATTAAAGAGTCGAATATCTTCCCAAAACCGGATTTTTCTACCATCACCAACCTTCCAACCCACACCTAAAGCAACCAAATTTCTAACCTTTAACACATTATTCCAGAGCTGTGACCTGGAAGGAACAACTAAGGAACTTATGAGGTCCTTCAACGAGGAGACACTATGCAGATACTTGCTTTTCCAAAATAGAGTTCCATTCCATTTTCTCTTCATAGATTCTCAAAATCTACTTAGCCAAAAGGGCCTTGTTAAAGATCCTAATACTTCAGATGCCAAGTCCCCCCAATCTTTTGAGCCATGTCCTAATTTAAAGTTATGGTTGGTTTGTTTACTACTCTTTTCTTTTTCTCTTTTGCTAGTTAAAAGTTATGACTGCAGGCTTTTTCTTTGATTATCACCATTATTAGAGGCTACAATATTCACCGAATCCTATATTTGGCCTAGGAGTTTCTTCGAAGCATATTTTTGAAATGATATACCATCTTAAACAATTATCGTAGCGTAGTACCATGACACAACAAAGACTCACAATTATCCTTAGTAGCGCCAACGCACCACATTTGTTGTGCCATTACCAAGTTTTTCAAAAAGTGGTTCTCAAATGTTTTTGTGTATACTATCCTTCTTGTAGTTCGTATATGATTGAGTGGATAATTGTATCTTGGCCAATAGTTCCAATAAGAAGGCATTGGCAGATGCTTTTGGTGGGTTATTAATTTTATAGCTTATCTCTAGGATATAACCTCGGAGGGAAGCTTCCATCCGTTTCAAGTTACTTTTGTCATTTGTTTTAAATTCAGTTTGTATGCTTGTAAAAATGCACGGTAATTGGGTTCACTATTTGCAATCAAGTTGAAATACAGTCATTTATGGAATGATGACCTGTGAGTGGTTTATTCATGTTCGGGTTTGGGACTGTCTAATGTTGAAATTGTACTAATTTTGTTGGGTACAACTAGGAAGGTCAAGTATTTGTTCACTATTTGCAATCAAGTTGAAATACAGCCATTTATGGAATGATGACCTGTGAGTGGTTTATTCATGTTTGGGTTTGGGACTGTCTAATGTTGAAATTGTACTAATTTTGTTGGGTACAACTAGGAAGGTCAAGTATTTGTTCATGACTTGCTAATCTATTGGTATAAGCTAGATAACAGTGTCTTTTTAAATAGATTAATTGATTTCAATAGTAGTTTGTAAATTGGCATTAACTTAATAGTTTGACAATACTAGTTTAATCAGAGAGGCATGCCTAACTTGGTTGTACGACAACTACTAAGAATAGGACAATTGTTTTAAATTTGTGAAATGGATTTTGGCATCCCATGTTTTTTTCTATGTTCATTAAAGGAAAAAGATACAAAGTAGTAGTATCTATTGGCTATTTATTCACATTTTGCATTTAGTTAAAAATTCGAAATACAAACAACCAATGTACAAACTCTCTGCAATTTACATTTTTAGTTAAGTTCTGTTTTCATTTGAATTTCTCATTTTTATTAGTTATGGTTGATGCATCTTGCAGTGGCCCTTGATTCTTTCTTGTATGTATTATAATTTGTCTATCTTCTCAAATGCTATTTGTTTATGGTTGCAGATAATTTAGAGGATGTCTCCTCTTACATGTGGTTGGCTTTACTCCTGGTTATGGATTACATATGAGACAGCCATTAGTCCTTGTGCACATGTTTTCTGGTCTTGCTATATGTGTTGTAGAGCTTACCATAAAATGCAAGAGCAAGCATTTCACAATTGTTCTGCTTTAGATTGTGGTAATAGCTATCACCAAAGAGGGAGAAAGAAGATCTGCAACTTTCTGAACAAATCAAGTGCATTCGCTCAACTCTAGTCAGCATGGCAGAGAGGCTAAAAACTTGTTACCTGACGATGGCAGACTGGCCAAATTAGATGACAATTCATTTATTTTTAATATTTCTACCAAGCAAGAAATGCAAGAATTTAAGCCCCATGCACAAAAATTAATTGGTTGTAGGTTACAAGTTGGAAATTAAGAAGTTTTGAAAATCTGCACTTGCCCTTTTCTACACCAAGTGAAAGACATCAGCTAGGAAAACATTTGATTGATTGAAGGTGGTTTGTCAATATTTGGGGCTTTCAGTCCCACAGAGAGGATTTGCTAGAAAAATCTTTTCTACTCAAATCATCCAATATGATATGTTGGGGGAAGCCCTGAAAGAGTTCGTAAGAAATTTAGATACAGATCTGGTAGCGATTGATGAGCCATCAAATAAAGTGTTAGCTGCAAAGGAGGCACGTGCAAGATGCAACCAATGAAGTCAGAGTTCGTCTACAACAGGATCTCCTTCATTGGCTAAACTTGCTTCTCATATAAGCTTTTATGTTTCAAAATCTAAATAAGGTTATGTTTTAAGATCGTTTGAGGTTATATTAGATGTCTTGAAAGATGTAGTGTCTAAAATTATATGTTACAACAATAGAGGGCATGAAGGACAATAACCTTGATTTTAAGGGGTTCATCCTGTAGTGTGATGGTTAAGTGGTTGCATCGTTAATGCTGCAACCAGGGTTGAAATCCCCGCTTGGCTCACACGGCATTCATGCCATTTATTAGCTATCAATGTGGATGTGTTGCTGATGGCAGGAGAAATAAAGTGGACGTGTAGGAGGAGGAATACCGGCTGGAGGAAGAAGACGAGAAGAAATGGACAGCCAGGCCTTAATGCTAGGGTAAAGAAGGATGGCCTAGTGTTAATGTCGGGATGAGGCACCCCGTTTGTGGCCTCACCTGGAACTAAGGCCAGGCTAAAAAATCCTAATGCTTTCACTGATCAAAAGAAAAAAACCTTGATTTTAAATAGATACATCATCAAAAATCATTTGTGGAGCATGAACTTGGCTATAATTTGGGATATACATCCAAGTGTTAGCCCTTTCGGTCTTTTACCTATTTCAGAGCATCAGGAGCATTACAGTAGATATGGCTGGGAGGTTATATGGTGCAACTTTAGTAAACACTTATATACGCATGGGTGAGATAATAACTTTATCTAACAGAAAAATGCTATAGACAGCTGTTAAGCACTTATACAAGGCTTTAGGAACAATCAGGTTTATATCTGAAATAATAGGTACAAGAAAAAATCTGAAATTAGAGGGACACATTTGGGCTCTGCGTATACTTGATTACAGAGGAAACTCTTTTTTTGTACATGTAATTGAATAAAAATAAATTCGTTGACTATGGAGAATATATGATGATATCTCTTTTCCATGGTTTTTTTTCTACACAAGTAGCACAGATTTTTAAATAGTTGCACAGTATATATTCCATGTATGCAAGCAAAATGTTTGAAGATATTTTCTAGGTTGTGGACTTCCATTGACATTCATAAAATTTGTCGATGTAAATATGCCTTAGTATTATGCAAGGTTACCAGGAGAGGGGGTATGGAGACTGGTACCAGTACTGGTAAAACTAATTTTCAAAAATAGGAGATGTAGGTATTTGGAGACGTCAATTTTTTCAAATATAATTTAATAATTTCCATAACATATCATGACAGAGAACTTTGAAAACAAGAACAGTGGTAAAGTTTAACATTAACTTTAAAATTGAACAATAATTGAAATTAAAATTGCTTATATTGCTGATACCATAGCCAATCTAAATTGTTTAGTGAAAGTAAGGTAATATAGATGTTGAGCACACTCAATGTTGTCGGCTAAATAGTAAAGGCAACTTCTCTTTAGACTATTACAATGATAAGAAATCAGTCCTCTCAAAAAGTCTACACTATCAATAGATCTGATCATTACAACTTTGCATGAATTTCTGTCTTCCTGCAAAACAGTTTCCTTATTAGCCATTTCCCTATGACTTTTCTTTGCTGCAAGCTTATCTTATTTGTTTGCTTTATTTTTTTTGCCTTTTTACTACAATTTGCCTTAAGCTTTCTAGGAGATGTCAATTTTTGGTTGAGAGACTTCGGAGATGGCAGGAGATGATAGCCAAAAGCACCTTATGCATCAAGAAGTTTCCGGAGATGTCTCCAGTACCGGTACGGATCTCCAAGGATAGGAGACCGGTCTCCTGGTAACTATGGTATTATGTGATTCCAAAGGCAATGCAACTTCTTTTTATGCATGATTGTTTTGCACAGTACAGTGGTCAGATTATTAATTAATTGTTTGGGTGCTTTTGGTTATGAATATCTTGGGTAAAGATTATCTTCAATGGTTCAAAATGATGGCACTATTGCCACTCATCGTTACTATTTCTAAATTTGAAAAAAGAACAAAAATTAATAAATACCTGAAGGTTTTATTTTTTTGTATCCTTCAATACATTCTTCACTTCTCTACAAAAAATGCAAACATGGATAATCTAAATCCATAATCTTTCCACTGGAAATCATGGTTACAAACTTTTTTTTTTCAACTCAAACAGCCAAACATCAGTTAACAGTTAAGTCCATTGAGTGGTAACAGTAAGTCCATTGAGTGGTTCGACAGTGTGGAACCAAAAAACCTCTATTGCAGGGTTGCAACATGAACATTTATCTATGCATTCTATAAAGGTTTGCATTCTCCCATTTGTCTGGTCATGTACAACTGTTCCAAGTTCGACTAAAAAGATAATGTTAGATATGAAGCAAACATTCATATAATATAACTTTTTTAGGCAAGTAACCCATAAGAGTGTACGAAGTGAGATACTTAGCTAGAAAAAAATTTCTATGATTGATGTTGTCAGAATCCATGACATCATCATCTCATGTATTGGAATCACAATTCCAGCAATAGTTGATCCACAATTGGAAAGAATGAATGTCTTAAATATAACGTATAAGATTGAACATGAAAGATGAGATTGAAAGTTCCAAATCTATTATCTATAACATTCCTTGCTCCAAATTTTTAAAGCTACATTACCCCAAATTGAAATCATTGTTAAATGAAAATGTCAATATTTTAATCTAACATATTATTTTTAACAAAAAAAATTATATATTATGTATGTGTGTGTATGTTTGTACAAAGAGAGAGAGTTGCAGCATATACATATATTTTGAATGATAATAGAGTTGCAGCATATTGGTTTAGACTTTTTCCATCAGACTCATTCTTCAAACGAGGTGCAGCAACCAAATATGAGACAATGCTACCAGAAAAAAATTAATCAAACAGGTTGAAAAGTTGTTGTCACATATTAAAAATTGCTACGAGAGAAAAGCTACATACTACTCCATCAAAGAGCCCTATCAACAGACTGAAAATTTCTCTATGGATGCTTGCTTTATTATACAGTTCTTTACTGTTGGTATATCTAGCAAAAGATATGATTACACATGGATGACAATAATGAAGGAGAAAATTCTCATGCTTCAAAGCCAAATTCCTATATTTCTTTTGTTACGGATAATGAAGTGGAAGTGTGTCCAAAAGGTTGAATTTAATTGGTTAAAATGTAGGGTTCTCATTGTGGATACCCAAGTTCAATTCCCCATAAAGACATTAAGGTGGATTTCTAAGTTGCGACTCTTGGTCTTCTCTAGGAGGTGATTTCTAAATAAAAGTGGATTTCTAAGTAGTGACTCTTGGTCTTCCATTGTTGATTTTAATGTGTTTGCTCGAAAGGAGCTTGTATAGGTCTAATGTTAATGCTTTCATGAGCAAGATATTTGTAATTGATTTAATGTGTTTGCTCGAAAGGAGCTTGTATAGGTCTAATGTTAATGCTTTCATGAGCAAGATATTTGTAATTGATATTCAATTCAAAAAAGTGGAAGTGTGGAACCTTGATGAAGCTGCTCAAGGCCTAACAAAGTTTAGAGCTCTTTTTCCATTTGAACTTCCATCAGGCATGGATATTACCGGCATCTTAAGAAGGGAACTTCTAGCAAAAAGATGTCATCATCTTTTGTATTTACAATACAAAAATTTTGCAAAATTTCTACTAATTCAATTCATTACATACTAGAGTCGACGGCTACTACTATAAAAAACTATTATTGTTTAGAGAGGTCTAATGTTAATGCTTTCATGAGCAAGATATTTGTAATTGATATTCAATTCAAAAAAGTGGAAGTGTGGAACCTTGATGAAGCTGCTCAAGGCCTAACAAAGTTTAGAGCTCTTTTTCCATTTGAACTTCCATCAGGCATGGATATTACCGGCATCTTAAGAAGGGAACTTCTAGCAAAAAGATGTCATCATCTTTTGTATTTACAATACAAAAATTTTGCAAAATTTCTACTAATTCAATTCATTACATACTAGAGTCGACGGCTACTACTATAAAAAACTATTATTGTTTAGAGAATTTAGATATAGAATAAAATTTAAAACGAGGAACAAACGAGCTTCTTTTACAAAGAGATGGTTACCATCAAGTATTCTTTACCTTCCAAAAATCAAATTAGATAAAGACACATTTCCTTTCTACATGAATTTAATGGTTTTTTACTAGATATCACGTCAAAAATCATTACTTTGTGATTTGACATTTTTTATGAAGTGCATAGTTAAAAAATGAAACAAAGATCTTTTCAGAAAAAAATGAAATTATTCAAAAAAATGGTGTCAATTTTGTGAGAATCTTGACAAACTCACTAAGGATGTCACTGATTACCATGGTAGCATTAATTATCATGGTGGGATATACACAAAACTGATTGATCAGCTTTAGAAACACGATTAGAACCGATGGATATACAACATTTATGATTGTTTTTAGGTACAATTTAGTCGGGCTGTTTATCAATCCTTTTTTATCTCCTAGAATGTCAAATAATAAATCAAATTAGCAATATAGTTTAATTTATGTTCCTCTTTATACACTTATTGCACTTGAATCCTACTTATAGAAAATAAATGATTTTTTAATTTGTAGAATAAACATAGCCAAACTGTACCTAAAAATAATCATAAATGTTGTAGATCAATCAGTTCAAGTCATGTTTACAATGTTTCTCAAGCTGTTCAATCAAATCCCTATATACCTTATCATGATAATTGATGCTACCAAGGGAATCAGCAACATCCTTACCAAATTTGTCAAAATTCTCACAAAAACTGGCACCATTCTTTTGAATAATTTCATTTTTCCTTAGAAGATCTTTGTTTCCTTCCTTAACCATGTCCTTTATTAAAATTGTCAAATCACAAATTAATAAATCTTGATGTGATATCTAGTCAAAAGCCATTAAATTCCTAGGGAATAGAAATGTGTCTTCATTTAATCTAATTTTTTGAAGTTAAAGAAATCTTTAGTAACCATCTCTATGTAAACAAATTTGTTTGTTCCTCACTTTAAATTTTATCTTATATTTATCCACATTCTCCAAATAATAATAGCTTTTTACAAGAGTAGTCTCAACCCAGCTAGTATGTAATGATTAGGAATTGGTAACAAAGCTTTTGTGTAGCAAATGCAGAAGATGATAACATCTATTTGCTAAAAATTTCCCTTTTAGGATGCCAATAATATCCACACTTGACGAAAGTTCAAACGGATTTACAAAAATAAAAATAAAAGACATCTAAACTTTGTCAAACCTAAGCAAACTTTTGGTCAGTCGGGTTCCACGCTTCCACTTCATTATCTGTAACAAAAGAAATAGAACAATCTGGAAACACGAAAAAGTTCTTTGGGCAGCTACATCACGAGTTCCACACTTCCACTTCATTATCAATAACAAAAGAAATAGAGGAATCTAGAAGCACGAGAATTTTCTCCCTAATTGATGTCATCTACGCATAATCATATCTTATGCCAACAATAAAGTAGTGTACAATAAAACAAGCATCCATATAAAAAAAATCAGTCTGTTCACAAGACTCTTCGATGGATTACATAGCACTTCTTTTGTAGCAATCTTTAACATGTGGCAACAACTTTTCAACCTATTTGATTAATTTTCTCCTAGTCATACGTACTATTATCTATGTCATCCTAGACATGAATTTGTTTCCAAATCTTGACTGGTGAAATTTTCCAACTTCTATCGAAACCAAGCCTCTAGAAGCCATCAGTGCTGGGAAAACTGATTCTACAGATCAAAAGCGGCAAAATGAGAATATAAATAATGAATTGCTCAAACACAATAACAAGAACATTAAAAAAACAATAGTATATAATAACAGACCAAATAGAAAATTGAATAATGAGAAAGGCAAGCAAGATACAACAATTCATATATTTGTTACATGATTGCGCATTCTTTTTTCTCTTGCAAAGAGACGGTGGAGATGGTTAAGTTTTAAGTTGATATGATCTCAGCAAAAACATTTAAAAAAACAAAATAGCCCTTAAGGCAGATGCACGTCAATACCAAGAAACTCTAATCCCACTTGGCGAAACAACGGAATCAATTAAAAGAGCCATAAAATTGAGAATTTACTACCTCTAAATACTACATTAAGATAAAGTGACATAAGGTATGGCCATCAATCAAAGAATAATCCATAGTGGATTCTTATTAGAAGTTACCCTTAACAGTCATTAAAAAACCCTCATTTTGCATAAAACCAGCCCAACCCACAAGAAAATGCATGTCATTATCCTTTCCTTGCGTTTGAATATTTACCTCATAAACAAAGACTTGGAAGAATCAAAAACTTCAAAGAATCGAAGCCGAGAGCAGCAAAAAGAGACTCCGAAACCCCAGCAGAAAAAAGGCATCTAATAAAATGAACCCCAAAAATCCTTCCAAGAAATCGGAAATATTTTCTTTTCAACACCAAGATGGTGGTTCATGTGGCCCAACGGTGAACGAAAAGCAGATTGAATGGGAGGGTTTTCACAACAGCCTGGAATATTGTTGAGGGTTTTCATGGCTCTGAGCGTTCAATCTCCTAATGAAGAAACTTTCAAGCAAATGCAGTTGGCAGGTGTAAATCCAGACTCTACAACCTTTGATAGCACCCTCACAGCTTGTGCCGAATGGTAGCTTTGGGGTAGGATTTGGACCATTCAATGTGAAGTCCAACGGTCTCAGTCAGTTACTCTTCTCTCTCTTCAACTCTTTCGGTTCTCTTCATATTTAGAGACTTCAAAAAATTTAGAATAATGTGAGGAACATGAAATTTTTGGAAGCTGTTGTTAATATACTAGCATACCTACATTTAGAAAATGTGTAAAAGATGCTGAGAGATATCAAAAGAGCTCAACCATTTATGTTCTAGTATACTTGTTTTTTTTAAATCTATATAAAGATATCAAATTTCAAAATATCTAGCATACTAAAGATTCCTAGAGATATCAAAAGAGCTCAACCATTTATATACTAGCATACTTGTTTTTTTTAAAATCTATATAAAGATATCAAATTTCAAAATATCTAACATACTAAGCATTAACCCGTGTGCTTCACATTTTATTAAGGTCTGAAAATTCAATATCTGCTGTAGCAATGATCATAGAGAAGGTCACTTCAAGCCAAAAAGAGCATTTGCAGATAGATACCAGTCTCTTCATTGATCCTAATCAACACAAAGAAAATGGCCATCTTTTAGTAAGGAAACAGCAATTAGAAAACAGTTAGGTAGTAAGTAAATACCTTGGAGACATCTGATACAGAATTCATTGCCAGACTTTCCTTGAGAAGATGCTTCGAAAATTCTAGTTTCTGATTTTTCATTGGAGTACCTGTGAATCATGAATTCATTTAACAGTGTTTACAAATTATATAATTAGCAGGAAGAATCAAAACAAAAGTTTCCATTACTTTGACAAATGACAATAGAAGCTTATATAGATAGGATAGTCACCCAGATAAGTTCAACACAATCCACCCATAGCATCCTCTGTTCCACAGGTACAACACCATATGTTATCAAATGTGCAAAAGGCCAAAGCTTCCACCGTGCCTGTCAAAGAAACATGATATTTTCAGCTAAAGTTTTGATCAACAACAACAAAAATGTTTATCACAATCCAATAATATAATTATATACTTATTAATATAATAAAATTGGATCATCTTAATATTGTTTGTACATTTTATACTGCACATCCATGCATTTGCTTCTAATGGAGTATATAGGTCAACAGATTTCTGAAAGTCTGAAAGAAGCGTGACAACTCCATTTCAGTTCTGCCCAAAAGATCATAGCAATTTATTTGTCCCTCCCTGTAAGAAAATAAGCAATATCTAGAAATATTTCCTTCTCAAAGGGATCAAGGGCATCGTAGCAAGGTCTGCCATGATGGGCTCGCACTTTCAGTTGTTTGCCATGCCTTTCCAAACATTTCTATCACTCTCAGCAAGAAGGCTATTCCCAAGAAGTTGGGTGGCAAGAGGAAGGCCTTCACAGCCACTAACAGTATTGCTACTTAGAGTTTGTAAGCCTGTCTAGGCCTTAATCTGGACAGCAGGAGCAAGGAATGCATGGAATTTAAATAACTCCATGGCATGTTTGTGAGGAAGGACCCTCACCTGTGCGTTTTGTCAACTTTCGCCAATTTTGATTCTGCAAAATATTAAGCAAACAACTAATTCTGTGATGTAATAAATGGGTCTTGAGGTGTGTATTTAAGGTCAATCTTCGCCAGTTACACAATGCCAGCTAAGGAGAGTATATTAATGGACTCGATGTGGTAGCGAATCGACCCTTCTTCATTTTGCTATGAATACCATCCCACAGCAGCCGACAGCAAGAGATTTGAAGGGAATGAAAACGTCAATTTAAATCCTATGCAATTATTATGTACACGGGTCCTTGAGGCCCATTCTATAACTGAAAATGCCTCTCGACGTAAATAAAATAGATATTGCCCTTTTTATTTTAGATGTAATTACAGTGATGTTAGTTTCATTTTTATACAATATGATGCAGGAGCATCCCCGGTTCACAGCAATCTTGCATCAACCAAAAACATTTTCCTTTTTGTTTGTTTTCTGTTTGCAGTTTCATCTTTCCTTTTTTTTTGGCTCACCGGATCTTGTGGAGTTGGATTCTACTTGAAGACTTGATCATCTTTCTTGCTTCCAGACCCCATCGCATTTGGATCATTTTCCGGCAAGATATCGCTACTGGTTTTTGTTATCACAAAAGCTTGCACCCTTGCTGAGGTATCAACTCAACAACCTCGTGAAACATGGAAACAACCCCGAAGTGTGGGACCTTACGCAAGGGGGTTGAATCTCCAGAGAAGGCCGACTTCCTTCTCAATCCAAGTGCAGGTGTTGAACCAACTCAACACTTCAAAACTTACTTCTAAGCCTATCCTAACAGCTTGCAAAAGAAAAGGGAAGAGAGAAATGCTTAAAATGAAAGGACGTGATGCACCAAGATAAGAGATGTTTCTCTCTCCACCCAAAGTGGCACAAAGAATCAACTGAAATACCCATGAGATGCACAAACTTCAGTTGCATGAATGACCTCAACGCACGTATGGAGGCTAGAACTTGTTGAATGTCAAGAGGAGAGAAGGTTTCCCACAAGTCACACTCAGTAATAAATTAACACAGCATATATGAGAGAAGAGCCACAAAATATACACCTATGATGAAGGTAAAGAAACATACATAGCATGCATAGGTTGAAAGAAGGCAAGAACGATAATTTCAACTCATTCAAAGGCCAATGGCCAAACTTATAGTTGCAGAAATGCAAGATATACAAGTCTTTAAGAGAAGTGAAAGAGCATAGAATATCTCAAGCCAACAGGGAGAGAACCTTTACAATGAGGCCTAACATCCTTATATAGAAAACTGGTTGCAAGAGTTGTTGGAGCATTCGAAACACAGGTTGCCAAAGTTGGGAAGACTAAGGAAGGAACTCCGGAACCTTGGGGTTCCGGAGTTCCAGGAAAGAGAAGAAGGCAAAGGAAAGGAACTTCGGAACCTCGGGGTTCCGGAGTTCCGGGGAAGGGAAGAAAGCAAAGGAAAGGAACTTCGAAACCTCGGGGTTCTAGAGTTCCGGGGAAGGGAAGAAGAAACTTAGCAAAGGAACTTCAGAACCTCGGGGTTCCGGAGTTCCGGGGAACTAGAAAAAAGGCTAAGGAAGGAACTTCGGAACCTCGGGGTTCCGGAGTTCTGGGGAAGAGAGAAAAGGCAAAGGAAAGGAACTTCGGAACCTCGGGGTTCCGGAGTTCCAGGGAAGGGAAGAAGAGACAAAGGAAAGGAACTTTGGAACCTCAAGGTTCTAGAGTTCTGGGGAAGAGAAGAAGGAAGCAAAGGAAAGGAAGGTTTCGAAGTTCCGGGGAAGAGAGAAGGAGGCTTAGCAACCTGGGAACTTCGGAAGTCCGGAGTTCCGGGGTTGAGGACTGAGGAACTTCCTCCAGACAAGACAACACTTCACACTTCATAATTCCATTGCTTTTCTTCTTGATCAACTGGGGCAGCACCGGTCCATGGATCGTATCTCTGATCGGTTCTCACTAATGGACCAAGGGTGTCATAAAATGAACATTTTTGGCGACCTCTGTGGGATGCTTGCCTGCTAAGCATATAGATTAGAAGCCTTGAGCATCCATTGGGCACAGAGTCACAACTGCAAGAAAGAAGAAAACTCTCTCCTCTATAACCTGCAAAGGATCAAGGTCAACCATTCTAAAGGGGAACAGCCTGTGCTTGTGCACTTCTTGGAAAACAAGAAACCTAACTAATATTTACATTGTTATAATAAGAGGCAACTGATGCTTTTGCCTCTGTCAAAGAGGAACCTTTTGAAGGAGTTGATCCCCCTCATACCATTGTTACATTCACCATCTAGCTGCAATGGTTGAAATCTCTTGTATGCATGCATTAGATCACACATACTACTCATGTGGTGAAAGAACACCTCACCATTTAGCTTGCCACCATAGGGAAGCCATAGAAAATAGCCACCTGAGACATCTGGGGATGCATGAAGCATACACATAGTAGCAAGGGGGGAGCTTTTTAAGAGTTGGCTAGCATCAAAAGAACTACTCCTTGCAAAAGAGAAGGCATCTCTATTATACAAGGGGGCATCATTTTTTCCAAAATAGCCGACCTCCTCTTGGCATGAGTTGAAACCAAAAGAAAAGGCCTCGAACTCACATGGTGATGAAAAGTGTTGTCATTTTATGACACCCTTGGTCCATCAGTGAGAACCGATCAGAGATATGTTCCATGGACCAGCGCTGCCCAGTTGATCAAGGAGAAAAGCAATGAAATCATGGTTTGAAGTGTTGCCTTGTCAGAAGTTCCTTGGCCCTCTCTTTCTCTTCTCCAGAACTTCGGAACCCCGAGGTTTCGAGTTTCTTTGCCTTAGCCTCTTTCTTTCCTGCTCCGGAACTCCAAGTTTCCGAAGTTCCCTTCCTTCCCTTAGCTTTTCTTCTGTTCTCCTCCCCTGGAACTTTGGAACCCCCAGGTTCCGAAGTTCCTTGTTCTTCAACCCCGGAACTCTAGAACCCCCAGGTTCCGAAGTTCCTTGTTCTTCAACCCCGGAACTCCGAAACACCCAGGTTCCGAAGTTCCTAGTCTTCTACCCCGGAACCCCCAGGTTCTGAAGTTCCTAGTTCCTCAACCCCGGAACTCCGGAACCCCCAAGTTCTGAAGTTCCTAAGTCTTCTACCTCGGAACTCCGGAACCCCCAGGTTCCCAAGTTCCTTGTCCAACTATGGTGACCCAGGTCTCCGAAGTTCCCCTTCTCTCTTTGACCCTTTCCCTCTCTATCCCAGAACTCCGGAACCCCGAGGTTCCGAAGTTCCTTTGAGCAGTTCCCCGGAACTCCGGAACCCCGAGGTTTCGAAGTTCCTTTCCTAGCCCTCGTTTCTCCTATCCCGAAACCCCGAGGTTCCGAAGTTTCTTGCTCCTTCCCTTGTCTTCCTCACTTCGAGAGTCCGGACTCCAAAGTCTTCCAAGCCTACTTCTGACTTGCAGCACTTCTGATTGGCGTGATCGACACTCAAGGCTTTAAATGCTCCAACAGTTTTGGTGACTTGTGCACTTTTTTTGTGGAGCCACAGGGGTGCATTTAATGTTTTTGGCAAGATTTCCATCAAGGGAGGTACGGGGCCATGCTTGGTGACTTGTGTCATGACTGTATACTCTAACTTTGGAAGGTCAGTCAATCTATCTTCCTCAGAATTGCCTTTGGAGGTATGGCTAGGTTGCTTGCATGTACAAGTCAAGTGCATGCACTTCCCTGCACTTCCAGACTGACATGCAGGGGTCATGATCACCATTGTAACCCATTTTTCTATATAAGGTTGTTAAGCCTCATTGTCAAGGGTTCTCTCCCTACTGCCTGGAGTTTTCTTATGCTCTCCTCTTCTCTTGAAGACTTGTAATCTTTGCATTTCTGCAACTGTAAGATTGGCTTTTGGCCTTATGATTAATTGAAAATCATCATTCTTGCCTCTTTTCAACTTATGTATGATGTGTATGATTTCTTACCTCCATCATAGGTGTTTGTCTCGTGGTTTCTTCTCTTCATATATGCTGCGTTAACTGGTTTTCTGAGTGTGACTTGGGGGAATCCTTCTCCCCTCTTGGTATTCAGTGAATTCTAACCTTCATATCTGCATTGGGGTCACTCATACAACTGAAAAGTTGTGCATCTTCAGGGTGTTTTCAGTTAATTACTTGCGTCATTTCGGTAGGGAGAGGAACTATCTCTTCTTGGTGCATCACCTCCTTTCATTTTAAGCAATTCTCTCTTCCTTTTCCTCTGCAAGTTGTTAGGATAGGCTTAGGAGTTAGTTTTAAAGTGTTGAGTTGGTTCAACACCTGCACCTGGATAGAGAAGGAAGCCGGCCTTCTCCGGAGATTCAACCCCCTTGCGCAAGGTCCCACACTTCGGGGTTGTTTCCATGTTTTACAAGGAGGGTGCAAGCTTTTGTGATAACAAAAAGTATACCATATCTTTATCTTGGCCTGCACAAGGGGGCTCTTCAGACACATAAAATTGGAAACTTTGAAGCTTGGGTATACTGTCAAGTTGAGCAACCAAAAGACTACGGGCATGACCAACATGTTGTTGCTCAACGTCATCAAACTTGGTATGTTGGTCCCAAGTGAAACATTCAAGCTCAGGCACATCATCCCTAATGCCAAAAGAAACATCTTCACCTTGAATGAAGACTCCATATTCAACATCATCACTTTCAGGGACAGGGGAGAACCAGCATACATCATAATCACATGTGTTGATAACCAACTCATCAGCACAAATCTCAGGTTTATGAGACACCTCACAAGAAGATCTAAAATCTTCAGATTGTCTCTTTGTTTTTGTTTCCCCCTCTTGGCAACATAATGCAACAACCTCAAGTTCATGGCACGATCCATCTGCCATGCAATCTGCAACAAAACCATTACCCACTGTGCCCTCCTAAACACTAGCTTGTTGCTCCAGAGCAACCACCGGGGGAGGTGTAGACATATCCTTCTCCTCATGATCAATAAAGAAAGGAAGATTGTCAAATGAGAGGGCAGTGTCCTCTTTACCTTCACACTCCTCATGTTCAATGACTTGCTGCTGCAACTGATTATTCTCAATATCCTCCTACAGCATCGCCGATTCTTCCTCCTTTAAAGCATATGAAGACTCACCAATGGTTGTTTGAACCCCTTCCTCATGATGAGGATGGGAACCATCCGTCCTCCATACAACAGGTCCGCCCTTAAAAAGGGAGATAGCATCAAGAAAGGGCCTAGGTGGTGGAGCGTTTTGCAAAAGGCATCAAGGAGAAGGCTCTTGTATAACAACAGCTGGAGCTCCCTTGAAACTTGGAATTTTAAAACTAGGGGGGTTAATTGAAGGCTTGGGAGGTCTCCCCTGCCTGAAGCTTGGGATTTCAAACTTAGGAACCTTAGGAGCAGAAACCTCCTCCTGTATGAGTCGCATCTCCATGGTTGCTAGTTGCTTAATTTATTTCTTCCTAGCAGAGGCAAGCTGCCTTGCAAGGAACTCCTCATGTTGTCTTTGGGCTCTCATCTGTTGTTGCTGAAGTTGAGCTAGATAAGCAAGTTGATCCTGCTGTAAATCCCACTCTTGTTGCCTCTTGAACTCCTCTAGCTACTTGGTGAAATCAAGCAACACACTTTTGAGTTCTGCAATTTGCATTTTTTCATCATCTTGGGGCTAGTTGGGCTGCCAAGAAGGTTGAGCAGGGGTGGGTGGGTGGCAGGCATTAGGAAAGTACCCACCTGTTGCTGAAGTGAAGTTGTTTGGGTTGAAACTAGGAGCAGTCCTAGTTCGATCCTCTTGGTAAGGAGGGGAAAAATGGTTGGCGTTCTCATAGAATGGGGGTGAATAGAAGTTACACCCATGATATGAACTCATTTTAAAGCATTTGAAAAAAATGGAGCTTGTTTAACAAAATGCTTAAAAGAGCAAATGGACCCTCTCAACCAAAGACTAATAACATACCACAGATTCACCAAATGATTGTAGAGTCACCAGGTGCTTGAAAAATGTTGCCTCCAAAGGCTTGACGAACTGAAGAACACATCGAATCTTCAGTTGGCTTGGGCTTAGTACTACTTCACCAATAGATTTCCTCTTAAAGTCGCCAAGTGTGTTAAATGTTGCCTCCAAGGCTGAATACACTGAAGAACACACCAAATATTCAGCTTGGTGAAGGATGAGTCCCACTGGGCGTGCCAAAAATTGGTATCACAAAAGCTTGCACCCTTGCTAAGCTATCAACTCAACAACCTCATGAAACATGGAAACAACCTCAAAGTGTGGGACCTTATGCAAGGGGCTTGAATCTCTGGAGAAGGCTGACTTCCTTCTCAATCCAAGTGCAGGTGTTGAACCAACTCAACACTTCAAATCTTATCCTAACAGCTTGCAGAAGAAAAGGGAAGAGAGAAATGCTTAAAATGAAAGGAGGTGATGTACCAAGATAAGAGATGTTTCTCTCCCCACCCGAAGTGGCACAAAGAATCAACTGAAATACCCAGGAGATGCACAAACTTCAGTTGCATGAATGACCTCAACGCACGTATGGAGGTTAGAACTTGTTGAATGTCAAGAGGGGAGAAGGTTTCCCACAAGTCACAGTCAGAAATAAATTAACACAACATATATGAGAGAAGAGCAACAAAACATACTCCTACGATGAAGGTAAAGAAACATACACAGCATGCATAGGTTGAAAGAAGGCAAAAACTATAATTTCAATTCATTCAAAGGCCAATGGCCAAACTTACAGTTGCAGAAATGCAAGATATACATGTCTTTAAGAGAAGTGAAAGAGCATAGAATAGCTCAAGCCAGCTGGGAGAGAACCTTTACAATGAGGCCTATCGTTGAAGCAGTAACTTCACCACATCAAGATGGCAAAAGAAGAATGTGTAGCTGCATACTTCAAAGGAATTTCTGATCTGAAGGATCAGCTCTCTTCCAATTGGGAAAGTTGTTGAAGATAGCGACCTATCCATGTTGGCTCTCAATGGTCTTCCATCATCTTGGGAAGCATTCATTCAAGGAATCGGCGCAAGGATTGAACTTCCACAATTTGATCGCTTGAGGACAGATTGTTTACAAGAAGAGTCACGGCTAATTGCAAGAGGACTTGAGCGTGATCATTATGATGTGGAAAAACAAGTTCTTGCATCGCATATGGAGAAAGGTAAAGGAAGAAAGTTCGATACAGACAGAGGTTCTGATTCTGCTCCTAAAGCAAAAAGGAAGAAGGATTTATCTCATATCCAGTGCTTTAATTGTAATAAGTTTGGTCATTTTGCTCGGGATTGCAAAATCGGACTTCTCTTGTTTCCTCTGCAGAAGTTGTCATAGGAAGTCCTCAAAAGAAACAGAAGTCAAATGAAGACTTCCTTTTCTAAAAAGAAAAAAATGTCAAAAGGAGCTTCAGAGGAAGCTCATTCAGCTTTAGAGGGAGCTTGTTGTATTCAGCTTCAGAGGGAGCTTGTTTGTTGTTTCAGCTTCAAAGGAAGCCATATCCTTGGGTAAGGCAATCTTCCGGGAGAAGATTGAGGTGAAAGCCCTCAGTTAAGGCAATCTTCCGAGAGAAGATTGAGGTGAAAGCCCTCGGTTAAGGCAATCTTCTAGGAGAAGGTTGAGGTGAGAGCCCTCATTCCACTCTCTGCGAGTAGGCATGGTGGACCCACCCTCTGCAAGTAGGTATGGTGGGTATCATGGAAGAAATTCCATGGTGAGTTTGTTCACCCTCTGGGAGTAGCTATGGTGAACGTCATGTTGTGATGACAATAAGTACTTATGTTTTCATCCATGGGAGTAGCCATGGTGGTAGTCACTATGTGACTTGGTTATTCAAAATGAATCCTCCCTAGCTAAGAGGGAGTGTTGGTTTTTGTAGCTAGGTCGGATCCCTTCTGGGGGCTGACCTACTACACAAATATCAATTGGCCTGTCAGCCTTGATATTTGTATATCTCAGCGATTATTTCCTATATTGGTCAGGCCCTATTTGGGCGTAGCATTCATGTAATTGTAATAGAGCATGACCTATTTGATGCAACTTGCTTAAGGCAAGACCTAAGTTATAACGTGTGAATACCTATTTTGATTTATTGTAACTTGGTACCAAATTATGTGGCCGACCTTTGTGTATGATCCCATATAAAGGAAGGTGACTTGTAGTCACAAAGATATACAAGTCGTAAGGAAAATTCATCTCTGCTTCTGCGAGTTCCTAGAAGATCAGCGAATTTGTTATAGAGGTCAGCAAATTAGTCTCAGACATCAGTGAACTGGTCTTGATCATCAGCGAACACTCCTAGAAGATCAGCGATCATCATCTCAGGGCAGCGAACTTGATATAAGGCACAGCGAACCTCATATCTACTGAGCAAAGTTAGCTACATCATCTAACGATTCTAACCTGCCCTAGAACCTGCCCTACTAATGATTGAAGATCAATTCAGGTTCAAAACAGAATTAGATAAGTCTATTTGCTCTTGCCCTGGGTGGGCAAAATTGTAATTAATCATCTACCTTATTCTAATCAGATCTGAGATTCTTTGTTGCTGGGTTTTTTCCTCCAAGAGGGAGGTTTTCCCAGGGTATAATTGTGTTGTGTATCCTTCTTACTGTGCATTTTTTGTTTTCTTCTCATTAATTGTTAATCTGATCATTAAAACTAACAGAAAAAAGGCTAAGGAAGGAACTTCGGAACCTCGGGGAGGTTCCGAAGTTCCGAGGAAGAGGAGAAGGCAAAGGAAAGGAACTTCGGAACCTCGGGGTTCCGGGGAAGGGAAGAAGAGACAAAGGAAAGGAACAAAGTTCCAGGGAAGAGAAGAAGGAAGCAAAGGAAAGGAACTTTGGAACCTCGAGGTTCCGAAGTTCCGAGGAAGAGAGAAGGAGGCTTAGCAACCTGGGAACATCAGGGGTCCGGAGTTCTGGGGAAGAGAGAAGGAGGCTTAGCAACCTGCGAACTTCGGAAGTCCGGAGTTCCAAGGTTGAGGACTAAGGAACTTCCTCCAAACAAGACAACACTTCACACTTCATAATTCCATTGCTTTTCTCCTTGATCAACTAGGGCAGCACCGGTCCATGGATCGTATCTTTGATCGGTTCTCACTGATGAACCAAGGGTGTCATAAAATGACAACAGTTTCCATGACAGTTTCCTGTTACCGGTTGTTCCTTCGTTACCAGTTGCCTGGACCTATTTTGGTAATCTACCGGAACCCCTTCCGAAGCTTGCGGAGCCTTGGGCATTGATTCCAATGTTCCTTGGCATGTGGCTGACCTTTTCCCGCGATCTACGTTTCATCCTTTGGATTTTCCAGAGGAATCTCTTGGCGGAGGCAGACATTGTTTATTTTGCACGTTAGGTCTTGTTCTTTAGGTTTTGATCCCTTTTTGGGCCGACTGGATCCTTTGGATCGATATATATATTTGTAATTACGCATTAGAATTTAATCAATTAGAATCAATCAGAGAATCAAGTAGCTAGACTGTGTGTAGAAGATAGAATATAAGATTCAAGGTCCTGGTTGTGACCTATTCTACCAGGCTTGTGAGCCGGTATGTTGTAACCCGGTTGTTACCGGTTGTTACCGGTTGGATGTAATCGAATTTCATGCAAAAAATCAACCTGTTTTGCATTGCCTCCATCATATCTTTGTGTTTCCATTGTGTTTACTCTTGCTGACCGGTCCGGATTGATCTCTTTGAGGTCCCTCCTCACCAGTGACTGCTTCACAATAGTTGATTGTTTGAATCAGAATCTATATTTCTTTTCTACTCTTTAATTTTGAACAAATGGTATCAAAGCCATAGAGGATTTTTTTTTCTTTTAACAGCTTGTCTTGCTCTTTTAAATTTTGTTTCTAGAAGGAGCCTTTCCATTCTACGCTTTTTTTCCATTTTATGTATCGAGAATCATCAGTACTTGTGAAATTTTGTTCTGCTATTGCTTTACCTAAGCCCATACTTTCAACTCTTTATCCATCTGTTGTCACACAGATTCTTCATGTTTGGTATTTGCAATTTTAGTATCAATTGCATTTCTTAGCAGCTTCAGCTCATAATGTACTTTTCTGATATTCTCAATAAATGTGTCCCCTCTAACCTTCATATCTTTTACCTACTCAGTAATTTTTCCATATGATCTGTACTTTTTCACTTTACATACAATCTCCTAGCTTAGATCAAAAGAAGTACTAACCTAGCTTATTGGCTGAGTGGTAGGAGTAGATATTTTAAGCAGTTAGTCAGGAATTCCACAACTTTCTTTGATTCATCTTTATCTTGTTTGTCTTTGGTTGTCCTCTCAACCAACTTAGACGTTGTTACTTGAAAGTTGTGTACATCTTCATCCCTACTTTAAGGTCCTAAGTTGACCTTAGTCATTTTGTAATCATTGACTGTGACTTGACTAGGTTCTTTTTGGGCTGAAGGATGAGCTATCTCCACAAACAGGTTCCTAGTGCTGCTATCCTCCATTAACCTAGATGTGGTTTTTAGATTTTGTTTTTGGAGTTCTTCGCAGCAGTTGGCCTACAATGTTTGAAGCAGGTAGGTTGACTTCAACTGTCTTCCTCTTCTTGGAATGAGTATTTTCTATCCATGAGGGAGAAGAGGAAGAACCTACAACTCTTGTTTCTGATTGGGAACTAGGGGATGAAAATTGCAAGGCTCTCCTTAACAGAGGGGTTTTGGTAACATTTTGTATGAATGGAAAAGGGGAGACAGAGTTCATATTAGGTGAAGCTTTCTCTAGAACCCCTTGTTCTGAAGAATCGGGAGGAAGGGACTCACCTGGTTGAGGTCCAGATGGATCAACAACAATCTCCTCAATTATGATCTCTTGCTCTTTTTATTTCTCCTTCTCCATTTCTTTATCCTTCAATGGGCCATCCCCACAAGTCTTTTTAGGTTCTTTTCCTTTCTCAGGAGAATCCTCACCATCACCTCTCCTCTTGGTGCAGCCAATTGTTGGGTAGAGGGGAGTGTTGTTCCTAATGAAAAGGTTGTTTAGGTTAGGTTTTTCTGCCTTCTAGTGTTCTGAGCTCCATGTGGTTGTACCTTTTAAGTTTCAGCCGCCTTCTTAGCAAGCCAATCGTGAGTTCTCTTTAAAACTATAGTAGTCTTTATCTCAATGTCATATGTCTCTCTGAGACTCCAATCTATATACACAATGGGTTGCATTTGAATGTCATTGGTATAGATTGGATCAACTATGTCTGATTTTTCATTTTCAACACCAGAGATATCCCAATTCAACCTGAAAGTGATAATTTGTTAGAGTGTCAATCCCATCCAATTCAATCTCCTTATCTCGTAATCATCTAATCAGCCAGCCCAATAATCCTCAAGGTGTGGGATGTGATTACAGGCAGGGCCTAATTGTAACTCTCATAAAACTGCATAGAAAATTTAACTATATCTTTATCAATATTGAGCACAAATTAGGATTTATACAAGGAGTAGCCAAGGCCTATTGGGAATTGAATGCCTCTTTTTTCCCTCTTAGCACACTTCTTGTTAAATTCAGCCACCTATCTGCAAATTTCAATAAGGACGAACTTATCCTCAACATACGTGGGTGGCTTATAAGGTAGACCATTAAAGATGTCAACTCTAACATAAGTAAACCTTTGAAACTGAGTCAAGTGGTTGCCATACTGATTAATAAATTCAATGGTCTGAGAGGAGATCCTTTGGCCTAAGTCACCTTGCGATTCTCTGACTAACCTCATAGTGAATGCATCATTTACTCTTCTAAACTTCTTGGTGTTGCTCTCTAGTTCATCATAATAGTCATATATTTGATCATTTTCATCATACACCTCAACAGGACTCAGTCCTGGCCACTGTCTGGAGCAAGCTAGAGCATAGAAAAGATAGGAAGACGTAGAAAAACTTATTTAGAGAAAAGTTAATTATCATGTTGTGCAATTGATCACTAATGAGTGATGCCTAATCTAAATATTGTTCTCCAACAGTGATGATTTGGATGAAAAAGACCATTCAATCCTTGAAATCATGAGCATTAACATTACCCTTCAATCTATGTAGCAATACCACCATATATCATATCTCCTCAGAAAAGTGAGACCTATACAGTCCCTTAGGCAATTGAGATTTTCCATTCCTAGGCACAGCAAACCATTCTCCAGCTATCACATTCTTGTACTACCACTTCTCATTGTACATCTACTAAGATAATAAGAAATCAAAATCTGCATAGACTTCTTTATCAATCAATCAAAAACAACCACTGATGGTTTCCCTATTGATAGTAAAGAGAAAATCATTATTGTTAGTTCTGATCTCCCTAGTTTGAGGTCAGTGATTAATGCACTCTAAAACCATATCAATGCATTATATAACTATAGGAAAGTCAGCAGCCTGCAATAAACCAATCTCAACCATCCTCTGTGTGATAAGAGTCTTGTTTTCTCTATTCACTCATTCCAAAAATCTATTCAAATTAATGTGCCCTAAACTGGTATCTCCTATTTCTAGCAATGTGTTGCTTAGGCCTGTAAGGTGTTCATATCCTAGGTATTTATACTTCATTGTTATCAAATTTTAGGTCAAACCTATTGTTCCTGATTTATGAGAAAAATTGGACAACGTAATGATAGGAAAAATGTAATTTTCACCATTGAATTGCTTCAAAAAACTCTTTTGTATATGATTTTGTAACTAGGGAACCAAGAAAAGTATGTACTCACCAACTGACTGCTCTTTGATGCTTGTTTCTTCATATTCTGCTATGTGATTGCCAATTTCATTTATCTGCAATTCTTCCTCATGTGTCTTCAAACCCTCTGTGAAATTCTAATGCGAATGCTTGTAAAATGACTTCCTTTGAATCACTTTTCCCTTCTAATATCTTTGCATTAATTTTTGTTGGCTCTAATAGCATCATCAACGCTGATAGGTGAGCCTCTTCTTTGGTGCCAATGTTTGAAAAATAGCATTTGAAACAATGGGGCAACCTTTTGATAGGTTATCGAAACTATGTGGGATTCTGACAAAGGTTTTAAAACCTCTTTTTTATTTTGCTTCTTTTCTTTTAGGTATTCATGTGTCTTTACTTATGAGAATGAATAGAGGTTTGAGTTTAAGATCGGGCATTGACAAGGTTTTGAAAAACTTGTTGGGACCTGACAAAGGTTTAGAAAAAATGTCATCAAGTTGACGCTTGGAGGAAACTTTAAAGTTCAAAACTTTGAAAAATGACTTCTTTTTTTAAAGACTTAATGACTCTAATCAGCTACTTCTAGATTAGATTGTGTGAAAAAAAATTGCATGAACATTTCGGATCACACTCCATGATCCATCATCGGGATGCTAGAAAGCAAGCAAAGATGAATAATCTTTATCTCTGCTTGCTGTCTAACATCTTGATGATGGATCATGGAGCGTGATCTGAAACATTGATGCAAAAAAGTTTCACACAATCTAATCCAAAAGCAACCGATCACTATCACATGGATTGTGGAAACTTAATGTCTACAATACGACTTAATGACTCGTCAAAGGAAGACAAGGTTGTGGAAACCTTGTCAACTTCGAACTGGGTTTTTAAAACAAAGGGTGAACCCAATAATATAGGAATACTTGAAGACTTTAGAAACGAAGGAGGCTTTTGAGATAGACTTAAGTGAGTTCTAAAGGCCTTGTCAAGTATTGAAATGGTTCTGGAAACCCCATTGGGCCCTGACGATGGTTTTAGAACTACTTTGAAAGGCTGAAATTTGTAGGAAAAGAAATGTGCTTGATGTTCTAACAAGACTCAGTGGATTTTTAGAAGCATGAAGACTGACAGAGCTCTTGAGGACTTTAAACATTTTCAATTTAATGGGTGAATGTATTTTAAAGGGGATGACCAAATCCAATGAAACAGTTCCATATATTGATTGGTTGAATATCCTTTAGTTTTGTGAAACTCATTCTAGTCATTCCCCTTATACCATGTGGATTTGGTTCGCTTTCATCAAAAGACTTGATCTATGGTAAAATGGTCCTATTTGCAACAATTAGTTTATGAATAACAACTTACAATGATTCATCCAAAAGAGTATAGTTCCTCCTTGAGATTTCATTTTAGGTTTCCCCTAGGAATGGTAAATTTTGAAGTATTTTGAACAGCATGATTGCTTTTTAATCAATAACTTTGCTTCGAACAACATTCTTTTTTTCGCTAAAGAACTTGGGTTTTCCTAATTGTCTTTAATTTGAATGATTCTCATGAAAAAGTTTCACTAATACTTTAGCAACAAGGGATTTTTTGATAAGAAATCTTCTTTTAAAAGGTATCAGCACAATATTCATGTAGATGAAAGGCCATTTCTTAAGGTTGGCAATGAAGATGCCGACAAACTGATTCTTTCAGATTGCGAACCTACTAGCTAAGCTTCTCCATCTTTCCATGAATTGTGACAAGGTTTTTTATTTCCTTTTTTATGTTACATAAGTCCATGTTTTGGTTCATGTTCAACATTGTAGGAGAGTTCTTTGTAAATATTTGGAATCTATTTGTAAAAGTTGTGATGGATCCATTGGAAAGATGTAAAATTCATTCCAGATCTTGTTCCCCTAGATTTTTAGGGAACTGTAGTCATTATATGCAACCCCTTGCCAAGACATGAAGAATTATTTGACATGTTCTCTTTGGTCATCCTTTCCCTTTAAATTTTTCAAATGTAGGTGGTTCAAAGAAGGGGAAAATATATTCATGGCATTTCTCTATTAAAGGGATAGGTGAACACCTCAAATTTGTTTTTTATTTTGATTCGTAGTGCTTCAAAATACCATTCATTACTTGACATAGTTTGACCAATAGTGTGTCTTTAATTAGAAATAATGGGGGGTAGGATAAGGTTGGATATTGCAATTCAAGGGCTTGGCTATTGGATTGTTGATTATGGAATTGTTTGTTATTCTATGAAGGGTTAAATATTGTAGGACTTAGTGGGAGGCTAATTTTTCCAATTGTTGGCTTAGATGTTGAAGTTGGTCAAACATAACTTGATTTTGGTCTTGGGGATATTGTTGTGCAAAAATTGATTGCCCTTTACCTAGGATTATATTAGTTGACTCTAGATTTATTTCTTTCTTTTGATAGAATTGCTAGAAGTAGCACTTTGTGAATTTAAAATGGTTTGGTCCTTCATACTTATTATGTTACTCAAGTTTTCAAGATTATTATCTATGGGAGGCTTTGATCCTATTTTATGAGTTGCATGAGGATGCCATCTTTATTTCAAATAGGAACTAATCTTATTGGTCATGCCAAAAATGTATATGCTCAAATCTAGAGTTATGAAAAAAAACTAAGAACAATACATGTTCCTTATTCTAAGTCAGAAGATAACCTCACCCTGAGACAATAATTGAAAAAAAGGCAGTTATGACCTCTGTACAAAAAGGGACCCATCGATTTTTAGCTAACAGCATTCCATTCATATTAAATTGACATGTATTTAGACAATATCAATCCTTCTCGACTTAAATAATATGAATTACATGATCAAGGCGTACCTGCAGAAAACGTTCCATCTCATGTCTGGTTTTGGCTTTGAGTCGCTTTCATTACCACCAGTTACAGATTGGTAGGGTTCGCTCCTCGTAGATGGGACACCATCACATAACCTTATATAAAAAATCTGAAGTTGGAAAACATCTTCCCATCATTCTTCTGCGAAATCCGTTCATCCTCCTCCATGCACTTAGACTTTTCAAGCATAAATAGAAGGTCGATTTTTGATTGATAGAAATTATTCTAAATTAACCTGCAGTTTCTCACTCTCTGCAAACTCTTAGTCTACACTTACAGGGAAAATACGGAAATGCTAGTTTTTAAGAAACTACCAATTACTTACATGGTTCGAACTTAGCTAAGTTCTATTTGAAAAAGCTTTTTCCCTACTTTAATTTTATCCTTTCCTTCAAATAATCGATACCTTTCTTGAATAGAAACTTTCTCTTGTTAAAGTTTTTTTTACACTTTTTATTATAAAGAAGGATAAAGTTTTATTTTTCATTTAATTATACAAGCTATTTCTTATATAAAATAAACTATCTATTATTTGAAATCAATGGTTTAAAATTGAAAAGAAAGATTAAAGATTATAGAATTAATTTCAATCATATATAAATTATATTGATGTATTTTTAAAAATTAAAAATATATATTTTAATATTATTAATTAAAAAATAAAATGTATAAAAAGAAAAATCTATCTTTTATTATTTTTATTTTATAAGAAAGTTTTTTAATATTTTTTCTTATAATATTAGGATGTTCTATTTTTTTTTAAGTTTCTTAAAACAAAAGAAAAATTAACAAATAAATAGCTTTTTTCTAATTCTTCTTCTTCTTTTTTCTTTTAAGCATTAATTATTGATCAAGTTTAAAATTTATTTTAATTATATGACTTTTTATGAAACTAGAAATAATAATTAAGATATTATAATTAATTTAATTCATAATTATTTGCCTTATTAAAATTTTAACTAGCATACCTATATTTTAAAAATTATAAGATACGTCAAGAGATCAAATTATAAAAATATTTAATATTTTTTTTTTTATATTAGCAATCGAGAGAATCCAGAACAAGGAGGCCAAGCCTCAGCAAAACAAAGTTTTCACCGCCACAGGACAGCAAAAACCAAAGTAACAATAGGGTGTGCAATCCGCACAAAAGAGTACTAGCAAACTAACTACATCATGAGAAGTAAACAAAAGCATCAAGAGAGGATGTCGTCATGGGGTTCAACCCATGCCGCCCATCCCTGAGGTCCTTCCATCCAAACAATGGTCTTCTGACTCTGAATTTGTGCCAGCATCTCAACTTGGACGTAGGAGGGCTCCCTGTTATCTTTAATTTCGTTGTTCAGCTTCTTGAGAGCCTCCTCAAAGGAGGATAGGTTGTCCTCGTTGCGCCTCCACCCATAACCATCCTTCATCTCACTGATGAACATGGTGGCGTGACCATCCTTAAGGAACCTCAGGAGCTTGTGCCTCTCAGCGTTCATAGTAGATGAAACCTACACAGCAATTTTGAAGAATGTGAGTCTTCGAAAGGATTCATTGAGGGCCCTGGCTTGGCCTTCAAACCTATCAGCGTTCCTAATTTTCTAAATATACCAAAGAATATTGGCAGATAAATTAAACCAAAAGATATTAGCATCCTTTTTCAATCCTTTAATGTGCCCAGAAATAATTTATATAGTATTCACAAGATTAGGGATAGAAAAGCCAAACATTAACCAGATTTCCTTAGCAATGGAGCAATCAAAGAAAATATGCCTGCCAGTCTCAGGAAGTTTACAAATAGAGCACAAATCATTATTATCATAATTCCTCTAGAGAGGAAGTCTATTAAGAATCATAAGCCATTTAAAGCACTTGATTTTTGGCTCGATCAGACTTTTCCATAGCATGTTGAAGGTCTTTTGCCACTGCGTAACAGGGAGATCAGAATACCATAAAATGTTAACATGCTTAATGATGGAAGCCTCATAAGCTAAGACAGAGTAAATGTTACGAGCCTTAATTTTAGCCAAAATAGTACCATCAGCCCATTTAAAAGATAGAAATCTATGAGAATCAACATCACAGTCTTCAAGAAGACCGAAATCAATACAAGCCTGCTTAATCATGTTGTAGGTTCTTTTTTGAGCGGGGAGGGGGAGGGATTAAATTTTGAGCTGAGATCTTCCCACGTGATAAAGCGTTAGAGGCAATAACAAAGAGAGCAGGGGCCAAGGGGCAGCCCTGTCTAATGGACCGAGAGAGCATAATGGAAGAGGAGAGGGAGCCATTAACATCAATCTGAGCAGAGGCATCTTGAAGGAGGACCTTGACATAAATACACAATTCACTAGGAAAGCCAAAGGCTTCAAGCATTGTAATAATAAAGTCCCATTCCACCCTATCATATGCTTTCTCAAAGTCAAGGAGAAACATAGCAATGTCTTGACCGGAAACTTTAGACCATTCCATGGCTTCCCAACTTGTGATGAGATTTTCCAGAATATACCTACCTTTAATGAAGTTGGTTTGGGTGGGGCAGATAAACTTGGGCAGGATCTTTTCCAGTCGGATGGCCAACATTCTAGCCAGGATCTTATAGGATACATTGAGAAGGGTAATGGGTCTCCAGTTCTTAATGAGGGCCTTGTCACCATCCTTGGGTATGAGTTTAATAATGCCCTTATTGATAGCATTGCCAAGGGAACCCTTACCCAAAGCCTCATTGTATATATCAAGAAGATCAGAGCAAATCCAGTTAAGGTTGGCTTTGTAGAACTCAACTGGGAGCCCATCAGGGCCCGAAGCTTTGTCATTGTGGAGGGGGTTGATGGCTTTCTAAATCTCATCAATTGTGAAATTTTGTTTAAGGAGGTAAGATTCCCCCTCGGAGATCCTACGAGGAATGATGGATTTGCATTTAAGTCTGAGGGCCTTAGCAGCCTCAAAGTTTTCAGAGGTGAAAATTTTTTGGTAAAAGAGGGCAAAGGCTTCTTTAATGTTGTCCAAATCAACAATTTCTTGATTATCAACAATAAGTCTATCAATCTTTTCCTGGATTTGCTTATGTTTAAGAAGATTAAAGAAAAACTTGGAGCCTTTATCGCCAAATTGGAGCCAATGGCTATGGGCTCTAATCATGGCCCCCTTGATCTTAACTTGTTGATGTAATCTAAGGGCATCCCTAGTTTTGGCCAATTGGTTGGCAAGGTCAGGGCAGGAAGGAGTCAACTGAATTTTATTTTCAAGGTGAAGCAGATTAAGATTAAGAGTCTTTTCCACAAATCTGAAGTCTTTGGCCCTTTTTTGACCAATAGTTTGCAAGAGTTTTTGCCAGGAAACAACATTATAATTCCACCTATCAATATGCGAAGCTAAGTTCTTATTATCCTTATTTAGGAGTCTGATGAGGTTAATGGCAACAAGAACATCAAGATCTTTCAATAAATTAGTGTTAAGAATGAACTTCTTAGGCCCCACCACATTAGCAAGTAAGGAGTTAGCAAGTTTGATATGATCAGTAATAGGGTGGTGATCCGAGAGAGTAAAAGGCCAAACAACAATAGAATTGCCATGGTTACTAGGGATAAATGAAAAAACATCTTTATTGGCATAAAAACGGTCAAGTCTGCAATAAATTCTATTACAACCTTTTTGGAAATTGCACCAAGTGTTCCAGAGACCCCTTGTATCGGCCTTATTACCAAGAAGGGGATTAAATGGGTTTTTCTTAAATTTCATTCTATCCCAATGGGATTTTTCAGAGCCTTTCCATTCGAAAGCATTACCCCCCATTTTATCATCATAATTCTCAATCATATTAAAGTCTCCTCCAAGGATCCAGGGAATATCAGGTAAGGATGCAATCCAATCCCAAAGGGCACTTCTTTCCTTATAGTCATTGGATGCATAGATAGAGCACAATCCAATGAGGGTGTTGTCAACATTAATAGAGGCCCAAACAACCCTGTTATAGGGGGAGCAACCCTTGTTAGTAATATGGTTTGACCATCTGAGGTTAATGAGCAGTCCAACACCACCTTTACCCCTGAGGTGATTGGAGCAAATTTTGATGGAGTCTTTCCATATGAAATTAAGGTTAATATCCAAGGTAAAATTAATAGTTTTAAGCTCTTGAAGCATCAGAAAGTCCAAGTCTTTATGAGAGTCCAAGAAGCGTTTAACAATCTTCTTTCTGTCTAGGGCTTCTAGCCCTCTAACATTCCATGAGATGTACTTCATGTTAAACAGGGGGGGAAATTATGAGTGCTTAGCAGCATGAAGGTTGTTATCTCAGGCAGGGAAACCCTTGCCCTTCTTCTTCTTGTCAGAGGGGGCCTTGTTCTTTGAGCCCACGGGGCGTCCTCTTCTATTGGGTTTGGAACAACCCTCAGTTTGCTCATCATGGTCTTCACCAGAATCATCATCTCCTTGAGAGACATTTTCAGAAGGAGGTACCGTGTAGGTGGTAGGCTAGACCGAGGTATCATTCACTGTCATCTAGGGCATTTGTGTGGAGGATAGGTTAGAGGGAAAAAAGACAGAATTTCTAGCAGCCCTAGTATCAGTAGTGATGACCTGAATCACGTCATCAACATCAAGTTCTTTGAAGACTTTTGGAGGCAAACTCACACTAGACTCACTAGTAATACCGATACAGGGGGAGGGATCGACGAAGCCGAGGTTATCAAAGATGCAATTAGTCCTCGGGGAAGTCATAGAGCCAACACCCATATGGAAGTCACTAGTGCACCTACCGGGGGTTTCAAAATTATTAATGATACTCTTAACTTTTGAAAAAAATATTTAATATTCATAAATAATAATAAAGAGTTTGTTAGTAACAAGTTTTAAAAGAAATGGTTGAATAGATCATTCAAATAAATTCTAGAATGTAATGGGTAACACACATGGACAAAATGCATACATCAATAACTATCCATTGTGATAATTATAGTCTTAGTTCTGATTAATTAAAAAGGCAGGTTTTCAAGACCCGAAACCTTTAACAAAAGATATTAAGATAAGTCACCCACAGTGCTTAAGTACCGCATACAAAAAGACTGGCAAAAAGCTAGTAAACCGAAAGGACAACAAAATAAACAACAACAAAGAAACTGAGAGGGCACTACACAGTAATTTTCTTCAACAAGTCCTCTGCCTTCATCACCTGCTCATCGTAAGTAGCCCCGACAGCTTTAAGGCCTTCCAAATCCTTGTTTGGTTTTTTGTCCTTCTTTTTGCCTTTGGTACGGGTTCTGGGACCTTGAACTTCCCATGTTCCTTCCGTTTCCGGGTCAATATCCAGAATTTCCTTATCATCATCCAGCTTGCCGATGAGAGTGTTGGTGTTGTTGGTTGAAATCTTCAAGATGCTGAGGCTCTATTCAGCAATGCTCTTCAGACACTCTTCTATTTTACCAATTTTGCTAACATTATCTGTGAGAATGTGGTTATTGGTGTCAGCAAGATTCTTTCTTTCCAGCAAATCCTTCTCAATTTTTTCGAACCTAGGATTGAAAGCATCTCTTATGTCTTCAACTTTGGCGATGGTACTTTTTAGGTCCTCAATGAAGTTCGCCATGGTTTTCCCTTCCCCTGTATTGATGGTTTCCAGGATCAGGATTCTGTTACAGAGTTTTTTATTTTCGTCCACAGCTTTCTTGTAACCATTGATGAGCCACTCGATTGTTTCCATAAAAACATGCAAACCCTCGGGGGGAGGATTAGATGGGTGGTCAACTTTTTCAGGGGTAGCCATTTCCACTTTAGGGGTGTGCAAGGTGGTGGTGTCAACAGCCCTAAGAGCCTCTTCCAATGTCTCCTTTTCTGAATTCTGGTCATTATCCGGGTCCCTAACCTGCTTTTGAACTTCCGGTTCCATAACAGTCTCCTCTTTCTTCTTGTGCATTTTTCTGGCCTAGGTGTGAACTTTAGTCCTCTTCTTCAGCTGCCCTTGAGGGTACTCTTCCTCAGAGTCATCTGAA
Source organism: Cryptomeria japonica (assembly GCF_030272615.1). Classification (NCBI taxonomy): domain Eukaryota; kingdom Viridiplantae; phylum Streptophyta; class Pinopsida; order Cupressales; family Cupressaceae; genus Cryptomeria; species Cryptomeria japonica. The sequence goes on from NC_081406.1 coordinate 344,069,253, forward strand.
GTCTCCTCTTCCGAAGAAATGCTAATCAGGGGTTTACCTTTGGGCTTTTTGCCCTTGGAGGATGAGGGTTTGGTTTTGATGTAGTTCCTCTTCTTTCCACTATCATAATCCGAGACATCCATGCTATCCTCAATGTCGGTCGTGGGGTTACTTTTAGATTCCTCATCCTCTGAGAAGGCAGGGTCAAACCCCTCATCCTTAGTATCTGCAGAGGGTTGCATGCGAGCAATTTGGTTGGCCTTAAGATGGTCATAGATGAGGACCATCAGGCCTTGGTGCATGGTCGTATCACCCCGTGGGTTCTCTTTGTGGGCCTTGAGGGACGCATTCATCGAACAGAGCAGAAAATAAGGAAAATTTACCTTATCATTGTGCCTAAAGTGGTTCAATAGGACAAAGTGATAACCATAGACTTTGGTGAACCTACCATATAGCATGATATATCACATTAAAACAAAGAGAACTCCCCGCCAAGGTTTGGCAAAAGCCCTGGGCGGGTAGTAGGTTTTGCTCAACTTTACCAGTCATTTCTTCTCTTTCTCCATGTCCGGGTATCTTTCTATAGCTTCCCTGCTGACTTTCGTATCTCTGTAGAAGTTGCACCCATCTCTTGTGAGGCCCGTAGCTTGAGCAATTAGATCCTCGTCGATTTCCATAGTTTGATCTCCCATTCTCAGCATTCCCTTCTTTCGGTTTTTACCGAAAAAGATGGTGACCATGTCGTCACGACCATGGAGTCTCTCCATGAATTTCGAGAGGCCACCCTTCTGCAGAATACCCCAAACCTCCTCCTTCTGTTTCCATTCTTTACAGCTACTTGGTTCATATCGCCTCCTGTTGCCACCCATTTTGTTGTTGTTCAACACCAGATTTTGAAACTTGCAGAGCAAATTAGCCAGAAAGCTTTTGAAAACAATAAGAGTCACCTAGAAAGCATGGGAACTTATTGTGATGAAAATATAATTAATGAATATCTCATTATTACAGTGACTCGAAGTACTCAAATCAATTCTTTTCATAATTTTCCTGTCCATCGAGAATCTTAGGAGTACTTCTATAACGATCATGACAAATGATTTGCCTGACATCTTCGGCGAGTACATGTTCTCCCATCCACGTGGTCATTACTTCCTTATTAACTGTTGCGGTGGCGGCCCAGTCAGTAGAACCATTGGCCTCCCAGTAAATGTGGGAAATGTAGCTTTTTTTGAAGGTGCAAATGAGGTCTCTAGCAGAGGTAATAATGGTATTGATTGACCAAGAAGGTTTTGAGACCTCCTTAAGACAATTTATGATATTTTTTTAATTCCCTTCGATCCAAAGGTAGGGAATATTCCATTTTTTGGCTAGGAGGATACCTTGGAGAGCAACCATTGCTTCGGCTTTATGGTTAGTTTGAACCCCAATAGGGACAACAACCATTTCCTTGCACATTCCTTTGTCATCTCTTAGAACAACTCTACAACCTAAAGGACTTGGGTTACCTTTGGCAACACCGTCAAAATTAACTTTGAACCAACCTTGGGGAGGAGTTTACCAAATAGCATCAAGCCTTTTATTATGAAAGAGGTTAGAGCTATCAGAACACTTCATGTTCCAAGCCCTAAGAATGATAGCTTCCTGAAGGTTGTTCGCAACACAAGGACCCTCATTGATCTCTATATTCTCCTGAATAGTCCATTGGATTTTCTGGAACACAATATCCTGGTTGAGTGAAACATCCCTGAAGATTCGGTTATTTCTTTCTTTCCAAAGACCCCACAAGATGTGAGGAAGCGAGAGCTGCCACAAATAACTTAAAAAAGAGTTAGACCATTTTATGTTCCAGGAGGAGAACAAACCTAAGATGGTTTTGGGGAACACCCAGCTAATACTAAAACTAATGAGAAACCTTTCCCAAATGGAGGTTGAGAAGGGGCAGTGGATGGCCAGGTGATCCACAGACTCTTCTTCCTGAAGGCAAAGAGCACATCTATTGGGGAAAGCAAAGCCTCTACATTTCAGGTTGTCAAGGGTTAAGATTTTGTTGTGAAGGACGGTCCAGAAGAAGAAGTTGATCTTGGGGGTAAGGTCTCTAATCCAGACTTTAGACCAGATGGGATTCACTAAAGGATCAGGGGTTAGGATACCAAACATGGAAGAGATAGTGAGGGTACCTTTAGGATTATGTTTCCATATCATGGAGTCAGTTTCATTGTTCAACCAGACCGCAAATAGATGAGTCTTAAGCTTAGAGAGTCTTGGGTGAATGCTTTCAATATTCTGCCATTCATTGCCAGTCCAATACTCAGCAACTAAGGAGCCATAAGATCTAATACAAGAGGGAGCAAAGGGGGCCCATTCATTGATTTCTATCAGAGGTTTTCAAAAAGCCAGGGATCCTCCCAGAATTGAACTTTCCTACCATTTCCAACTTTCCAGATCACTCCTTATAGTCTTAGTTAACTATTTATGCAGTAATAATAACTCTCAGACAACATCTATAAAATAATGTAAAAATAGAATTTAGTCATAGGTACAATGTGTAAATAACTTAAAAAGTTTGTCAAATACAATTTCAAATCTTTTTTGAATTAGTTAACCATCTATTTGCATTGTGTACAATTTCAAATCTTTTTTGAATTAGTTATCCATATATTTGCTTTGTGTGACATCATGTGACCTGAATGAAAATTATTACTAGCATTTACATTAATAATAATTAAAAAAAGATTTTTTTTTATAGACTAATTAGGATATCACATGTGATTCTAAAGTTTAAACAATTATATTATATTAAAGTAAATAAAAATATAATAAATCTAAGTCATATATGTAAGAATAATTTTCCTTAAAGTTCATTTGATTAGATAAATTTATAGAAATTTTCTTGATATAATTGAATGTATTACGTTAAACAGGAAATAGAACAAAAAAACATATATGTAGAGTTTCACTTTATTATAACAAAAAAAAAAGTGATGCAAGGATGTTAGTAATTATTATAATGGTGGAAAATCACACATTTATTAATAATTCATATCATATTATTTATAGTATTTATTTATATATTTATGTACAATATAATCATTACATCTATTTGGTGGAGTTGGCCTCGAAAAAAATAAAACATTTGCTATTAATACTCAACATTTTTGTTTTGTTTTTTAATTATTGATTTATGATTTTTTATTTTATAATATCAAGATGCTACAATGGTTTGTACTTTGTTTCATTCTATTACTTTACAATGCAATAGATGATTTCCTATGCAAGATATTATGAGAAGAAGCTATGAGGTATAATATGTTATATTAAAACACTGAAAATCCATGGAAATGAATTTGAACAAAGATATATTACATTAATTATCTTCTTAAAATTTTAATCTATTTTCTTCGGCTTTTTACTTTGCAAGTTGTCTACCCATTTTTATTTTTTCGTGACGATTATATGTGAATTTTGGTATTATTCTAACACCTTCTAGAGACTTTACTGGAGACACTACCATAAATGTCAATCTTGTTCTTTCCCTTGGTCATATATCAATTGTGGATTTTAATAGAGTCAACCCCTAAGATTTATGTATTGTCAATGCCCATGCAAATCTTGATGGTAATTGAAGTCTTTTGCCCTTTTGTATTAGTGTTATTGGAGTTATATTTGGATGATGATCTTCAAATGGTATTCCTGAATAATTGTCAAATTAAACCATGGCATATGTTTGTAGTTCCAGTGGAGAACTTCCTTGTTTATAGATAATCTTTCAAACATATCCTAAGGCTCCATTTACAAGTCCTACTTGTATTCAGAGATTTGAAGTCAACATCACCCTTGAATTATTACTAATCAATATCTCTAGGTCAAGTTCATCATTTGAATAATCTTCTAATTGATGCACACTTCCCACTTTTGTTGCAAGACTATTAGCAATAGGATGTTTTAATGAATTTAACTTTTTTTGTTATGCTTATATGAATATTTTCATTTATGGAGAACAAATAGACAATATTTTCAAACTCAACATTACTTGTAGCATATATGCTAATAGGGGTTCTTATCATAAGCAACCTCCAATCATCAATTTGTGGGTTTGCATCTCTTAGATTTGTCAAAAGTTGATGAAACCTTTTTTATTGTTTGTTTTATCCATCTTGTCTAAATATCGTATCTATTATAACCACATTTTTGAATTCTTGCAACAATAACTTTGCTCATCTATTGCTATCATATACTAGTCTATTATTGACTAGAGGCACTAGCCCAAATCTCTAACCAATCAAGCAGTGGTCCATCTCATTATATAGTTATTGCCAACCTAAAAAAAGTACTGCAACAATCCTTCCATACAAGGTAGTAGGGTGCAAGCCACCATCACTATCAATTGGAGAGTGTACCCACGATAGACTTTCAAGTCTTTCTTCTAATAATTTTGTAGATACAAATAGTTAGCAGATGAGAGGTATCATTGTTATTGCAACCAGAAGTATGAATTTTTTTTGTGCCACAAACATTCCATCAATAATAGTATAATCCATCTGTATTTTCTTGACTCCTACGAAAAACAAATTAAATCACAAACCCTTCCTAATTTTATTCATTTATTTATTTTAAATTTAATTTTTAATTTTTAAATTGTAAGTATATTATCAATATTTAAAAAATTTACATTTTGGAATGAAATGGGATAAGATATCCTTTCTAAAAAATAGAATATTTTTTGAATATTGTCATAAATTGTCATATAAATTTTATGTACATCCATTTGATTTTAAAATGGAATCCAAATAAAAAACTAATAAATTGTTATCCAATTGATGAGAATTGTTACTACTTATTATAGTTGCCATTAGTTTTATATCCAAAGTCATTCTATATACTCTAGTCGGTTACTACTACCGAAACATTCAGTCGGTATGCACAGAATAGTCGATTATAGAAGAAAGTAGTCACAGAGCCCAGTATTCACCGAGTTGTCTACCGAGTAACATTCCATGTCTACCGAGCAGAAACAATGAGTTGATATACACCGAGTGAAACGTGTTACCAGATTCATTGAACCTAGACACACATGTGAAAATGTCTTACAAGATCGAGGAACATAGAACCGTTATCACATTGGAAATTGCACTCAAAGATTGTGTATGATTTTGAAGTCATTTAACCAATGAAATATTTTGTATAGTTATTCATTCGATAAACCATGTTTGTAAGATCGATGCAATGAACCTGATCACCGACAAAAGAGATCTATTTATACATCATGGATTGAGATCAGATAAGGTGTGAAAAAAAGAGATATAGAGGTGTATGAAGCAAGACATGTGTGATACATAAGAAAGAACTGAGTGTTATGACTGTTACAGAGACACAGAGGTCACCGAGAAGGATTTCAGAGAAAAATCAAAGAACAGAGTAAACAGAAGGGTTTACTGAGTTATTCTATGGGTTACTGAGGTATGCTATAAGCAAGGTAATCTCACTTTGAGCACATAGAATCTACTATAATATTTCAGATGTAAATTTGTAGATAGTTGTAAAGATTTTATTGTAATATTTTGAAGTTGTAAGAGAAACCTTTAATAGGGTAAAAGACTCTAACAAAGTCTATAAATTGTAAAGCCTTTAATCAGGTGCAACATTTAGTTTAAGTGTTGTAAAATCCTTTAGCAAGGTAGATCTAACGATCTTGATACTCCTAATAGGGTAAGCTATCATAAATAGTTGAACATGTAGCTCTAACCGAGCAACCTTTATTATTGCAGTAGTGAAGTTGTGGGTGCCATCCCCACCGCAGTTTTTCTCTCTAACCAAGAGTTTCTGCGTAATCAAAATATATGTGTTATGGAGTGAATCATGTATGATTGTTATTTATTTGTTTTAGCTTTATGTTATGTTACAACAGTTTGTGGTTTATGCATAAAAGTAAAGATATTGTTGATAAAAGGATTTGAAGTACTGATTCACCCCTCCCCTCTCAGTACATTAGCTTTCCATATTGGGCCTAACAATTAATATCAGAGCTTGAATCTTGGAAAAAGGTTTAACAACCTAAAGAGAAAGATCTTATCAATGGAAGGCTATAAACAATCTCGGAGAATTTTGTATCTACAAGAAGAGTTGGATCATGCTGATCAAGTGATTGCAGACATGCAAAGACAAATGCAAAAATCATTGAAAGTGAGAAGAAGATTATCTGATGATTTACAGGACTCTCAAGAGCTAGTGGAACAAATTGAAACATCATCTGAGAACAGTATATCTGAAGAGACTGAAGAGATGATTGGACAACTGAAAGAAAAGAACAAAGCACTGACTGGTCAGCTAAAAGCAATGAAAAGAGGACATGAACATTTCAGCACACAGATGACTGAGAGTCTTGATGCATTAAGGACAACTGAAGATAAAGTAAGAGATCTAGAAAGAGAAAAACAACAGCTTGAAGCATTAGTATCTGAAAAGAATGATGAAATCACAAGGTTGACTGGGATTCAACAAAATCTGTCAAATCAACTGGGCTATGCACATCATGAAGCAAATATGAAAGATGATGAGAATCAAGAATTGAAACTTGAATTATCAAGGTTGACCAATGAACTTGAAACAGAAAAGAAATCCAAGGAAACACTGAAAAAGAGTTATGAAGCATCAAAGATGTTGGATGAGCAACTGAATACAAGAAGACCCAACAAAGAAGCAAGACTCAGTTACAAAGGAAAAGACTCTACCGAGAAGGGAATTCATACAACCAAAAGAGGAGAATCATCAAAGCAAGCTGGAAATAAGAAGAATATCAAAGGAAAGAAGTCTATTTGCAACTATTGTGGAAAACAAGGTCACACTGCTAACATGTGCCAAATCAGAAAAGGTAAGCAACCGAATGTCATTAGGTCTAATGGTTATTGTCACAATTGCAATAAATATGGTCACACATCTAACCACTGTAGGACAAAGTTTGTTAACAATTATCAGAAGGCAAAATTCAAAGGGTTTTGTAAAAACTGCAATAGATATGGACATAGTACCAAGGAGTGTTGGTTTAAGCATAAAAACTATATGTGGTCTACACACCGAGCAAATAATAGAGGCTACCGAACTCACACAGATCCTTACCGACAATATTCTGCAGTACCATGGGACTACAATACAAGTATATGGTGTGAATGTTGTGGAAGATATGGACATATAAGTGCCAACTGCTTTATAAGGTTTAGAATGAACAATCGAAGATCATGGAGAAATCCTAGTATGGCATGTTTTCATTGTCACAAAGTTGGACACTTGGCTAGAGATTGCAGAGATCAACCTAGAGGAGACACTAAGGAAATAAAAGGCAAATTATAGATGATTTGGAAAAAGAAGGAAATTGTGTCAAATGAAGAAAGCACCTTATCTACCGAGCTAGGTGCACCTATTCCAAATTAATCGGTAAAGGTATGAAGGGACTGCATTATCTCAAAGGTCAAATCTTAACAGTTCCTATTTTATCTTGTACTTGATTCAAAATCTGCATAATTAAAGATGCATTAGAAAATTTGAAATGTTATCAAAGTCTTTTGGAAGCTTGTCAAGTCGGTAAATGCAAGAAGTCTAGCTACTCGGTAAAAGCATAAAAAAAAGGGAAGTAGTGGTACCGAGTGCATTTAATATTTTCTGACCTAACTGCATGAAGCCCGATGAGGTATAATGAATACTTAAAGCTATTGCGCGGTCATTTTTCACTCACCAAGTTTTCAAGAAAGCAGAGCAAAGCGAATCAAAGGCGATCAAACCTCCTCCTAAGCAAATTCAAAGGTATTTACATCAATCACAACGCATTATCAAGATAGTTTACTGATCATATCCAGTTGTTATTATTTGCTAAGTAGAAAGCGTTTGTCGTTTGAAAGTCTTCAAACCCTAAGGATCTTTTGTTAGTATTTATCTGAAATCTACAATGGCACCTAAGATCCAGAATCCTGTTATTGTTGAGAACATCGAAAAGCCCTCATTGAAATACTCTTTAACTCCCAAAATTACATCTAAACCGGATGACAAAACTACATTTTCACTCATTCCGGATAGAGTTTTATTAGTCGAGGATGTGAGATTCTTCACTAAGTGTCGAGTTGAAGAACTAGGTCATGTTGAAATCAAAGACACATATGATGAATTGTGTACCGATGGTAAAATGGATAGCAAATATGAACACATCAAAATCAAGGGATTGACCGAAGCTCTAACCTATCCCCATGTATTCAAACCCCAATGGGTCAAGTTTGTTCTGAGCAGAGTTCATGATGACTTCATGTGGCTAGAAGAGCAACTGTTTAAGATCACCAAGGAAATCATTCATTTGATCACCGGTTACCCTATTTATGATCATGCCCGAGCTTAGAAAATGATATCACAGAAGGAATTGATCAGTTTAACCGGAGTAGAATCTGAGTGCAGAGGACTAAAATTGAACAATGTCACTGATGCAGAGCTAACATTTTCCATTAGAGTAATAGGTTATTATTTCTTCCAATCGGCAAGGGAAAATAATGTACCCTGTGCAGCAGTAGACTTAGCTTATAAAATTGTGAAGAAAGGCATGAAAATTGATTTATGTGAGGTATTGTTGAAAAACTTGTTTGAGAATCTCAATACCATAAGGAAGCCAAAGAAGAACAATTTAGCTAATACACTAAAGTTTGGATCACTGTTAATATGCATGCTTTTCTATTTTGAGAAATTCTTTCCATCAGTCGGTAAAGTAGTTTGGGAGCTACACCGACCAATCACCCATCAAATCAATGACTTCATCAAGAAGCTAGGTGATAATTTTAATAATGTTATGGATGATTATTTCAGCAAGTTTTAGGAGAAGATGCATAACAGATATAGAATTCCACCCAAGTTAGTGGAGAAATACAAGGATGACATATGTTTTGAAGTGGACACTGATTACTGCTATGTTAATGTTGTGGAACCGAGAACTCAATCTTTGCCACCTATGGGTTACGAGATTGATTTTGACATCACACAACAGCAGATAGATGCTTTTCTGACATTGCCAAGGCATGCTACCAAGCTAAGGTATGGAACATATGAAGAAGTGAAGGAAAAAGTAAAAATGAGCATTGTAGTACCCAAAGCTACAAGGAAGGCAACAAAAATCATCAAGGCATTAACAAAGAAATTTGGAGAAGGTTCTTCCTCCACACCTATCAAGGGCACTATAGCCATCACCAAAGAGGAATCTGAAGCCCAAGAGGCAGCTATAACACTGAGCACCAAATTGCCAAAAGGGAAAGTTTTGAAAAGAAAGAAACAAGATACATCAAATGTATCACCGACTCCTCCAGCAAAGCGACCTAACACAAGAGCATCTGCAGCATCACCGAGTAAGAAAACAAAGAGTGTTGCCACACCCAAGGTAACAAAAACTTACAAGAAATCTACTCGGAGACTCATTTTGACTAAAGAGTCTAGTGATACTAAATCCGAAGACAAAAACAAATTTCAGATTGTCAAGAGCAAAAAGGTAAATGTACATAGTGTTGATAATTTTTGTACCAATCTAAAGCAATATGGTGGATTTGGATCACTCAGATATGTAAAATATGAATCTAGATCTGATGATGAAAAGAAACAAATAGAAGAAGTTGTCATTTGCACACTTCTGAAATTCCGCTTGGTCCCACTGGAAGTATCTAAGTCACTTCCAAATGAATTATATTTACATATTGACAATAGGTGGAAGTATGCAATGGACTTAGAGAAATAGATGAGAGAAAGAAGTCCAGTATATCTTTTCCCAAACATGTCGGTAGATGAGATCACCGAACAAAATTCCTAGCCAAGCAAAATTCCTAGTCAAGTAAAGAGCCTTGAAATTGATGAATGGCCTTTACTTGGATGTAGAGAATGAGACCAAAGAAAAATGATAGGAAATATTTTGAATCAAGAATGCTAGTGAGCAAGCTGAAGTTGAAATAGTTGATGTCACCGAGCAAGATCCTGATATCACCGAGCAAGGCCCTGTTGACACCATACAAGTAGATGAAGATATCATGGATACCGAGGAACCTGAACATGAAATGATAGAAGGGAATGCTTATGCCCAACTTGTATCTGGTGAATTAGTTTTGGAACAAGTTTAGCCCTATCCTCTGGTCAATCAGCCTATTTCAATCGAGGCCTCTTAGGATATAGAACAAGGCACAAAAGGTCACAAGTCAACAGCAGGAGAATGTACTTCTCAAGAACAAACCTCTCAAGCTCCCTCTAGCACTAAAAATGTTACAACCGAGACACCAAGCTTAGAGACACCAAATGACACTATAGAGGCTAAAGAAACCGACCATAGTGTTGCCTCTACCGAGCAACCTACCGAGGGTCAACAAGCCTCCCAAGCCATTGTTTTAGTCCAACCGATGAAAGGTAAAGAAAAGAAAATGAAAAAGCATAGTTTCAAATTAGATGTGTCAAAACCAATAGTGTTGCCCAATGTTGATATATCCAAATTAAAAGGGCAAGCACTCATTGAATTTGGTGAACTATGCAAAGCCAAAGCTGAACAGGAGAAGCAAATGGCTATTCAAAAGAAAAATAAAGTACTTCAGAAGGTGAAAGCACTCTTAACTGATATGCTATCTAAAGCAACCGTGACAAAAGATGTCACCATCCATATTCAACTGGATGAAATCCTAACCAAGATAGAGACATCTGGAGTAGATGCATCCAAATATTTGAGCAAGTTAAAGGACAAAGAGCTCACTGCTAAAATGATTGAAGAGGTACAGAAAGCTATTGCTATTGGCAAAGTTAAACTTGTCAAATTTATTGCTGAGTCGTCCCCTCAACTCAAGCACATTCTTTATTTATTTCAGAAACTCTATACATTTTCTCTATTCATTAAATATATCAAAAATAAAATTGAAGTGATTGAGAAAGAGATCATTGATCTCTCAAATATGTTGACCACTAAGCCACATTCCATTCAGAATTTTTATACCAAGCTACAACAGCTCATGGCTCAACAATTGGAACTAAGGAATGAAGAACACAAGATAAGGATGGACATAATGACTCCTCAAACATTATTCCTTCCTCGTCTTTCATCCGTCTAAGAATAGATCAACAAAGCTACCTCCCTATCCACTCAACAAGAGGGAAGCACCTTAGATGGACTAATTTCACTGTTAGCTGACATTACAACTCAAAATTCACTTATGGACAGTGTTAAGGATGCCCTCTCTGTTGCCCTTACTGATGCCAAGACAAAGTACAAATCCATTTTTGACCAGTTGCCACCACCGAATGGTAACTAAGTTTTGATGTTTGTCAAAAAGGGGGAGTGAGTATCATATCAAAGTATACAGGGGAATGTAGTATACAGGGGGAGTATATACCGAGCAAAACAAAGTATTCAAATGCTGAGTCAATTTTGACAGGGAATGGAGAACAGAGCAATGAACTGAGCAATTAACACAGAACATTGATCACCGAGCATGCAAAATCAGAGTTTTGTACAATATATTGATAAGGGGAGTATATCTGCATCTTATCATTTTGTTGACTAATGTATATACTATCTGTTTAGTCAAATTTTGAAAGTATATAGATTTTTGAGTTATGACTTTGAAAGTAGTTTTGTCAAACATCTCAACTAATGTCAAAAGGGGAGATTGTTACTACTTATTATAGTTGTCATTAGTTTTATATCCAAAGACATTCTATATACTCTAGTCAGTTAATACTACCGAAACATTCAGTCGGTATGCACAGAACAGTCGGTTATAGAAGAAAGTAGTCACAGAGCCCAGTATTCACCGAGCTATCTACCAAGTAACATTCCATGTCTACCGAGCAGAAACAATGATACACCGAGTGAAACGTGTTACCAGATTCATTGAACCTAGAAACACATGTGAAAATGTGTTACAAGATCGAGGAACATAGAACCATTATCACATTGGAAATTGCACTCAAAGATTGTGTATGATTTTGAGGTCATTTAACCAATGAAATGTTTTGTATAGTTATTCATTTGATAAATCATGTTTGTAAGATCGATGCAATGAACCTGATCACCGACATAAGAGATCTATTTATACAACATGGATTGAGATCAGATAAGGTGTGAAAAAAAAGAGATATAGAGGTGTATGAAGCAAGACATGTGTGATACATAAGAAAGAATTGAGTGTTATGACTGTTACAAAGACACAGAGGTCATTGAGAAGGATTTCAAAGAACAGAGTAAATAGAAGGGTTTACCGAGTTATTCTATGGGTTACCAAGGTATGCTATAAGCAAGGTAATCTCACTTTGAGCACATAGAATCTGCTATAACATTTCAGATGTAAAGTTGCAGATATTTGTAAAGATTTTATTGTAATATTTTGAAGTTGTAAGAGAAACCTTTAACAGGGTAAAAGACTCTAACAAAGTCTATAAATTGTAAAGCCTTTAACCAGGTGCAACATTTAGTTTAAGTATTGTAAAATCCTTTAGCAAGGTAGATCTAACGATCTTGATACTCCTAACAGGGTAAGCTATCATAAATAGTTGAACATGTAGCTCTAACCGAGCAACCTTTATTATTGTAGTAGTGAAGTTGTGGGTGCCATCCTCACCGCAATTTTTCTCTCTAACCAAGAGTTTCTGTGTAACCAAAATATATGTGTTATGGAGTGAATCATGTATGATTGCTATTTATTTGTTTTAGCTTTATGTTATGTTACAACAGTTTGTGGTTTATGCATAACAGTAAAGATATTGTTGATAAAAGGATTTGAAGTACTGATTCACCCCTCCCCTCTCAGTACATTAGCTTTCCATATTGGGCCTAACAAAGGATATCTTTTGAATTTTATGCACATCTATTTGATTTTTTATGCAAATCCACTTGATTTCAAAATGGAATGTTTTCAAGTTTAAATGAATAATGATTTTTTTCAAATACACAGGTACATTTAAAGAGAATAAAATTTCCTTACATATCTATTGTTATAATAGATTGTTTTGGTGTGTTCTTGTTGGGCATTTGGCCCTTCTTTCTTTGTACCTTCTTTATGTTCTAATAAATTTTTACTCGTCTTTTAGTAATAGATTGTTTTGGCAATCTAAAATTTATTTTTATTCCAGAATAATTTATAAAATTGAATTTTATGAACATTCAATTTATGCTACCATTATAAAATTCAACACAATAATTACAACTTTCTTGCAAGTTATAGCCAAATTTTCTTTTCATACAAATATAATTTCAAAGAGACAAACAAAACCAGTTTTATACAAATGAAAGCTCGCTAGAAGAAAACTTTCTAACCTATGAAAATTTAAGAGAAATTGCACAAAAGGAAACATACTCGAGATCCATGACCGAAAAACCAATTTTTTTCTTGATCAATTGGAATGTTAAAAAAATTCTTAGAAAAAATTATGAAGTTTTTTTTTAAATTAATGGCTCGCAATATGCAAAAAAGGGCAAATAAGTGCTTGAGGGTCTCTCCTGCGTTTCAATCACACGATCATGATCCAAAAGGAATATCACTTACTGCAAACCGATTTGTAGTCATGGGTCCCATCCTCCCTTAACCATTAAGGCTTTCTCTTCAAAGCAAACTTCTGCAAAAAAACTCCCACGGGAGGGAACGATGACCTCAAGACTTGCTTCCTGATTCTAGATTGAAAGAGAAAATTGCCAATGGATGGCAGGAGGTTAGGGACAACATATCCCAAAGGGATTTTAATTTGCAGTCCAGAGTCGAGCAAGTTGGCAGATCGGGAAACAATATCAGTCAAAACCTCAGAGCCAGGATATGGATTACTCCAATTACCTCCAAAACCCCTGGTTTTGCATCAGGAGCTAGCCTGATCCCTTTAGGTATGAAGAGAAACATCGGGAGGGCCTCTGACCCCTCGCCCCCAAGGCCCCATCCAAGGCTAGAATTAAATCTAAGGTTTGGCCCTAAACCCCCCACAGCTCACAAATCTACGACCTCCCATCCTCGAGGTGATACTCTCAGGGGTAGGGAAAATCCAAAACTCTCAGGGAAACAAAAGGATCTAGAGCCCAAATTTATCTGGTTCCATCCGACGAATCAACTTAATAGGGAATTTGGTCCTAAAGCATGTATTTGGTAAAAAAGCCCTCAGAGTTGAAGGCAGATGAGCTAGGATAACCCTAATTTGGAGGTTAGAGAGGAAATCTTTGCCAAGAGATTAAGGGTTCATTGCAAAAAAATGAGTGTTTTTGCCAAGTGGTGTGGGGATGGGCAACCTATTGAGAAAATCACCACCTGGTGGGAGACAGAATACACAGACGAGGTAAGTATAATCTCTCTAATAATAATTTTCTATTCATCAACTGCAAATGGGAAGCATTAAAACATGAATTATTATGTGGGGATCTAGTGTTTTATAAAGACTTCAATTTCATTTTCATTGATTGGCATCCAAATTTTAATCCTAGCTCATATAAGTTTAATAAGATGTCGAAGTAGATTATCTTCATAAACCTTCTTGTTTAACTTATGCACTCTCAAGTCCTTTTCAAACTTGGAGACAAATTAGGAGGTTTTGTAGGTTTGGAAGAGACTTGGTCTCGCTCTGTTGATCTGAAAATGTTAGTGAACTTGGATATCAATCTAACTAAACTCGATAACATAGATTTTATAACAGCTAATGTAAAATATTCCATTAAACCCGAATTTTATGTAGGACCGGTATCGGATAATATTACCTTCAGGCTCAGGAACCCCCTATTAAAAATCACCCCCCACGGGCACCTACCATTAGGAGTGAAGATATTGATAGTCGCTTCCATAGAGATATGGGTGGCTTCATTGTTAGTGTTGTCCATTCTGGGCAGGTAGATGGTGATAGACAATCTAATTCCTCTACTCAGATTGAGGAAGGGGAGATTGTAGAGAATAAAATTGAGGGTAACCCTTATGAGCAGGTGACCCCTATGGTAGGCAATAATCTAGGGGAGAGTGTGGTGGTGGCACTACCAGAGTAATTTTGAACTCCCCTTGTGTTTCTCGGGATAGGGGTGACCCTGACAACCTCTGTCAAAATCAATCCCCTAATTTGACTCCCCCTTGCTCTTGAACGCCTAGGAGGAAAGGTCTCGAAGCCCTTCTTAGGGTTTTGAGCCTAACCACAATGTTCTTGAGCCTATCCAACCAGTATTAAAAGATGAGTCTCAAAGAGAAGGTGGGAGTGGTGAATATCATTAGCATGTCTTTGCTGATGGGATTGATAGCAATAGGGAGGATGAGGTAATTTGTGAAGGAATAACTCCAAGATCTCTTCCCTTAAAAGCATTAGCTGAAGTTAGGCCAGATAATGTAGTAAGTATGGAACAGGCTACAAAACATTTAGTAGAGGACTGACCTAGGTCTCAGCATGACAATACTAAAGTCCCTTCACTTGATATGGTCAAGGCATTGGAGAACGAGACTAGGGAATCTATAAATCAAGTTTGCAACGAGGTCATTAGCAATCTCATGGATAGGTTTGTAGAGGAGATTGTTGATGAGGATGAGTTAGCCTCGTAGAAACAAATTTTCATTGCAAAAATTTTGGATTTTGGGAATGAGGAAGAAGATATGATGGAGGATGTCAAGCTGATGGTAGATCTGAACTACAAAGATAATGAGAGTAGGGAGGATGCCCTTGGAATTGCTCAAAACAAACCTAGAAAGGAAACCCCAGACTGTGCTAAGCTAAGCAAAAGAAGAGGTAGGAAATCTTTATCAGAACTCAGAAATTTGGATGGGTTGGCTGAAGGCTAGGTCAAATTGACTTCTATGTTTCAAGCGGGGAAGGGGAACTACCTTCCCTAGGGGCCATGAAACTCCTTTCATGGAATGGTAGGGGCATGAATTCCCCTAACAAGCAGTGAATCTTAAGATGCTACATTTTAACATCTAATCCTGAAATAATAATGATTCAGGAAACTAAACTAAATGCAGAAGAATCGAAGATCTTCAGGAGAAAATTTGGCATTAGAGAAATGAATAGTTATCTGGCTAATGGAGCCTATGGTGGTATAGCGGTAATTTGGGATCCAAGAGTGGTAACCTTTGAAATAGATAGGAGCCAGGAAAACTGGATGAGTGGATGGGTAAAATGCATTAAGAATAATCTGTGTTTCCTTCTAATAAATGTTTATGGCCCAATACAAAATAGGGGCAAAATAAGGATTTGGAATGAGATAGATTCATACCTAAGGACAACACCTAATCAAATTTGCATCATAGGAGGCGACTTTAATACCATTTTGGATTAGAAAGAGAAAAGAGGGGGGAGGAGAATAATCTCCTAATTTGAAAGGGATTTTTGTGATTAGGTCCACAAGACCAACCTCATAGAGATCAAAACAGCTGAGGATACTTATACATGGAACAACAGAAGGAGTGATTTCATCCACATTGCTGAAAAATTAGATAGGTTTTTCCTTAGAGGTAGTTTGATTAACTTCCCTAATTTCTTATCTACGGATATCCTTCCTATCTCAGGGTCAGATCATTACCCAGTTCATCTATCCATTAGTGAAGAAGTTAAACCCAAGAGATGTCCTTTCAAGTTCTAACAAATATGGATAAAAGATAATAAAGTATTAGGGTTGATTGAGCAATGGTGGAAAGATATAGAAGTCTTAGGATCCAAGCTATATAGAGTTGTCTCTAAATTAAAAGTGATAAAGAACAATTTGTTGAGATGGAATATAACTCATTTTGGCAACATTTTTGAGGCAAAGGTTATATTAGAAGAAGAAATGAGAAAGGTTAACAATAGGGTAATTGAAAAGGGAATGGATGAGACTCTTTACCTAGAAGAAAAGAAGTTGTTAGCAAATTATGGGGACATTCTAGCCAAGGAAGAAGTTTTCTAGTGCCAAAAATCCAGAGAAATGTGGTTGAGTGACGGTGACAAGAATACAAAATTCTTCCACAACAGTACCAGATAGAGAAGATTAGTAAATATAATTACCAAAATTAGAACCAATGAGGGTTCGATAACTGAGGATCATAACCATATTGCATCAGAGGCAGTGAAGTATTATGAAGGAATCTTTAAGAACTCGACAGGATCCAACTTGGGTTCTAGGGATGAAATTCTTGTGAACATCCCCAAAATCATCACGAATGAGAAAAATAAGTGTCTAGGGGTCAGATTGTCAAAGGCAGAGGTAGAAACCATGATACAATAGATAAATCCAAAAAAGGCATCAGAGCTTGATGTTCCCAACAACTTTCTTTCAGAAGTGTTGGCATTTTATTGGGGATGAAGTTACAAAGGCATTAGAAGGAGTAAGAAACTCAAGCAACTTGCTGAAAGAAATCAACAACACATTCATCACTCTTATACCCAAGAAAGATAAAGTGGACAACTTCAATGACTTTAGGCCAATAGCACTATGTAATACTATTTACAAACTATTCATCAAAACTATTGCAATCAGACTGCAAAAACTGCCCCCCCCTCTTAATTAGTGAAGATCAAACAAGTTTTGTCCCGGGCAAGTCCATATATGATGGGGTCATCA